>NC_056747.1:1141266075-1141456075 GCF_019279795.1 Protopterus annectens | reverse complement strand
CAATGGGAGCAGGACAGTTTCTTTTCTTGTTTCTTTAATGTTTGTGAGGCTTTCCTACCAGAACCAGGCTTAGACTGCTGCCAAGGTCACTTTGTGCTGGATATGGCACTGACTATGCTCTTCATGTGGAGGAAGCAGCTTTTCTCATGACCTCCTCATATATATATATATATATATATATATATATATATATATATATATATATATATTAACTCTATGGGCATCCAGTTGTTGAGGGGCATACCTCTCAAACTCTTAGTGCAAGAAATCTGGACAAAGCCTGACAAAATGGGGGGACAAAGGTGCAAAAATAGGGACAGATTTTAAATATTCCTGTTATAAACTTAGAAAGTTGCTCGAGTAACAGGATTTGTATTAACATACATTTTCTGAAGGATATGAAGTCGAAAGTGAAATGTATGTCATCATTTAGTGACTTCAATCCTCAGATCATCCTGGCGATTTCGCCAAAAAAAATGCAAATGTTATGAGGAATAGACCAAAAATATGAGGCAAAAATCTGGACAGCTGAGAGGTATGGGGGGAGGTGGTAACACCATGAACTGTGTTATTCACAAACAGAGCAGTTTGCTCAGATATATAGTATTTACATTGCTTAAAAGAAAAAAAAATCCAAGCTTTAACAAAGAAACAATTTGACAGACAGATGTTTCAATGTCAAAAAATTAGACAAACAGCATTCAATAATCTGGCAGTAGAACAATTATATGGTAGCTCTCTCATCTCCAACTGCACTGCTCTACATAAATGATCTGGTGGTCTACAGATCTTCCTCCTGTGGCTGTACAGTAAATGACTGCTTATAGTCAGACTTCACCACCCTGGCGGATGTTCCAAACAAAACCAATTAATAATTAATGTAAGCAGTACTAACACCATACTGTTCACCACAAGCACAAGGCTGAAATGAGTTTCTAAAATCTGTGTGTTCGCTTTCAGTTCTGTTGGTGTTTTTAAAACACAGACCAACCCAAGTATGTTGAGGCATAACTGGACCATATTCTTTCATGAGATCCAGTGTGTTAGTATTATGATTGAAAAGTACCAAACACAGGGAAGCTTTTGAAGTAAAGGTTCATGGGTATGTAATAGGTGTCTGCCCTTGTGAGCCTTTCTAAGCCTAGTCAATTTCCCACAAATAATGAGACTCAGTCCCTGCGCCTTATGTTTATGAGATGAACACGTCAACCATTATGCTAAACCCCATGCTGAAAAGACAGGGTTGCCATTGATAAAGATGTTCTTATCCTACAAATCCAGTAAAGACTTCCCCTTGTGGTTTTGGCATCACAGGTAAACCTTTGCATGCCATACACTCTGCTAAACATCATTTGTGACTTTGTGTAATCTATACCCCAGAGGGAATTCTATTGTGTTTGAGTATGAGGTGTTCTAGCTGGTTAATTTGGAAAGGTTTGATAGCCTGCTGTTCTGTATCTTTATATTCAAACTCTAATACCCTTACTATTATCTGCCAGTTTCCAAGACGTGTGTAACTAGAGAGGAGAGGAAAGGGGAAAAGAGGAAGGGAGAAAGGATAGGTGAGAAGAGAGGAGAACAGAGAAGAGTAGAGAACTGCAACCTTATCTTTAGTAATGCTATTGCTGTGCTTAGAAAACCAGTGAACCATCATCAGAAAAGTTGTGATGGGTGGGATTCATAAACATAGCATGATGTATAAACTCAGAGTACTAAGAAAAGCACACACAAGAGCCAGTCCTACATAATGCAGATAAAAAAATGTACTGTGGCTCTAGAATCGCTATATTGTGACACGGTGCACAGGTATGCAGTATGCAGCACATGTACAGATGATTCTGGCTGCATGAACTATGTGGCAGTGATCCACACAAGCTAAACAGACGGCTTGCCTCATGCTTCAGTGCGGAGACAGGTGTCTACTGTAGAGGCATCAGCAGAATACAGCCATCACAGCATGGTGTTAAAGGCACTGGTGGCCTCATCACTATCATACCTCTCAATTGTCTAGATTTTCACAGAATGTCCAGATTTTTGGGTCATATTTTTGGTCTGTTCCTCATAAAATGTGTGATTTTCTCACAAATCACTGGGATGATATGAGGCTTGAAGTCACTAAATAATGGCATACATTTAAGTTTCATACTTCAGATCCTTCAGAAAATGTTAAAACAAATCCTGTTACTCTAGTAACTTTCTAAGTTTATAACAGCAACATTTAAAGTATGTCCCTATTTTTGGGTGTTTGTTCCCCCATTTTGTCAGGCTTTGTCCAGATTTCTTGCACTAACAGGTTGAAAGGTATGATCACTATATGGGTGGATGCATACCACCCAAGCCAGGGATTGACAAAGACAGAAACATTGAGACAACACTACAGTGGCACACAGTACTGTCACAACACTTGATAGTGATATGAAAAAAGAACCAGTAAGCAACTGTAGGATAAACCCTTGTTTATTTGGTCCATTAATATTGTCTAACATGTCAGCTACATGACATCAGCTACAGGTCCTACCACCATAATGATCTGGTAGTACAGGTTGGTACACATTCACAGTTATATCAAGTCTGTAGGATCCCTGATATTTATCAGTAATTCAGCAAAATCATGTATACCTGCCACAGAAGCATAGTAAAACTAACTGTAGCCTTTAATGATGAAGCACCAATCTCTGCTTGGCCCATCATACAGTGGAATTCTCCCCACATTGTCTCTGCCACACATAGTGGATATGAATGCAGTGTGTATGCATCACATATTTATACAGAAATGTGTCCTACCACTGGCTTGACCCCACAGCAAGTACATTTATATAGGTTAATGAAAGTTGTACTTTTTGGGTCATGTGATTCCGAAATAGTTTAACCAACTACTTCAACATTTCTATACATCTAGTTCAGCTTGTCTTGGAGCAGAGCTTGTAGGTTGTTGAAGTCTACCCTTATAAAATATAGAAATTCAATTTAAAACAGACATGATGAAGTCACAACGTAAAATATCTAATGTGAAAACAGTGGTTTCCTCTTTTTTATTCCACTTGCCATTTATAAGCTGGTAAGAACTTAACTAGGAATAGTTGCCCATCTAATGAAGTAGCTTTTCCTGCCTACACTATATAGTTCAAAATATTCAGCATGGTCTGACATCTGTTGTACTTGGTGAGCTCTCACACTAATTGAATACAGTACAGTAGGCATTTCCATCACACTTCTTCCTGAATCTTTCTGAATTGTTTCTCAGAGTTTCACGAGCCTAAATAGATTTTTTTTCCATTTGTATTCAATGGCTTACAGATTACATATATTTAGATTTTTAAGTACTTTTTCTATGTATGTCTTTTTCTTTCTGTTTAATAAATTAACTACTATATTTGATACATTCAGTTTAATTTCTGCTTTTAAATGGAATACCTGTAACCAGAAGGAAGGTGTTTGTCCAGCAGACCTCAGATGTTGCAGTGGACCTCTATCATCCTGCAAGTAGCGATTTTTCACAATTTTTTTGCTACGTCTTCTTTTCTTTATTCTTGCTGCCTGGCAGCCATCAGTCCTCCTGTTATCTGACTGGCTCATTTATACCACTTTGGTAAGATGGTCGTAGGAGACCTCCATATCGGCAGCTATCAGTCGTCCTATTACCTGACTGACCTATTTATTCCATTTTGGTGAGAAGGTCATAGGAGACCATCATTTGGGTAGCCATTAGGGTTATATACTAGCCATATTTCCTCTACTCCATAGCATCTCGACATCCATGAAACCTAAAAATACTTCACCAATTATCCATGTACACATTCCTTCATGGATCAAATTGTGGCTAATGTATATGGACACATAGCTTTGTGCATGCACACATCTTGGTCCTTCTGCAACATGCTAAAATATCTGTCTTTGCTGGGTAACACCCATGCAGCAGGACAAACTGCCCCCCCCCCCCAAAAGAATGGGTGATCTAGTGTCAGTAACTCACTCCTGCCTTTATTATCTGTTTCCTTCTCCTCCCTGGTTGCTAGTAGATACCAGGTCATCTGTGTTGCAGCACAGAACCAGAACATTTCATATATGCAATGAGATCAGTTTTCCACCTTTCCCATGAAGAGGAGACCTAACTCAAGGTTATTTAATGGTAGAAAATGAAAAAAAAACTATTTTGATCTTGTTATAAAATTCTACACAGCACAAGCCTGTTAGCAGCACAATAACGAGTTATTAAACTGCTTATTGCTAATTTAATTTTTTTTAACTCCAATACACTCATAGGTGCAGATGTCCAGATATGGTCTTGTTTTCTTACAAATCTAATTTTTGCTTATAACGCATTGTGAGGGTGCAGCTGATGAGATTAGTTTGTATTACTCTTTCATGTCAGGTTATACCTCTGTTCAATTAGAATGGATACAGTGAAAAATACTGTTACGTTTGAGAATCCTCAGTAAAAGTGTCGGTGACTAGTTTGCAATAAAAAAATCTTTCAGAAGTCTACATATATAAGTGAGATAAAACAACCTTTTAAAAAAGTGGAAATTTGTGAATTTCAGGTCCTGTCTGCCTCTCACTTTCATTCCTTGTGTCAGTCAGGGTATCACATTCCTTGGCTTGCAAACCTCAGGTATTTAGTAAAGTTGCTCTCAGTGGTTATCAGATACATTGTTATGTGTGTTTTCCTTAGCACAAAACTTTCAGATGTGATAGGTGAAATAATGTAAAAGCAAGTCAAACTCCTAAAGACAGTATTATGAGATTGCATTCAATTCTAACATGGTGTGAACTGAGGAAGGTTAACAAAAATGCCACAGAGGGGAAGAAACTGCTATGGCATGCTTTTTTGATATATGGAAGGTTAGGAATCCTTCTGTTGGGAGGAAAATTTAATCTGGGGGAAAATAAATATGCTGTGTAGGGCATAGTTGTCCTTTAATCCTGTCCTGCCATGATCCTAGCTCCATTTCTGAACTCAAAATGCTGATATTACAAGTGCATACACCGGTGCTGTGCCAATAGGCTGGCAGGTCTCCAGTATGTTTAAGTCACAGTTCAAGTAATAACATACTTACATACTTACATGACAACTGGCTTTGAGCTGCAGGAAAGAGAGGGTCAAAAGAGTATCAAAAAGCAGCTAAACATTTTGTTTTTCTACAGTGCTTGCCTGACACCACCACAATGTACTTGAAATGACATCAAAAAACATTATAGTAGGACAGCATTCCCATAAGCTGGCTTCCCAAAATCCTGACAGTTGTGAACGCTGGTATCAGTTCATACAATATAAAATATTATCTGAGGACATCAGCCTCCAGCCAGTTTTGCTCATTATCGTGTAATACACTGTGAAAAGAACTGTAAAGGGGAGCTCATATAACCTAACAGAGGTCATGTGAAAGAGTTAAATAAGAGATTGCAGAGAAAGCCTTGATAAGTCCACTACATATGGACATACTTATTGGACCCTGTCTGTCAGTCTGCTGCAGTGTGCTCTGATGTTCTGCATGACACTTTGTTCTGCTGCAGTGTGCTCTGATGCTCTGAATGGCACTCTGTTCGGCTGCAGTGTGCTCTGATGCTCTGCGTGGCACTCTGTTCTGCTGCAGTGTGCTCTGATGCTCTGCGTGGCACTCTGTCCTGCTGCAGTGTGCTCTGATGCTCTGCATGGCACTCTGTTCTGCTGCAGTGTGCTCTGATGCTCTGCATGGCACTCTGTTCTGCTGCAGTGTGCTCTGATGTTCTGCATGGCATTCGGTTCTGCTGCAGTGTGCTCTGATGTTCTGCATGGCACTCTGTTTTGCTGCTCAATGTGCTCTGCATAACTTTGTAATGCTGACACTATGATCTCCAGCAGGCACACAGTTTCATTTCTGAATTATACATCTCTTCAGCGTTCAGGCCAGATGGCCTCTGAGCTGCCTTGGCTACACATTGCAAAGGCCATGTGTGAATCCTGCTGCTCAACGTCTCTATTCTTTCATCTTCTACTCATAATGTACTTGGACTAGACTGTATTATCTTCTGCAGAGCAGGGCTGTTTACCATTGCAGTGACGCCATTACACAATGCTCATCTTGTCTCTGGCCATATTGTTACTGTCCTTATTTAATATTATCTCATGGTCAAATCACAAAAGACCAGTGTTCTGTCCCTTTTCTGTAGCAGCTGTGCTCCTTGTTCAGCTGAAGTATGTCATCCATTTTATCTATATTATGTATAATGGCTATAAATATTTCCTGGATTTTTTCACGTTATTTTTCTGCTCTTTCTATACTGTCAGCTAATTTTGAATGTAAGAACAACTGGCTTGGATTATTTCTGAAACTGGCTAGTGATGGATCAATCCATTTACCCTGCTAAGTAATAAATAAGAAAAAAGAACATCAGTCCTCCCTTACAAATGACACTTAGATGCATCTTGTGGCTCACAAATCCATGGTCAGCTAAAGCAGTAATATGAACCGTGTTCAGGCTTTTATGCTTGAAAAGCACCGAACTGTTCACAGCCAGTCTAATTTTAATTGACTACACCTTTCAGAAAAGCAGTGACATTTTTAAAATTAAATCTAATGGACAATGCCAACTGCTTACATTTTTTTTGCATCTCTCTGATCCATCCGCCTGGAGAATTCATGCCAGATGTTGCCAAAGTCCTTGACCTTTTTTGTGTTCATGTCCTTTACTTCTCATTATCTGAAGGACGTTTGTCCTGCTCGTCAAGGTCTCATGACAGCTGCACCAATTCCTTTTACAGCTGTTGCTGCTGTGTTCATCAGCCCCTACAAAAAATTCTGCCATGCCAACTAACTTAGTGTATGGCTAGACAAACCCTGGTATACTGCCTGAAGATTTGACTTTCCACATTTAGAAACAGAAACTTTGTTGCTGTCAAAATGTCCTGCAACTGAACTGGAATGTGAAAAGGGCGGCACAGTGACTTCAAGCAGGAATGGGAAGTCAGCAGCTTTGGGTCAGACTGAGCTAAGCTGGTTTTACTCCATATTTTGTCACAAACACCCACCTACACTGTTGTACCATGAGCATACCTCCAGGCTCTACTGACAGCTGCCCTTTGTACCAGCACAGCCAACCCTCGATCTTGGAAAAGGAGCACTTTCTGGGTGCTCACTGCTTCCCACTGCCTCTGGCCAGCACTTCAGCTGCAAAATCTTTCTCTACCATTACATCACTGGCACTGTATGTTAAAACTAAGCCCCTCAACAAACAGACCAACATCTCCTTTTCCATTTTAAAATGCTACTTGTGC
Organism: Protopterus annectens; assembly: GCF_019279795.1. Classification (NCBI taxonomy): domain Eukaryota; kingdom Metazoa; phylum Chordata; order Ceratodontiformes; family Protopteridae; genus Protopterus; species Protopterus annectens. The sequence continues at coordinate 1,141,448,820 of NC_056747.1, read as the reverse complement.
TGCTTCTTTAAAAATCTGTAGCATAGCAGTCATTACTTTGGTAGATGTCATTTAATAACAAACTCCACATTTGCTATTTGTAAAGAAATAACCTTTCAGACCCTTAATCTCAAACGCTGAATGCAGAAATAAAGAACAAGACAACAGACACAAGTCAAACAATCTGCTTATTTTTGCTCTCATATTCTTACAACAGACTTGACTCATTTGACAGCAACTCCCCCCTCTCCCTTCTATTTAAGGTTAAGTTTTTAAGACTCTGTCATGCTGCCAGCCCAGCTATCTGGAATTTTGTAAATAATTATATGTTATTTGTGAATATTGATATGATTTATACAGAAATGTATGTTATATACTGAGCTTCAAGAATGTAACCACAGCATACCCTGCTGGAACATAAAAGATTAACCTGCAAAACTTAAGAATAGTTGAGGTTAATTTACTTTATAGCTGGGCCATAAACAAAAGATTTTATCTTTCAGTTTCAATTCAATAGCAGACAAAAAGTCTAGAGCAAGAAGCTCTTCTATTGTCTTGAAAGAAAAGCAATTACTAGGTTTAAAATATAAAGTGTTTTATTGTTTTATGACTTCCAAGAGCTGGCAAACATCTGAGAGATATGTATTTTTAACACAGAGATGTGAAATTATGTTGTTTCTCTTTAGCCTGGGAACTGAAGTCAGGTGACAAAGAGTGATGTCATCCAAGCTGGCCCAACAGTAATGTTAGATATTAATTTGGGAACTCTCTGAGAGAGAGACTGTGCATTTTGCAATTTGTCTTGGACCTAGCAAGAACATCCACTCATCATCATCATCATCACTTCTGCCTGCTTGTTGTTCCGTAAGTAAAATTTTAGGGCAGAATATCTCTTTTAGATGCAGATAGGAATATAGTAAAGATTAGTTTAGATGTTTTCTGTATTTATTTGAAACTGTCCTGCAATGTTGTTTTAAAATATTTCCTGTGGTTTTGAACTCTGAAGTGTACTGAGTATTGTCTTGTTCTTTTATTATTTATTATTAAACATATTTAAACCTTTTAATTGTGGCTGGTTTGTTTAGAGATATTTAAGCTCTTCGAGTACTTGCATATCTATTTGGTGACACTGTACAGACAACTCCTAATAGCCTGGCACTTTGTCAAAACTACCATTTGGATTAATAGTAACATTCCACAGTGGGATTGGACATCCTTTGTTAAGGGCCTTAAGTAGCTGATAAAGAATTGGCTGGTGGCAGCTGGAACTGCCTTAAAGTCTGGGCAAAAGGGAGCATAGCCATTAAACCTGTGCCAGCCTTCCCAGGTGTGTGTGTGTGTGTGTTTGTATATAAATCAAATCTCAAAGTGTGTGTGTGTGTCGGTTACTTGGGCAGGGACACAAAGCATTGTTTGGACAGAGAGTGTGCTGGAGGTCTTAGCTTGGCCACTCTGCTGAGATCTCAACCCTATAGCTGTGCCAGTGGGGAGTCTTATTGGGGATCTGGAGAAAGAGGGAGAAACCAGCCCCAGACTGACTGTGATCTCTGTGTGCTCTTAAGGGAAATTGCACTTTACTGTGTGTGTACTTGTCATCCTGCCAGTGTGCACGTCCTCCAGCTGTTGCCAGTGGTGAGGATTGAGGCTCCTTGATTACTGGGCCAGTGCAATGGTGTCACAGACTTTAACATACATTTATGAACTTTACCACTGTTTCACCACCCCAACAACAGATTATTCCAGCAATCTACTGCTCTTTGTGTGAAGAAGAGCTTCCATACACCCCTATGGATCCACCTTCCTCTGAGGTTGTACCATGGATGCATACTGTATAACTTTTTACCAGCTTTATTGAGTTATCACTTAAGGCATGGCAAACATACATTATATAAAAGAAAAGAAACCATATTAACATTTTCCTAGTAACAAACATACATCATGTACGTTTCTCATTTTTTCTTATAACTAACATCAATCCAGCATTACATAAATTGTTCAGTTTCTGCCTTCTCTTAAATCTCACTACTTCTCCATAACATTATTCTGCATGTATTGTTCCCCATAATTTCCATTTTGTTCTTTTCTACTTCTACCCTTTTCTAAAGATCTTACTTCCAGTTCTTTTATCTCCATTACAATATTCAACACTTTAAATGCAGTTGGTTTAGACTTTGATTTGCATTTTCTAGTAACTGCTTTTTTGTCAGCCACCAGAATTAAACTTAACAAGACTGTATTATGTCTGGGCACTTCAGATCCTGTATCCCAGCTCAAAAATAATTTCCTTAGTTGCGCCCATTTGCTCACCCGATATTTCTGACAGAGTACTCTATAGGGAATTTTTGAAGTCTGCCAGCTCATTACACTCCCAAAATATATGTTCTCAGTTACCTCTTTCTTCCCCATCACATCTCAAACATTTGCCATCTACCTGAGAAAAAATTCTTTGAAGTCTACTTGGGATATAAAAATACCAGTGCAAACACATCCAAGCAGAACTCCTAAGTTTTCTAGACTTTGTTGCATACTGCCATACATATGGCCTCCCATTGTTTCCCTTTGAATTGTATATCCAGTCTCTCTTCCCAATCTTTTCTAAACTACTCTGACTGATTCCTTTAGTTATTGTGCAGTATTCTCTATGCCTACTAATATGCCTTTTTTAACAGCAGCCTCTGCTCTAGATTCAACTAACAACTCTACCAAAGCAAGTCTTTCACTTAGAATTTCCATATCCCTTTCTCTTTGCCTATAATTTGATATCAGTCCCTGATAGAAAAGGCAGTCTCTATCCTGCAGTCCAAATGTCTTCTTGGCCTCTTCCCATTCTATTCCCTTTCCCTCTCCAGTTATTTGCTGGTCAGTACCTTGTTTCCTTTGTCATTTTTTTTTCCAATAAAATTGCACACTGTTCATCTTGTCCTAAACTACATGGACAACACTAATATAAACAGTTTACACAATCAGAGTGCTAAACACTAATAAATAGATTAAACAAAGAATGACCCTGCAACAGTAAAATTAATATCTGCTCCTTTGTCATTTTCCAGAAGTGAACAGTTTACAGAATTTCTTTACCCAGACAGGATACACTTCCTTAATGGAAGTGCATATGTGTGGATTCTGACAGAGATGATCACACCCATCATAATTGTCAAAAAAGTACAGTTGTTTAAAGGGGCACTATCTCGTTTCTGAAATCAGCTGCTTGCCTGAGTACTTTGTTTACCTTTTAGTGCTATGTAAGTCACATGCTCACACAGAGGCAGGATTTTCAGAGAAGCTAGTTAGCATATAGCAGGTCAGATTTCATAAACTTCAGTGGGGGAGGGTAGAAGTGGTAAGAGTTTACACTTTGTCCTTTTGTATTTTCCTTCCCCCACCCATAAGCTATTAGTTGAATGACTGGTTTCGACTCGGCCAGAGATGCTGTCTAGTCACACTCAGTTCTGCAGCCTTTGCAGCAGTGAAATTACATCTTTAGTATGTGCTTGTATTTTTGTAACACTTAGTGGAATGATTATCCCAGCCTAGGCAATTGTATTTTCTTTTATTTGCTTTGGTTTCATGCTTGTTGCTACATGCTTTTTTCCTATCACTGGTACTTACTTTTCATATGGTCAGCCATAGTGTGTGTGGCTTATTAGTGCATGTACTCATGCAGACACACATTTCTAAGAGAGTTTCCCTCATTTGACAGGACAGTATTGCTTTGAACAATTGCATCTTGGAAACAACCCACGGAGTTGCAAATGTCCTAATATTCCAGAAAAATGAAAGTCTTATAACGTTTCAATAAAAAACATGTCAAGCAACTTTGAAAATGAATCTTGCTACTGTAGTAAAAGTATTTTCCCATTAGCTGACTCCCTGCAGGAATCATACAGTAACAGCCTGTATAATATCGATTCTATCCAAATGAATTTATTTTCTTTTTCTTCCCTGCATTGCAGTAAAATGTTTGGATCTTTCACTCTTTTCCTAAATATTTGACTGCAGTAGAGTTACACTGGTGACCATTTGAAAGTTGAGGCAAATGTATTCTTGATATTTCCATATATTTTCCTATCTGTGTGCATAAGTATGCATGCAATATGTAATCTAACTTCCACACCCCCACCAGGGGCAGCAATATCCTAGACCTGGTCATTACCCACATGGGCAACTGGTGTTCCACACCAGAGATCAATTCCTTGTTGGTCAGATCCGACCACAAGCTAATCACCCTAGACATCCATATCCCACCCCCACCCCCCATTAGGGAAACCACCGTAAAAATGTCTCCAAAGCCAACTTCACGCTTCTTAAGACAGAAGTGGCAAACTTCACAACACCCATGCTGATGGACAATAGAGGTATGACTGCTGAATCCTATACAATGGCACTTTATAAGCACTTACACGAGTACATGGATTGTGTAATCCCTAACAGAACCAAGATGCTATCCTCCAAAAAAAGAAAGCCAATCAAGTGAACCCCTGCCATAAACAAACTCTACAACAGAAGAAAAAAACTGTTGCAAAAAAGAATAAAATCCCATGATTGGAGGAACTCTGTGGTCAGCCTCAGTAAGAAGCTGAGATCCCTCATAAAATTCTCCAAAGCTAGTTATGAAAACAAAATCGCCACTGATTCTAAAGACCAACCACAAAGCATTCTATAGCTATGTCAAGAATCTCAATGGCAACACTCCGATCTGCTCTGAGTTACAGTACAATGGCACTAAATATACAGAACCAACTGATATCGCCAACATCCTGGCAGATGGGTTCAGTGCTAACTTTACCCCTCTCTCACCCCCTAAAGGGCCCATCTCTATACTGGAAGAATGCCAAGTTCCTGTAATCACGGCTGCACAGGTAAAGAATACACTCTCCAAAGCCAAGAACACAGCATCCATGGGACCTGACAACATCCCAGGCTGCGTTCTACATGAACTACAGAACTAACTGGCACCCCACCTAAGTACCAGGTTCAAGCATAGCCTCACCTTAGGCTTTGTGCCCACTGAGTAGCGCACAGCAATGGTTATCCCACTCCACAAAGGGGGAGCCAACACAGACCCCGGGAACTACTGCCCCATTAGCCTGACGAGCCTGGACTCCAAGGCTATTGAACGTATCGGAACTTATAAACAATGACAATGGTAATCTCCAGACTCTGGACCCCACACAGTTCGGGTTTGTAAAAGGCAGATCATGTCTCCTAAACCTGATAGACTTCTTTGTACCACAGGGTTCAGTCCTGGGTCCTCTCCTGTTTGGTATCTACTTCGGAAGTACAGGCTAAAACAGAAAGTCTTTGGCTAACAAAGTTCGCAGATGGCTGCAAACAAGGAGCCATAATCAAAACTCCTAACGATTTGGACATCCTACAAAAGGGTCTCACTGAGACAGATGCCTGGTGTCAAAGCCATGGCTTCAAGCTCAATGCCAAAAAGTGCATTGTCATCTCTTTTGGCAAAAACTCTGCACCCATGAACTACCACATAGGCAGTAGTCTACTTAACACCGAAAGTGTGATGACACCTTGGGACACAGGTGGACAGTAGTCTCTCCTTTGATAATCACATTGCCACAGTAGTCAGGAAATCCTTCTATGTGGCACACCTCATCACAAAAGGTTTCTCATCCAGGAAAAAAGAGGTCATTGTACCCCTCTACTCATCACTCATTAGACCCATTATAGAGTACAACACCCCTTTTGGTATGTACCTCACAAGACATCTACAACAACTGGAAAGGCCGCAGCAATACCTCACAAAGAGGAATACTGATCTCAAACAGATGCCCTACGCAGACAGTCTCAAAAAGCTCCAGCTTTACTCTGTCGCACATCGCCTACTCAGAGGCGATCTCTGCCTAACATACAAAGCTATGTCAAACCCAGAGCTGTTGGACATGCTCCACTTAAAGAAATCCCAATCCCTCCAAGCTACATGCTCTAGGGACCTAAACCTTGTTACCACAATAAACAGAACATGCTGGAGGGATAGATTCCTGCCCCAGAGACTTCACATACTCTGGAACAAACTACCTATCTATATCAAACAAAGCTCCTCATTAGCACTCTTCAAGAAAAATCTTGATGATTGGATGGGAGATAGAAAATTCACCCCGGGGATCACCTCTGTGGCTCTGCTCGACAGTGGCACAGGAAAATAATTTTCTTGGGTGGCAAAAGCCAGGGTACCTTTTTGGCTGGGCTTGTATAGGCCCCAGCCCCGATAGCCTAGTACCTACCTATGAACCTATTTGTGGAGACCATGTCCGGGTTCACATAATGTTGTCTTTACTGTTTTTTTTTTTTTTTTTTACTTATGCACAACATACTCTCCACTGACAATAGCCAAAGCAACTTAAAAGAAACCCAAAATGACTAGATCTGAGAAATATAGCATGTAGGCAGAGAACACCAATGGAGGAAGTACTCTCTGCTCCTTATCACTAACCAGAGTATTTCACCTTACAAAGCAGTTTGCAGAATGGAAAAAAAAATACACAATAGCGGCAAAATTATATTACTGTAATTTTTCCCTGGATGGGACTGGTAATCCAGCATTCTCTCATGTACTCTGCAGAATATGATAGCAAAGAACACATGCAAAATCAAGAAGGGGCATATACTGGCTCGTTGCAGAAATTGTTACTTCCTGCAGTAAAATCAATGAATTACAAAGAACTTAGCGATCAATATAATAGTGGTGAAAAATTAACCTTACTGTCACAGCAAGCTGCAAAGAACTACTAGATTTACTATGCACAAAACGTTTAAAAAAGTATTGCAATTGTAACTGCAAGTTCAGTTATTTCATTATATACTGCCACTTACAAACCGGCATTTACAAAGCGGCATACCGCATTTATAAAGCAGCATTTACACATCGGCACAGACTGTAAATTCTAGTATGTAATAACTACACCTTACCACTTTGTAAAATTAAATGAGCAGGAAAGTACTTTTGAAGTGAAGATCAACTGAACTATTAACTTAAAAATAGTAAACACAACATCAGTAACGAGACTGCATTACCTCTCTTGCTCGTTGCCCTTTCTAAACTGCAACAGCACATATTTTAAACAACTGAAATTATATTTATAAATAATTAAAAGTGTTACTTTCAGTCTGGAAAAGACGCTATGCAGGATATAACAGTGATTGCAACCCTGCACGGAACCACATAGCAGAAGTTTTCATTCTACCGGACAAAAGCATACCTGGGACAGGGAATAAAGAAAACTTTTAAAGAAACCTGATAACGTGGGTGGGCTTGTCCAGTGCATCAAAAGTGATGTCACAAAGTGGGAGGGCAATTGGCAGTGTTTAGATCTCGGTCCAAAGCAGGTAGCTGAAATTTCAGTTGAGATAGTGTCCCTTTAAGTACACTTACCATAACAGTAGTTGTTTGAATGGTCACTGCTTCAGTAACCTTATGTTTATGGGTTATATCTTGCCAAGCTGGCAGCTTCCACGTGCCCAAACTATCAGGCAGCTCGAGCTGAGCTGGCTAAAAGACAAGTTTGGGTGCAAACCCTTCAGAGCTTTCTTGCCACCACAGAGAGGTAGGCTTAGCCCTGAAAGGACAATTCTAAGATAAACAAAAATAAATGCCCATACCCTGGCATAAAAAGCACACTAAAAACAAGAGAGCTGGAGGGAGGGAGGGAACAGCTACTGCAGCAGTAATAATGTGAACATCTACTGTTAAGGTAGGTTTACTTACATAATTGTACTATGTTCATCATATTGATCATTGCTGCAGTAGCCTTAGTTATATAGGTTGTTTACCGTAGCTCACTACATCTGGGAGGTGGAAGAAGAAGAGTCCAGGAGTCCCAGGGGAATTGTCCTAGCAAAACCTGATCTGGACTCAAGCTTATAGGGCTTTGTAAAAGTATATACATAGGACCAAGTAGCAGCTTATAGAATACTTCTGGAATCCAAACCCTTTCCAAAAAGTGATAGATGAATCCAAGGCCCTAGTACAGTGGGCCTTGACCATGCCTGTAAGTATTTTGTTATGGGAAGTATAGCAAAAGGTAATAGCTTTAGACAATTATTTGGAAATAGTCTGTTTTTACACAGGTTGCTCCTTCTTCTTATCTTCACAAGAAATAGACAAATGATCTGAAAATCATAAAGATTTATTTCTGTCATGGCAGTACCCAAATTGTCTGTGGACATCCAAAATATGGAGTATCCTTTTTCCCTCATTTTTAGGTTGAGGAAAGAAACTAGGGAGATGGATAGTTTGGCTTAAAGTAAACTTGGACACCATTTTAGGCATAACAGAAGGATTAGTTCTCAAAGTAACCCTGCCCTATGATAAATGAGCTAGGGTTAACTCATCATAAGAGCTTTCAATTCAGATACCCTTCTTGCAGAGGTCAGAGCAATCAATAAACTGTTTTCCATGTTAAGAACCTCAAGTTTTCGTTAACTGATGAGTGTGTGATGGACTTTCATGATGACTCACATAGGCAAGAGAAGGTTAGATATCTAACATCTTATAATACTATGACACCTGATGTTAAAAGAGTTACAAACAAATATTGGACTGTGTTAATGGCGTCCACTGAAATTAGGGATGTTTTGGGTAATAGCCCACAGTTTGCATACAGGAATATGAGGACATTAAAAAACATGTTATGTTATAAAGATTTTAGGGAAGATATTCAAGGTAGATGTAACACAAGAAGGAAAGGTACATATAGTTGTAATAACTGCAGCTGTTGTGGTGATATTTTGATCACTGAGGTTAACAAGATGCATGACAACAACATTTTTGTACATCCCTTGACACACAAAGTTTTCACATTTAATGTAACGGCTACTTGCGTTACTAATAATGTTGTTTATCTTGCAACATGCACTGCCTGTTCTTCATTCTATGTAGGAAAAACAACCAGAAAGTTAAAAGAACGTATAATAGAACATAAATCAGAGATCAGAAGGGCATGTGAACACAATGCCTTATTCAAACATATTAATGCACATGCTTTAGACCATAAGTTTAAATTCAGAGTTATTGATAATGTTTGTGCAGCCAGTAGGGGGGGTGATTTAAGGAACATCTTGGAAATAAAGGAACTTGAATGGATCATTAGACTATCAGCAGATAGCGCACCGGGTTTGAACTCTGCTGTTTCGTTGAAGCCCGTTTTAGCCAAAATACAACGCATTAAGTTGAAATAATAATGAAAATGAACAATGTGTTCTTGTGAGTATTATATGCTATATATTGTATATAATATGTTATATACTATGTATTATATATTTTATATTCAATTTTATATTTGTAGTTTATATTTTATTTTGATATGGTATATTGTTTTAATTAGTCATATGATACTTGGGCTGCGTATCATGTGACTTGATGACTCATGTATAAACTGCTGTTTTAATGAACCTGTATTAAGCATTGAGAAAGGGTGTATAACCTGAAAGCTTTGTGTTGTTATAAATGTTTTTTGCTCAATGTTGGTGTTTTGTGAAGAACCTCAAGTCAGCCAGGTTAGCTAGTTCAAATGGAGCAAGTGTTAGCTTCTCTAACAAAAAATTAAGATCACAAGGATGGGCAATCAGTTTTATTGTAGGCTTCTTATACAAAATCCCTTTCAAAAACATTTTGACATGTGACTGCATTGAAAGAGGAGGATCCATGGGCAGACATGCTGATTTAGCTGATAAATGACCCTTGACAGAGGAATAAGAAAGGCCATAGGACAGTAATTTACACAAATATTTTAAGAGAACAACTAGCTCCAAATGGGTGCTGGTTATGCTGCTGGCACCAACTGGAAAACCTTTTCCATTTGCTAATATATGATTTTCCAGTAGCAGGCTTTCTTGCCCCCATTAGTATCTCCTGCACATCCTCAGTAAACATGTGCTCAAAAGGAATTATGATCCTATCATCCAGGTAGTCAGCTGAAGTTGACTGACGTCAGGGTGAACTGAACACCCCTGTTCTTGTGTGAGTAGATCCAGTCCGTGAAGAAGCTTGTGGTAATTTCCCCTGGTAATTTCCAAAAGAAGGGAGAACCATGGTTGCCTGGGCCAGAATGGATTCACCACAATGATCTTGAGGGATTCCTTCTGAATCTTCAAAAGTACCCTAGATATTAGCGGAAAGGGTAGAAAGACATACAGGAGCATTTCTGTCCAAGGAAAAGAAATACAAGAACAAGAAAGACATCTTCCCCCCAGGCCTCCTTACATGCAGTCCTGGAACAGAATCCTGCCAGTTGATTGTTCAGAGAGGAGGCAAAGAGGCCTACTTGAGGAACTCCCCACAGATGGATCTTGGAAGACCCCCAATCTAGTTTTCATTCATAAGGGTCTGCCCTAGTTCTGGTCAGCTTGTCTTCTGCACAGTTTTGCTCTGACACAATGTAGGATGCCTGTAGAGTGAGATTGTGCTGTGAAGCTGTATCTCAAGCTAACATGGCAAGTCTGCAAAGGAGATACAATCTGGATCCCCTTGCTTGTAGATGTATCACGACTGTGGCATTGTCTGTAACCACTTGCAGAAGTCCCAGGGACCAAACATGGTTCAGAGACTTGAATGCCTTGATCAGGGCAAGTCTCTACTTGATATTTTTGTGCTTGCATCACTCCTTGGTGTCCCAGACCTCCTGCACCTTTATCTCTCCTGAAACTGTTCTCCAAGCAAAGTCTGAGGCATCTGTTGTGCTTTGGAGCAGGGAGAAAGAATGGGAGACCTGGATTTTAGGATATCTGTTGTCTCCACCTAATGATTTCTCTTCTGACAAACCCCAGCACTGGGATTTGAAAAGTTAAAGGGTGTTGTTGCTAGGATTAAAGAGATTTCAGATACCACTGCATCTTTCTCATGTGGAGCCTTGCTGGGATATCATGAGAATCAGATGCTATGAGACCCACAATCCTAAGGTGTTCTCTCTCAGTGACAGAAGTCTGAGTGGAAAACCTCAGAAATAAATCAGGATATAGGTTTATTTTTTTCCTGTGGAAGAAAAGCTCTTTGAAGTGAGGGTCAAGTTGACACCCCAGAAACACAATCTTGTGTGAAGGGGTCAAGAAAGACTTTTGAATGTTCTCTTGGAATCCCAGCTTGTGTAAGAGATCTCTCACCTAAGAGAGATTCCTGACACTTTGAAAACGATCCTGCAAAGAAATAATTCTTCTAAATATGGAAAAATGTGGATACCCTGTAGCCTGCAATGAGCTATAACTGGAGCTAGATACCTTGTGAACATTCTTGGTGCAGTTGATAGTCTAAAGGATAAGGCAGAGAATTGATAATATGATCCAAACTGACAAATCCTTAAGAGACATCTGAAGTCTGGATAAACAGGGATGTGATGAATGTGATGATAAGCATCTTTTAAGTCTAGTGTTATCAGGAGACATGAAAGACGAAGAAGAGGTAATAGATTCTGAAGTGACATCAGTTTGAATTTAGGCAGTATTGAAAACAGTTTTAGGAAATAAAGATTCAGAACTAGTCTCCAAGCATTTGCTTTCTTTGGCACTAGGTACACCCTTGAATAAAAAACATTCCCCATCTGGGAAGGAGGAACTGATTCTCTCACTCCTTGTAACAGCATGTGATGAAGGACCAGTGGAAAAAGAAAGAGTCTGATCTGGAGAATAAGGAATGATACCCTAGAAAGGAGAAATTTCCTTCCACTGCCATTTGTAACCTTGATGAACGATTTTCAGACCTCATTTGTCTGAAACTAGTTGTTTTCAAAGAGAAAAATGTAGACTAAAACTTTCTGGAAGAAAAAAATGGAGCCAGGGTGGGAGGGGGTCACAGGGTCTCTTGAATAGTTGTTCAGACTTGGTGGACTGTCTTTGTTTTTGGAGTTTTTAAACTTCTTTTTGAAACTCCCTTGTCATTTCTTCCTAAACATCTGTTTACGTGTATTTTCTTGAAATTGCCTATTCTGCTTTTTGCCAAAATTGGATGAGGAACTAGAAAATCCCTTGAAAATTTTGAAAAAGTAGGTTGAAAAATCTTAGGGAGTCCCTGGATCAGCTTATCTCTTTCATCACACTTTTTGATCATCTCTATCCAAGGGTGAAACTTTGGAGCTGCCCGACTGTTATATCCTTGGCAGGTTATACCCCATATAGCTAAGGCTACTGCAGCAGTGATCAATATGATGAACATTTAATTACAGTGGAGAGACTGTTCAGCTAGCAAGGTATACTAGCAGACCAGCCTACATTTTAGGCAGCATCAGTTCTGAATGATGAAGAGCCTGACTAATGGAAGTAGAAGTCAGCCAGTGAATTTCAAAAGTCACACTATGCATTAATTAGCTGGAATTGCTTTTTAAATTTACAGAAGCATATTTCCATCTCTTTCTTTCTCTCGCTCTCTCTGTCTTACACACACACACACACACACACACACACACACACACACACACACACACACACGCACACACATCTGTTCATGTATTCCTAAATCTAGTTGAGAATGCTACTTTTTCAGCACTGATCCATGATCAAATGCATTTTGGGCTAAGGTTAGAGCAATGGGCTAGGTAAAGGGATACGTTTTCCTCTGGGCTTTAATTTCTCCATGTATTTTGGGTTGATAATACTATGCTTCCAGCATTTCCATTGGCTAATTAAAATTTTTGAATCACCATTTAAAATGTTTAAAGATACAGGATGTTAAAAACACATATACATATAACATTGTAAATCTAAGCCATGGCTGTACAGTAGAGAGCTTATGTGGCAACCTAGATTATGTGCTACTCTCTCCACAGGGCATAACAAATATGTTTCTATAGAACCAGTTTTAAATATGAAGGCTGAAAAATTATAACTTATTTTATTTATTTGCATTTTTTAAGTAAAGTACGTCTTATTCACTGAGTAATAAATAGACTTGCAATGTTATATATTTATGTGATTTTAACATCCTGTATCTTTAAAAATTTTAAATGATGATTTAGAGTTTTTAATTATCCAATGGAAATGCTGGAAGCATAGTATAACAGAATTGATGGTTGGTTTCATGGTTATTCTGATGAAGTGTCCTTAGAGAGACATCACTGGGTGTAGCACTTTCAATGATCAATGCTCAAGTTCTTTTCCTGGTCTACTATATCTGGTTTTCTCACATCTATTTTTTTACTTGTTGGTAATGGGTGATCCCATGTGATATAAACTTCATAATTTTCTATAATGCTTTGTGGCTCATGTTTACAATGCTTCTCAACTACTTCAGCATTATAATGTTTGCAACATCCCTAGTGCAACAGTATTGCTACATTATTATGCCTTTCAGTATACAGTTCTTTTTCCATTACTGTATCACACCCAACTACAAGATGTGCTATTGTTTCCAATTCTGTTTTACAAAACCTCCCACATTTTCAATGGACTTTGTGAACCAACGAATACGTAGTCTACTAGCCTGGGCTGTCAGTGTTAACCTTTCATCTTTTGGTTTAAATTCACCTCTCCTTAACCATTCTTGCATTTGGTCCTGCTTGACATGAGGTTGTTCCAGGAGTTTTCTGCACTTGCAACTATATTTATACATTTTCCACATTTCTTGCCTTCTCATCTGATCCTTCTCCTTATATTCTTTCTTTTATTTTTTTAGCACATTCAGTTGCCGCCTGATTTTTATATCATTTTGGTTTGATTTCCATTCTCGCTTGACACCAATATGCTTCTGCTGAACTAAGCAGGGAAGTCATCTTAGACTTACTCTCCTCATATTTTAAAACTATATTTGGATCTTGTGAGGTCAGAAGATATGTATGCAGTCCGTTGATTGCAGATCTATACATATAATCATGGGTTCATAGGTTCATAGGATGATACTAAGCTATTGACACGGAGGCCCTTATAAGCCTAGCTAAGAATTTCATCCATGTTCCCTCAAAGTCAGCACCTGTTTCCCCTGTCCAGCAGGGACACAGGTGGGATTCCAGGGGTGTATTTTCTGTTTCCCGTCTAGTCGTCCAGGCTCCTTTTAAAGAGAGCTAGAGAGGTACTCTGCTTGATATGGAGAAGGAGTCTACTCAACAGATGGGGGAGTCTTTGGGACACAAATCTATCCTGCCAACAAGTTCTATTAATGTCACAAACCAGGTTGAGGCCTTGTATGCAGGTTGCGCGAGTGGAGCTCGACTTACAGATATACAGCAACTCCATCAAGGCTGGGTCTTGGATGGCCTTGCATGCCAGACACAGGTTACCTCTGAGAAGTCTGTACGTGACTGAGTAGAAGGACAGGGATTTTAGCCTATCTGTATAGGATAGCTATTTGAGACCCTGGATTTTCCAGGTCAGGAACCTCTGTGGTCACTCCAGCTGTTGCATGTGCTTGGCAAGGTACATGCCGAATGGGGCATTGTACTCGATAATGGGTCTGATAAGGGAGGAGTAAAGGGATGTTATGACCTCCTTGTTCCAGGATGAAATACCCTTATTTATGAGCTGGCCCATGTAGCCTTCCGTACAACTAAGGCAACGTGGTGGTCAAGAGTCAGGTTGCTATCAATCTGGGTTCCAAGTGCCTCATGACTAATTGTGTGCTTAATACGTTGCTGCTAATATGATAATTAGTGGGGATGCCATTTTTCCCCAAAGGAAGGGATCAGTTTTGAGGAGGCCCATACCTACTTCAGAATGGGGAATATATAATCTCGGTCTACATTGATTTTTATAAATCATTTGATAAGCATGAAGCATTTTTCTTGTTTTCCTGTCCAACTGATGCAATATCTTTTGGGACCAGTCAATCGCTCCAAAACTGTAAGCTAGGGCAGGAAGAACAAACTGGTTTATAGCTTGGACTTTGTTCCTGGATGTCAGAGCTGTTTTGCTGTTTTCAGTATTAATTTTAGTCTTCTAAAAATTCCTTACTAAGTTTTATTCACATTTGAGCATGTTTTATTGTTGATCCTTCATCACTTCCCAAATATTTATAAACTCCCTCTTCTCAAGTTCTTTTGTATCACATTACTGTTCCAGGCTGATATTTTCTTGATGTTGCAGCTTTTCTCCTTTAAAGGTTGCTTTTGCACATCTATCAAAACCAAATAAAATTCTTGTTTTGACCACTTGCAGTTGTGCTTTCAGGTCCTCATCTAATGAGCTATACAATTTTAAATCATTTACTAAAAGAAGATGAGAAGTCTTTACACTTTGTTGCTTTCTGGGAGCCAAATTATAGCCATGACCTAATCTGTTAAGCAGACAGCTTAATGGATTAAGGGCAAGGCAAAAGGGCAGTGGTGACAGAGAGATACCCTGGAATATGCCCCTTTGAATTTTTATCCCTGGAATAATAATTTGTCCTTTATCATGGCTTAACTGCAAGGTAGTTTTCCACTGTTTCATGGTTGCTGTGATGTAGTTTATCAGTGTGGGGTGTATCTTATACATTTTTAAGCACTCTTTTATCCATGAATGTGGGATACTGCCAAATGCTTTTTTTTGTAGTCTATCCATGCCATACTTAGATTCTTTGCACTTTAACAACAAATGACCCTTTGTTCCAAATGACTTTCTTTAATTACTCTTTTGTTCTATTGCCATAATTGAGTTTTCTTCTAACTGACTATAAACTCTGTCGGCATCAATTCTGGTGAATAGTTTATACATCGTTGGAAGGCAAGTTATTGGTCTACAGTTTTTAGGGTTACTTTGTTTCAATCTCTCTGGCTGTTACTTCCTCCCATTTCATATCCTGTACCTTTAAACTTCTTATTCTTTCTTTTACTTCTTCTATCCATTTAGCATCTTTATGTTCCACAGGATCTTCATAAATACTTCTCCAAAATGTATCTATTTCTTCTTTTTTTGGTGGTCTTTCAGTTCATTTTACCTTGTTTCCCAATTCTCTATAAAACTTTTTGGGGTTTTGCTGTATGCATGTGTTGAAGTATACGTAGTGTGTGTGAATGTTCTGTGTAGTGGTACAGTTAGGAAAGGGTCTCGTGGTTAAGGTTAGGACAGCCAGAGCCATAGCTGCCTCATCTAGTGCCTTGTACTGTTTCCCATTCTGGGTCCCCTAAACTCTATGAGTTGAACAGCACAAAAAAAAGTCTTTATGTTAAACTATAGCACTGTTGCAAGTCACTTTCTATGAATGTAACAAGTGCCTTGCTATGCCACATTTTAAATACCACACACACAGAGCACTTCTTCAGCCCTTACTGCTTATGTGTTACAAGTGTTCATTGTGGTACAAGTGTTCATTGTGGTACAAGTGTTCATTGTGTTACAAGTGTTCATTGTGCTACAAGTGTTCATTGTGCTACAAGTGTTCATTTCTGAATGCTGGTAATGCACTACTTCCTGATCACCTCCTGATTATGTCCCATGATATCTTCTGTCTGGGGCGGATGCCTACTTTGCACCAAAGCCTATTTCTGCCACTGTCCTAACCCCAGCTCTGAACATTACCTCACAAAAAGTTTCATTAACAGTACCAGTATTCAGACAAAGTCCCCCCCCTTTTGATACTGGACAGGTCTTAAAAGGAGATTACTTATATTTCTTTTGTGTTCCATTCAAAATTAAGCTTGTGTGGTTTGTATTGGTTTTGGTATTGTTAGGATGTGATATTTTGTTTTTCACTAGACACCAGAGAAACTCATGTTGTAATGTCTGTATCAGGGGAGGAGGGCACACTCGCCAGCAGGCATTACTCTTAAAGTTCCATAATGGCACCAATGGCAGTAAGAGGATTGGGGTGGGGAAATACACTTTACACTAGGGAATACTCTTAAAGTACTGCAATGGCATGAACAGCACAATGAGGATCGGAGGTCAGGGACACATTAGTCAGCAGGGCAGGACAGGTAAGTGCAGTATTGGCTCTTCAACTACTACAGAGGTGGGAAGGAATGGGAGGGCAAGACAGGTACAGGGAATGTGATGTGTGTGGGTGCAGGTGACTGGAGGAGAATGCCACAGCTGATGTGAGCAGCTGTGACATCATGGTAGTAAATGTAAATCCAAGACATGCAAATTAGCCAATAATGAGGGCTTACCTCATCGCAGCATGTCTCTGAATTGCAAACGAACACATCATGGGAAAAGGGCCTTTTGTGGCTCATGCAAGGCCCTTTAATGAATTCCTAGGCATGTCTTATAGAGTAACAAGATCAATGACCAAAGAGGTTGGGAAGGTCAGTGGCCATAGTATAATGCTCCTTTTCTGCTCGTTTCCTTTGCTCGCTGAGTTAATAGCAGTTGTGCTATACCACAACTTTTATTCTTTTTCTAAATGTAAATAAATACTTCTATACAGCCAGGATAATGTTAATAATTACAATTGTTAGTTTATCACTTATCCTATTCATTCAACTTACAAACAACTCCTTGTATAATTATCATACATACTTATTTTGCTTTGTATTGTCTAATTAAGTTTACCCTGTCTAATGTTCACTTGTACAAAAAATGAAAGTTATGTATTTACCATAACAATAGATCTGTGTTGACTTCTTTTGTCCTTCCTCAATGGATGGCTCACTGAATCTAACATAGGATCCATCTTTGGCCACTCTAGACATTGGATCCCAAACTCAGGTTCCTCCCCTTACCCATAACTCCCAGGAAAAGATCAAGTTTGCACAAAGAATACTGAAAACTCCATAATAATAATAATAATAATAATAATAATAATAATAATAATAACAGCACTACAAGAGATAACCCAAAGGTAATGTATGAGCTCATAAGCTGATGTGCAACTAAAAGTCCCTAAGAATATGTTAGTTCAGTTATACCAGGATAAAGGAATAATATATTCCATAATTAGGCAGAGGGGAAAGGAGGGAGAGGAGTTGAGGAAGGCTGGATGAAGACAACGCAGATCCATCTTTATGCTAAGTACATAACTTTCATATCTGAATTTATCTCTTCTATCTGTTCCTTACTGGATGGCACAGATTCCCCTAATATAACCCTTGGGTGGTTTCATGGAAGGATATTCCAGAGAACAGCTGAACCAAAGGTTGCCCTGCCTCTGGAGAGTAAATCCAATGTTTAATGGAATATGAAGGTATGAACATTGGACCAAATGGCAGCTGCACGAATGTCATTGATAGATGCTCTGGAAAAGAAAGCAGTTGAGGTTGTCACAGATCTAGCAGAGTGAGCTTAGATGAGTTTAGGTAAGGCCAAACCTTTTTCTTTGTATATACATGAGTTTAGGTAAGGCCAAACCTTTTTCTTTGTATATACATGTGTAATAGAAGATCCACGGTGGTGGTGCTGCGGTAGCGTTGTCACCTCACAGTAAGATGCTGTCCGGTTTGATTCTCAGCTATTGCGTCTTCTGCGTGGAGACATGCGTGAATGGGCGTACCTTCGTTGAAGGTTGTGCATCAGGGCTGGTAACTCGGCACATAAAAATCAACTACCAATCATTAGTGGACCGGAGTTCCGCTGTGGCAACCCCTAACCGGGAAAAGCCGAAAGACACAAACAAATACATGTGTAATAGAATAGACAGCCACTTTGAAAAAGTGACTGTAGAAACTCCGTGATCAACCTTACTTGCTGAAAAGGACACAAAAAGTTGATCAGACTTTTTGCATGGTGAATAAAAAAATCTAGCTGTCTATGAACATCCAACAAATGTAGCATCTATTCTCCTGTACTTGAAAATTTTAAGAAGAAAAATGGAAGACTGATGTTCTGATTTAAAGATATCTCTGTAGCTACCTTTAGTAAGAAGAAAGGATTGGTCCATAAAGAAACCCAGTTATGAAAAGTAATGTACTGAGGTTTACAAAAAAGAAACTGAAGCTCTGATATCCTTCTGGAAGATGTAATTGCCACCAAATATAGCATTTTTCATGTTAAAAACTGCAGATCCACCTTAGCTGCAGGTCTGAATGGAGGCCTAGTCTGGGCTTGAAATAAAATAGTAAACATTTTGTATATAAAATAATAATAACTTCTAAAGTATATGACAAATGTCTTTACTATTTGTCTCAATACTACCTACAAAGTAATGCTTAAAATGTTTAATTTTTATTGTTGTTCGTTGTAAATATGTATTTTATGTGGAGCTTCTCTCCCCTGGCCTCCTCTGAAAATAGGACTTGTGTCCAGTTGGACTTTCCTGGTAAACAAAAGACAAGCAATAAATAAACAGACAGATGTCCCAAGGAGGACAAGGATCTCTAAGAGGAGGTGTAAGAAGAAAAGTACCACTCAAAAAGGCTTTAGATAACCTGAAAGAGGCAATTGGGGATTGATTCTCTCCAATGAGAAGAAATAGCTGACCACTGGATTTTAATAGTACTGTAGCTGCCACCATTCTGAAAGAGAGAAGCTTGAAAATCTAGGATCACTGGAAAGGGCACCAAGTCAGGGTTTCATTTCCTTTGAGAAGCTCAAATAGAAACCTTTTTCATTTGCTTTTGTAAATCTTCCTTGTGGAAGGTAGCTGAGATGAAATAAGAATGTGGACTACTTGGAAGGAGAACCTGGAATGACAGGCCATCACTGGAAGATTAGAAACCAGGTGGTTTATTTGAGGGCTTGAAAGTCCGAGAGAGGTAAGCCAGATGGGTGAGAAATGAGATCCAGACTGGGATCCAGCACCCATGGAGGGTGTTTCAGATGAGACTGCAGGTAGGGGAACCATACTTGTTCAGGTCAAAAATGGGAAATGAGGATCACCGTGATCTTTCTCTCTAATGCTTTCAGAAGAAATTTTGGAATGCGAAGAGTAGGAGGAAAAGTGTAACAGAGACCAAGAGGCCAAGTGTGGGTCAGAGTGGCCCTCGGTGACTCCCTCTCCAGGGCCATCAGGGCAAAGAGCATGTTGCATTTAGTGTTGTGGGGAGAGGCAAAAAGACTGCAACATGGCTGGCCCAATGACAGAAGATCTGCTCTGCCACCTTTTGATTGAGGGATTTCTTGTGCGGCAGGAGGACAGATCTGCTAAAACTGTCCAATAGAAGATTGGATTTCCCTGGAATGTTCATTGCTAAATGAAAGCAAATGGAAGGCAGTGGCCATTTCCAAACTTTCATGGCTTCTCAGCATAATGGTTAAGAACAGGCTCTCCCTGTTTGTTGATGAACCAGACTACCAACATGTTGTCAGTCTGGCTACATATCACTGCTTGAGGGAGGGAGTGCTGAAAGGCCTGCAACACTAGAAGAACTGCCCTCTTCTCTAAAATGTTGATATGGAGATTGACCTTGGAGGGGTACCATGTGCCTTGGACTGTTTTTCGCTTGTAGTACCCCCATCCCAACTGGGAAGCATCCGTGGTCACCATGGCTTTGGGTGGAGGAGAGACAAATTGTCAACATTGCATTACCATAGAGGATTTGAACTACCAATGAATGTGAGTCCTGAAAATGTTTGACAGATATACTTCGAAAGACATTAGTTGATGCTTGATGAACCACTGCACTGCTAGGGTCAATCAACATACTATCTTACGGTTTCCCACAACAGGGACCAAAGTGATGGATGCAGCCATCAAACCCAGCAAATGAATAGCCATTCTCGCCATTGGTTTCTGGGAGGAAAGAAAGACTTGAGTATGGTTGTGAAAAGTGGATAACCTGTAATGAGAAAGTTATGCTATCTGAGAAGTTGTGTTTAATTGTGCTCCTATGAATTCTATCACTTGCACAGGATGGAATTTGGACTTGTCCAGGTTTACTGTGATGCCCAACATTGAACAAAGTTGGAGTAAGTAGTCTCTTGCTTGGATGATTAGATTCTTGGTAGAGGTAGACACTAACAAAATAAGAAGTTCAGTCAGCAAATACTGGTCTATCTTAACAACAAATGAAGACACAAAGAAGTGGTTACCTGAAAAACCTGTATTTGTTAACGCAAGAAACACTAACTTAAAAAACATGTTTGAGAGACACCTACCACCACGAACTTTGAACAAATGTGGTATAACAGGTACCCACAAATGTAATTGTTGTAAACAATGTCCATACATTATGAATACTAATGTTTATTACATTAAGTCTAGAAAATTTAATTTGAAATCAGCAGTATATTGTAATTGTGGCTCCAAGGGTATTATTTATTTAGGAGTTTGTCAAGAATGTGAGAGCTTTTATGTAGGTAAATCAGAGAGAACGCTGCGTAAAAGGATTTACGAACACCTTTACGACATTCGTAGAAAGAAAGAAACAAATGCATTTTTTAAGCACTCAATAAGTTGCCCTAAGATGACACTAAAATTTCTGGTCATTGAACAAGTTCCGTTAAACCCTAGAGGAGGAGACTGGGAGACATCGATAGAATTTAAGGAATTGAATTGGCAGTTAAGATTAAATGCATCAAAACCTCCGGGTTTAAATGAAGCCATTAGTATTACCAGCCTCCTGAAATTAAGAAGGGCAAAGTTGTAATCAACATTATGTATTTGACATAGAACAAGTTCATATTAATTTTATACTGTTTTAGATTCACAAAGCATTGGTGTCAATTTACAGGATTAATATGAATTATAATTAGTTTTCAATGTTGTTCCATATTGTTACAACATCCTATTGGATTTAATTGTTATGATCAGGTTTTCGAACAACACCGAAACTTTGACATTGTTTTTTCATTGGTAGGAAGTTAATTTACCCCCTTTGTTTAGGCATGTTTTAATGGCTGTCTACTTAGATTTCATTCACTGTTTATATATTTCATCAGCACGTATGCACTTTCTTCGCTCCCCATATAACAAAAAGTATTTGTAAGTATTTTTCAAGTATTTTTAAGTATTTATTAAAATGTCCATTATGACATTTTTAGTAAGTTTACTGTTTAGTATACACAATACGTAGCACACAACTTATTTATGCATTTAATTTATTATAATATTTGCTGTCAATATATTACAACATAATATAATTATTGAGCAAACTATTTATTAATACATATATTTACATATTTATTATCATTAGATTTTGATTTTAGATTTTAATGAATTATTTTTAGTCCTGTGGACTTATGGAATTAATTTTTAATGATGTAAATAATTTAAATATAAAACACGCATTATATTATATTTGGAATTTGTTATAATGCGATGCAGTCTTATTTATTTTTCATTCACTATGGCACTTTATATATTAGTTTTTTATTTATGTATTTATTATGTTGTATTAGTTTTAGCAATATTTATACACACCACGATACATGTAACACCAAGCGACTCATAAGGCATTTGCCTCAACATTAGGAACTTTTCAAAGTTCAGTAATCTGGAATCTACTGTTTTGTTTTGGATTTTAAAGAATTTAATTTAAAACAACATAATTATAAGAAACTTATAAAAAATTCATAGTACCATAACAAATTGTTCTTGTTTTATCCTGTAATTTAACTTTAACGTATGCACAAGTTTTTACTTCACTGAAGAAAAACTGCAACTGCATTTTGTTTTAAATAGGATCTGAATTAAGTAGCATTTTTACTTGAACTATTCAATTCAAATCATTAATTATTTTTAATTGTATAATTGAAATTGATGCTGTGTTATAAGGACAGAGCTTCCTGCTTGTGGTTCATCTTGAAAAAGCCCGTCATAGTACGGGTGAAAGCATTTGACTCACACTGTTTTTTCTACTTGGATTTAAACTATGTTTCAATCTGTTTGTCTGTTCGTGCAGTTTTCGTATGTTTGGCATCACAATAAAAGAACTTGTTCATTATATTTGGAAGATTTTTGTATCCCGTTGAGAAGAGTTTATTGGATTTCAGTGCTTCTGCATATTTTTCTTTGCTGTTTGGGACTTAGTTCGTTTTTTCAGAGGTAGAAATGGGCCAGTCATCCACATATGGGAACACAGAAAACCCTTGCAGTCTGAGGTACGCTGTAACCACTGCCAACCATTTGGTGAACATCCAGGGGTCTGTGTTAAGGCAAAAGGGCAGGGCTCTGAATTGGAAGTGACTGTCTCCCAGCCATAAGCAGAGAAACCTTCTGTATCACTTGTCCATCTTCATGTGGTAGTATGCATCATGTAGGTCTATTCATCTAGGTCTATGAAGCACATTCAGTCATTCACTCTCAGTAGTGGGAGAATGGACTGAACCATGACCATCAAGAGCTTTGCTTGTTTGAAATATTGGTTGAGGTGACTGAGGTCCAAAATTGTCCAGAGGTTCCATGTGTTTTTTGGCACTAAAAGAATCTTGAGTAAATTCCAATCTTAGCTGTTGTGGCAGAACCTCTTGGATGACTTGTTTTTTTAGCAGCTTTTGCATTTCTTATGTCATAAGAAATAAAAAGGGAATGTAATAGCCTCTGGCTATTTTACTTTGCATTCATATGTCATTCTTGATGGACATTCAGGCTTTGGGGTGCAGGGCAAGTGCCCCAGACTGTCTCCCAGAGAATGGTAACAGAGGATCCCTTCAGAAGTGCTGATAAAGCCTCTCTGTGAGAGGACCTCTAAAGCCTTGATTTTGCACCCCACCTCAGTCTTGGAGGTGATGTCTGTTGTTAGAACTCCCCCCTCTGCCTTGGGGGGGGATCTATTTCCAGAAGTGTCAGGAGAAAACTCTTAAGATATCCAGAACCATAGTTTTTTACCTCCTTTCTGGTCCCTAGGAAAATACCTCGGGTGGTGGTAGTGGTGGTGGTGGTGGCAGTGGTAGAGAACAGTATTCTGTTGACAGAAAGAGTCTTCCCATCTTGTTCACTTCTGGTCACTGTTTCTTTCACTTTAAGCGTAAGAGTATTGAGCCATCAAATGGGGCATTAATAAAGGACATCTTGAAGTGCACCATAAAGTCACACAAGCTCAGCCAGGCCTATCTCCTTACAGTAATGTCAGTACTTGTGGCTCTCAAAGCACCTTCAGCCATGTTAGAAATTATCTGCTTTCAGATACTGCAAAGGGACTGTAGGGTGGCTAACTGAGAATCTAAGGTTTTTTTGTCCTCTACAGATAAAAACCTGGAGAGGAATTTGAAGATTTCTTTAGTCAAATCTCTCTGATGTCTTGTTTTGTGTGCCAAGTAATTCAGCACCTTCAGAGCAAAGTTAGCTTAAATGTAAATCTGCTTCCCACATCTGTCCAGCACCTTGGACTCCCTCTTACAGGGATGAACAGAAGAGTTCTCTTCTGCAAGCTCTTTTTAGGTGGCTGCCACCACTAATATGGAATATGGAGCCAGACCCTTGCTGCAGTGTTGGCAATCATTTGGAGAGACTAAGTGCTTGTCTGACTTGTGGGGAATTGGTTCAGCCATGTCTGGCTCCTTCCATGCCCACTTACAGATAAGCTCCATTATCTTGTCAGTGGCAGAATCCACCCAGGATGTAGCTGAGACAGACCCGAAGGCTTCGAGGGACACTGGCTCCTCTTGGGAGGGGGCATCGGTGGACCACTCACCTTTCTGATTCAAAACTTTGAGACTCTCCCCAAATGAGACATCCTCAAGGGGGAATCTGCGGGACCCCTCCCATCATTGAGATCAGTATCCTCCTTGAGAGACACCTGGGAGAGTCCACGTGCCTCTTCTTACATGTATGCTTTCAAAGGACGTCATTGATGAAATGTTCTGGAAAGGACTCAGACAAAATTTGCGAGTCCTTATATGGACTGTCTTGAGACTGTATGTGTCTGGCTGTCCCAAATGCGCTGGATAAGAAGGATCAGGATCCAGGGGCATTCTTTGGGGTATGACCGCTGTTTGGGGGATAACGGGAACTGAGCATGAAAGAGAAGTCCAGCCTTCTGTTCAGGAAAGCACTCTTTGGACCACTTCAAAAGCTGAAGCCACAGAAGATCCCAAAATTCAACCAGTGGGAGCCAAAGCAACCTCGCCAGACCACGGAATTCCACTTGGCTTGGTTCCATAGCTGATACCAGCATTGAACTGTCTAGCATGGAGGCTCTGAGAGGAAGGGATGGCTGTAAAAACTTCAAAGTTGAGCCCGTCCTCTCAAACCTGGCATTGAAGCTTTGGCCCCGAGATCCTTCTATCTCCTATGTGATTGGGGGCATTTGGGTCAGAAATGACACTGGAGTAGAAGAAAACCAAATCTTTGGATCTGGCATGAACAAGCTATGGAGACAGTTGGATCATTAACTCCCAAATTCGACAAGTAAATCAGGGTAGGAGCTACCATAGGATGAGGGGAAGAAACATTACTTCTGGGTCTAACAGTGGCTAGAGCCAGGAGTACCCTTATCTGAATCTGGATCGTGAGGAATTTTCTCATTATCTGTTCCACGTTTGCTTCAGAGAGAACCTTGTTTGACTGGAGTGACCGCAGGGAGGAAATGGTGGATGGAGGTCTTGATGACCAGTGACTTGTCTCTTCTTGATGAAATGTAGATCAGAGCCAAGGAGCAAGTGGATTCAGGGGAAAAAAAGTAGTTCAGGGATAAGGAAAGTGTTTGATCCAATCAGGATAACCCCAGACAATCGCAATGGATCCAAAGCTTTACAGGACTAAAGCACTGGGGCCAAAGTGGCAAAAGCAGATGAAGACCAATCAAGAGAGCTCTTTCCTGGCTCCTTGTTCTTTTCTTTAGGCCCCATGACGTTATTCCATTTTGACTTGTCCAAGGACTTTTTGGAAGAAGAGGAATCTCCAGAATCAATTGCGAGAGTCTTAGACAATTCTCCCACATATCCTTCCTTTCCACAACAGCTCCAGTGCCAAAGGCAGTGAAGACAGCACACTGCTCATCTTGAATACAAGTCTAAATTTGGTATCTTGTGGTCATAGGCCACAAACTTCTTAAATCCCAAAGGTGTATCAGCCAGAATAAACACAGTAATCCTAAAGACTAGGAAGTTTTATATATACATATATAGCGATGATATGTGTGCGGAAAAGAAGGGAATAAAACCACTAACTACCTAAATAATTGTAAAAGGGAAGGTAAGGGTTTAACTGCAGTATATTGATAAAGATACCAGAAGATAACTATGTAAAAGAGTGAAATTCATAGAATCAAAGAAAAATGTTTTCTCACAGTCACCCAAGCCTGAGCAAAGAAGATCTGCATCTGTATCAAAGGAGCACAAATGAAATTTGAGGTAATGTTCACCTTTGCAGGGGGTTTGGGTAAGGGAAGGAGCCTGAGCTTAGAATCACAAAGTCTTGAGAGGCCAAAGATGGATCTGAGGTCAGAACTGAAGACCCATCCTTTGAGGAATGGAAGGAAGAGACATCAGATTAATACTATGTCATTGCATTTCTTTTCCATTTGGCCAATACAGAAGATGACATTGGTCATTCTACTAGATCAGTCCTCTATCCTTGTTAACAAATCAAATTAATAAGCAGAGTGACACCTGGGTTACTGTCTTGTGCAATGCACTCATTGCTTACTAACTCAGCATGTCCACAGCTTCATACTAGTGCTCTCACTTACAATGCCATATCAATACATTCCTAAAAGGTCAATTTAATCTTACAGCTGACATAAGGTCTTTATCATGGTTCACTGTCTAATGGTCTGAGCTCAATGCCTCAATCTAATCCTGGTATCATACGTTCATAGGTAAGTACTAGGTTTTAAGCCTAGTAAGTTAACCAAAGATGGGAATCAAACACTGTAATTTGTGTCTGTGAGGTAAACACTTTAATCATTATGCCAATAGTTGCACTTGTCCTACTCCAAAGTTTTTTCCTCATTTGGTAAGCATATACCATCAGGGCTAGGAATTATTGACAGTAAAAAAAATGGATTTCTTGGGAAAAGGTCTGCTGTCTATGTGCATAATCTTCACCAAGAAATCTCAACCAGTGTCTGCAAAACTTCAAACACATTCTCGTGTCATTCTTGGGGGGGGGACGTGTGCATCCTTTACTGCTTCATATATGAACATCATTCTAAGATGATGTGCCATATGTTTTCCATTCCAATGTTTGATTCTGGAACCTGTGGAATTGTTGCATAGTGAGACTGTATAAGCTGTACGGATGTATCTGACATCTCACTGTACAATACACAAGAAGTCAAGCTTTGGAAA
This sequence comes from Protopterus annectens, assembly GCF_019279795.1. Taxonomy (NCBI): domain Eukaryota; kingdom Metazoa; phylum Chordata; order Ceratodontiformes; family Protopteridae; genus Protopterus; species Protopterus annectens. The sequence goes on along the minus strand of NC_056747.1, from coordinate 1,141,421,880 downwards.
TGAAAGGAATTCCAACAACTTTGCTGTTTGCCATCTCAAGGCAATTGGATCAAAATCATTACATATCACCATGTGCTTCATTTTGGAAGCCCTTAATTTCCAGTACTTTTGAAACAGTTTTCAGTTACTACCATGATCACAAGCTTTCTGGAACTTCTTGTTTGGTACCATCATTTAATCTAGATTTAAGTTTAGGTGTTGATTATTATTAACATACACACACGCGCGCGCGCGCACACACACACACACACACACACACACACACACACACACACACACACACACACACACACACACGTAACTGCCAGCAAGCCAAGTTTCTGCAGTCTTAATTATTCTAGTCTTAAGCAAAATTCAGAACTTTCTGCCAATGAAGTTGTTCCAGCTCTATTCAAAATTCATAATTTTCTGCAAAGTAATTTTAGTCTTACCCAAAATTTAGAAGTTTCCACAAACAAGTTTGTTCTAGTACTACCCTAAATTTAAAATGTTCTGCAAACAAAGTTGTTTTTGTATGACATAAAATTCTAAATTTTCTTCAGTTTTCTAGACCTACCCAAAATGCAGATTTTTCTGCAAACAATTTGTTTAAGTATGTGTGTACACAGTATATACAGCATACTTATTTAAAACAAACACTTTATCTGATTACATGTGATAAGGAATTTTGCCATAGTACGCAAGTATAGGAGACCTATACTTTTATTTGAGCAAAAGATTTATTTGCACCATGTTCTATTGGCTTGGAGGCTTCGGCCTCACCTGCCATAATGACAGAAACATTTATGCTGCTCATTGATTGAGGAAATATCTACTACACCCTCTTTCAAGAAAATGTGCCCTTGTCATAGCAGTGGTGCTCTCATTCTCTTACAGAAGACAATAACTGTAGCAGTACCCGCTCATATTCCCAAGAGATACAAGCAGGCCTTGAGATTCACAACTACTCTGAAGGAAATTTCAGCAAGTAATAATACCACAAAATCAAATCCTTAAAAATCAATTTCATTAAACCTCAAAGCACATTTTTTGTAAGAGCAGGCCTCCTGTCTCCTCATATCAACTCCACAGTCACACAACAGTGGGGAAAGTAAAACTCCACTCTTACTGTAAGCAGCTCTCTCCAAAAATACTTTGCAGTATCAGCACTCACTGAAAGTGCCTTCTTACACCATCATCCAATCCTGACAAGCTCCTTCATTATTGGAACTAGGTTATCAGTACTGCAGTTGTAGTAGTGCACAGTGGTGCAACGGGTAGCATTGTCACCCCACAGAAAGAGGTTTGCTAGTTTGATTCTCAGTTGGGGTGCCTTATGTGTTGAGTCGCCATGTCCTCCCTGTGTTTGTGTGGGATTCCTCCCACATTCCAAAGACATGCATCTGGAACATTTCTCCCTGGGCCTCTGCTGAAAATGGGCTGTGTCCCAGATGGACTTTCCTGGTAAAAGTAAATAAAAGCCCAAAGTCAAATGAACTGGCTTTCTCTACATAATTTATTTATGAATTGAAGATGCATTACCTCTCTGGTAGAGAGAGAGATTAGCAGAAGGTAGCACTCTACGTACAATCCCCTACTATTTACATGGGCCCATTCCGTGTTCAGAATATTCATATGAGGTGAAATACCACAGTAAGGACTCTGTAATCCTGATTTAGTAGTGATACATTTGTTATTATCCTCTGTCCTCAAAGTAAGGACAGACATGAAGATCTTGATGCTTAGAGAGTTCCAAGTATGATTTTTATGTCCCAAATGTTGGTACAACCATTCTTAGAATAATCAGAAATGCCTTTGTCTACCAGTGCCCTGTCAGAGATCTGATCACATAATGCATTCAGGAGTGAGAAACACAGCTGCTTTAATAAGGGAAAGTGGTGGCACAGTGTAAGTAAGAGTGTGTAGTGGTGAGTAATGGGTAGACAGGAATGCAGTATGATGTGAGACAGCTGGAAGTACAAGGTCAAAGTGTAGAGTGTCAGACTGAGTGGTTGTCCTGCCTTCTGTAATTATGTACTGCTTGCACATGAGCATTACAATAATGCCTTTCTCCCTGAAATTATGCTAATGCTAACCAAAATATAAATATCCACTACTGCATACAATGGCATTGACATATGTTATACAGATTCAAGTCACTGTCAAGCTTGTGACCAGGGTGTGGTAAAGGGGACTGCTACCCTCTCTGATAAAACTCTTTTCAGCATTTTGCATACGTTGCTATTGTACTTTGCTGTTCCTATATCGTCATCATAAGTTTGTGACACTCATTTTATACACCATACCATACCAGACTACTGAATCTGTCTGTGTACTGTGAGTGTATATTTCTTTTATTTTTTCTGTTTACTTTGTCTGTCTTTCCCCTTTCAAAAGGAAGCATTTTTTCTGAGTATTCCATCCCTCACTGTCTAGCTATCTAGTACCTAGATTATGTTCTTGAACTCAGATTGCTGTAACTGAAGGAAAGAAGCCCAAACTCTGTGCCAAAAGGTCAGTCATCTCACATATTTCAGAGAGTTTTATCATACTTAAACAAACCTTTATGGTAAAGGCTGAAACCCTGGACAAGAGCGCCTTACTTTTACTGCAAAAGCTTTTATATTTCTTCTGGCATGTTTTTCAATGGTTACATAACACAAGCTCAGAATTAAACAGTCTGAAGGATGAGGTCCTCTCAGTGACAATTCTGTAAAAACTGAGATTGCAAAGAAATCCAGCATTTCTAGAATATACAAAAGTATACTGGATATCCACCAGAACCATGACTCATGACACCAGTGAGACATCCAAGTGGAACTGCAGAGGAGACATATAATACATCCTTGTCCCAGACCTGTATTGCCATTGAGAGGGTCTTCAGCCTCCTGAAGAATGGTGTCAGGTGTCTGGATGAGTCTGGGGGTGCCCTTCAGTATGACCTAGCTGCTGTGTGCAGGATGTTTACTGCATGCTGCATTCTGCACAACATGATCATGTACTGGTTTGGTGGTGAAGTGACCCATGTTGTCTCTGCAGCTCACAGTTCTAGTCCCACTACAACTAATGATGACCAGCTGACAGCTGTAGTAAGGGCCCCCATGTGGCAGGCTCCAGCTGGCAGCAGTAGTAAGGGACCCCATGTGGCAGGCTCCAGCTGGCAGCAGTAGTAGTAAGGGACCCCATGTGACAGGCTCCAGCTGGCAGCAGTAGTAAAGGACCCCATGTGGCAGGCTCTAGCTGGCAGCAGTAGTAAGGACCCCCATGTGGCAGGCTCCAGCTGGCCGCAGTAGTAAGGGCCCCCATGTGGCAGGCACCAGCTGGCAGCAGTAGTAAGGGACCCCATGTGGCAGGTTCCAGCTGGCAGCAGTAGTAAGGGACACCATGTGGCAGGAACCAGCTGGCAGTAGTAGTAAGGGACCCCATGTGGCAGGTTCCAGCTGGCAGCAGTAGTAAGGGACCCCATGTGGCAGGCTCATGCTCATTAAAAAGTGTTAGACTAACACAAACCACATAATTATAAACATACATCTAAATCAAGCCAAGTAAAATTGAGATGTATTACTTGCAGTGCATTCAGATCATTAAAACAATCAGTTTTATGACAAAATGCATCCTTCCCCCACCCTGTACCAATGTCATGTACTCATAATACTGCCATTTATTCATCACTGTCACTCAGAAATCACCCAGTAAAGACATATGCGTATTGATATCCTTGTCACTGCAGAACTTCACAATTAAATTACTGCATTTATACCATGTAAGCACATCACTAAATGATACCAAAGTAATGAGTATTTTAATTGTTCAGTTATCATTTCCACTGCTTCTGTACTGAAATCCCACTTCTGTATGGCACAAAATTCCATCAATCATTCATAGCCTTCATAATATGCACATTGTATATGTAAAAGCAACATTTCTTAACTTTAAATCAGTAATTCCACTTGTGTTTATTATTAAATTATATTTTTTAAATATTTTCTTACTTTAAAAATTTTGAAGTATCCTAAGACATTTGCCACCTACCTCAAGTATTGTTAAAATTGATATGGAAATGATCAACTTCTCCACATAAATTCATGGCCATTTACATGTGTTTTATGCAAATTAGGCCTGTTTGTATTTATCTCTATGAATTGTAGTCATACACAAATGTGTACAGCAATGCATGGTGTTCATCAGTTTTGAACAGTCATGAACACGTGCCTATACTGGCAGGAACCTGCTGTGACAACTCTGCAGTGTGATTCACTCCTCGGCAGTCCCAGGCTAGCCATAGTAATGCACAAATAGCCCTAGACTAATCGAAATCAGAATATACTTAAAAAAAAAAAAAAATAAATAAATAAATAAATAAATGGAGTAATCTGAAAGTCAGTTTTCACCAATATGAAGTATAATCCCTGCTCATTTAATGTCATCTGTCACACTTTTATACCTAAAGTAACTCATAAATTCTTAAAACTTGCAAAAACACACACAGTAATATTTATTCTCCCTGAAATAAACAAGCAAACAAACAAATAAATAAATAAAGTAAATGCTGCTGTACTACATGACTGGCAGTCAGCTGTAATACTCCAAAAATTAGAAGTTATGTACTTACCATAACGTTCCATCTGAGTAGGTAAACTTCATTTGTCAGCAACCTATGGGTTATCAGATCCGAGCCAGCAGCTTCCAACAGCTAAGATCCGAGCTCCAAGCTCCTCCCCCTAACCCATAATCCCCTGCTATCCCTTCCTGACCTCAGATCGAGTTTGCCTATCCATAAACCATACGATACCAAGAACCATCTCCCTACTCTAACCAGGAAATAGTCCGCCATGACAGCAGGAGACCTTAGAACATCCATATAGGTTAGGGGGATGGAGGGAGGGATGGTTGCTGACAAATGAAGTTTACCTACTCAGATGGAACGTTATGGTAAGTACATAACTTCTAAATCTGAAGTAGTTAACTTCATTTGTCCATCAACCTATGGGACAGAGTCCCCGGCTACCTGATTCTTAGGAGGTCCTCATGGAAAGATGTTCCGGAGCACTGCAGAGCCAAAGGATGCTCTCCCTCTGGAAACAAAATCCAACTTGTAGTGATTTATAAATGTATGAGATGAAGCCGAAGTGGCTGCTGAACAAATGTCATCCAAAGACACCCTAGATCGAAAAGCCGCAGAGGTAGAAATCGATCTGGTAGAATGGGCATGGACTCCTTGAGGTGTAGACCGGCCTGAACTCTCATATGCCAAAAGGATACATTGGGAAATCCATCAGGACAATGTGACCTTTGATACAGGTTTTCCAAAAGAGGACTTAGCAAAGGATACAAAAAGTTGGTCTGATTTCCTGTGATCAGCTGTCCTGTGCAAATAGAATCTTAGTTGCCTATGTACGTCTAGAGAATGCAACTTGTATTCACCTTTGCTCTGATAATTTGGGAAGAAGACTGGTAGATTAATAGATTGGTTGATATTAGACTCCAATGCAATTTTGGGCAGAAAGGAGGGGTTGGTCCTGAGAGTGACTCTATCCTTTTGGAAGACCAAATACGGTGGCTTAGCGCAAAGGGCTTGGATCTCCGAGACCTTTCTGGCCGAGGTTATGGCAACAAGAATAGCCGTCTTCCAAGATAAGTATTTTAGATCCACCGAAGTCGCAGGCTCAAAAGGTGGGGTTAGAGACTGAAGTACAAGAGTTAAATCCCAAGGAGGAACTGCATCTTTTACTGGGGGTCTTAATAGGAAAGTGCCTTTTAGGAAGGTCTTACACAATTTGGATGAAGTCAAAGGGCCTAGATCACTGCCAACATAATAATGAAAGATTGCGGCCAACTGGACTTTGACCGTAGAAGAGCTAGCACCTTGGTCGAATAAACCTGACAAAAAAGTCTAGAACTGCTGGCAACGGGGCTGTAAAGGGATCTAGGTTCCGATGCTCCACCCAAATAGAAAAACGCTTCCATTTACTATTATATATTCTTCTAGTAAATGGGTTGTGAGCGGCTACTAGGATAGCCTTGACAGGGGACGAGATACCAGGAGTCCTAGCTATTACTGGAACTGGATCAACCAAGCTGTGAGCTTGAGGTTGTCCAGATTCGGGGTCAACAGGCCTGATGGGTGAGAAATCAGATCCGGGATGGGATCTAGAATCCATGGGGGATTCACTAGATGAGACCATAGATATGGGAACCAAGCTTGACGAGGCCAGAATGGGGCAATGGGGATTATTCTGCTCCCTGACCATCTGGCTTTCTGTAGAAACTTCAGCATCAGGGGCAGAGGAGGGTAAGCATAAAGTAGACCGGGTGGCTAAACATGCATCAGACCATCCCTGGGGGATTCCCCAGGTGGGGGAATTAGAGCGAAGTAGTTGCTGCACTTTGTGTTCGAAGGGAAGGCGAAAAGATCGCAGCGAGGTTGACCCCATTTGGAGAAGATTTGCTTTGCTACTTTCGGATTCAGGCCTCTGAAGGACGAGGGATCCGGAGTGAAATGGGACTGTTGAGACTCCCGGAGCCACATCTTCTTCTGTCCCTTTTGGTTCCTGGAAAAGGACCTCTGGGGAGCAGAGAAGCAGACTCCGATGGCAGACAACGTCTTCCCATCTTTTTTGCTCTGGACCAGTGTGTCACGTACGGTCTTGCCAAAAAGGGCAGACCCATCAAATGAAGCATTTGCGAATGATGCCTTAAAGGGTTCCATGAAATCACAGTGACGGAGCCACGCCTGTCGCCGTAGGACGACGCCTGCTCACTAGCTCTAGCGGCCCCTTCCGTGGCATGGGACAGTAACCGCATAGAGGTATTGGAGATAGATTTGAGAGTGGCCATCCGGGTAGAGTATACTTTCTTGTCCTCCACCAACATGGACTCTGGGGGTGACCCAGCGTATTCTTTGATAAGATCCCGCTGGAGCCGTATGATGTGTGCCATATAATTTAGCGACCTCACAGAAAAGGTGGCTGAAGTGAACACCCGCTTCCCCAGACGGTCCATCGTCTGAGACTCCTTGTCTGGAGGATGGACTGAGGAACTCTCCTGGGCCAGTTCCTTTTTGGTGGCGGCCGCCACCAACATGGCATCTACCGGGGCTCCCTTGCTCCAACATGACCTGTCCGAAGGGGGGCTGAGAATTTTGTCTGGCCTCTTTGGGATGAGCTCTACAGTGTCCGGTTCCTTCCATGCCCTGGTAGTAATCAGGTCTACCAGGGGATCGGCGGGAGGGGACACCCAAGAGGTAGACGGGCCTGCTTCAAATGCCTCCAGAAACACAGACTCATCAGAGGAAGGTTTTGGGGCGGACCACTCCCCCCTGATCCGAAGCATCTCCATGATGTCTCCGAAGGAGACATTTTGGGGGGTGACCTTGGGGAACCTTCCCCTTCCTCCAAATCTGTGTCCTCTGTCAAGGACTCAGGGGAGTCCAAGTGCCTCCTCTTGCACTTGCGTTTGTGAGGAACCTCCTGGGGGGGCTGTCCGAGGAGGCCTCACCAACCACATCATGTTCCAGCAATGGAACTATCTGGGATGTCTGAGCAGGCTGTCCCTGGGGCCGGATGATGATAGGCGGACCCGTCTGAGAGAGAGTGCAGGGTGGAACCATAGCTGAAGCCAGGGGCCTGGAATCCCTCGACAAAACCCTCTCCACAACATCAAACGCCGAAGGAGAGCTGCTCTCCCTAGGATCCGAGAGCAGACCCTCCCTCGGATCCGACATGCAGATCGGAGCTGGCGCCAATGCGGTCGGATCCGAAGGGCCAGTATGCTCCGACTGAGGTGGAGCCGAAGCTATACTGACACCTCTGGATCCAAAGCTCAGCTCTCGGCTCCGAGAGCTCGGATCCGAAGAAAATGAACCCGACAGACTTGAAGGTGCCATTGGCACGAAAGTACCCGATACTATTGGCGCCGACAGTCCCCCGGCTCCGATGCTACCCGGCTCCAAAGGCTCCAAACCCCAGTATTGGGTCAGAGAAGGAGCAATTTGGGTGAAAAAGGGGGTCATGCTCCCCCCCGGAAGGGGGAGGCAGGAGCACTCCCATCTGCAGCTGGGCCTGGAGAAACATGCGCATCATCCAGTCCAAGTCTGCATCTGACATACTGCGGGTAGACCTTGATGAGGCCACCGAGGCGGGCCGGGAGTGCTGCCTCGATGACCGGGTCTCTTCCTCTTCCTCTTCCAGCCCTGGGGAAATTGGAGCCGGGAAGGAGAAGACTCGGAGGCCCTAGGAGGAGAAACCCGTTTGGCTGGTGGGGCCGATGCAGAAGCCTCGGCCCGCCGCTTGTGATGCTTTTCCCGGTGTTTCTCCTTTCTGGTGTCCCTCTCCTCCTGGCCCAAGGTGGGAGGTTGAGTCCCGGCCAGGGGAGGGGGAATAGCAGGTGGCACTGCCGCAGCCACGGCAGATGCCACGAAATGACCGGAGGATGAAGCCAGGTCCGGGGGCAGAAGTCCTGCCAGAATCAGCTTTGGCCTCCAGTCCTTGAGGACCCTGGGGTTGAACGCTGCGCAAATAGTGCAGCCGGAGGAGAGATGTTCAACCCCAAGGCATAAAACGCACTGAGTGTGGCCATCTGCTGGGGACAGCTTAGGGCCACACTTGGTACACTTTGAAAAGAAGGTTTTGGGTGCCTCAGCCATACCTATAAGAAAACACATTTGGTAGGCCCCAAAACACACACACACCCTAACGCGTACATGAGGGGGGTGACACTAAAAAGGTAACTAGACACTAGAAAAAAAACACGTTAATGCTAGTGGAAAACTAAGCTAACTCACACACACAAAAGCTATTTGTTTAAAGTGACAAGAAGAAAGGATTTTTCTCACAAAATCGACACCACTACGCCTGGAAGCTCGATCAAGCTGCTGAGAGAACCGTGGCAAACTAGATCTCAGGTCAGGAAGGGATAGCAGGGGATTATGGGTTAGAGGGAGAAGCTTGGAGCTTGGATCTTAGCTGTTGGAAGCTGCCGTCTCGGAACCGATAACCCATAGGTTGATGGACAAATTAAGTTAACTAATTCAGATTGCACGTTATGCAATGACCTGCAGTAGTAGCAATTGTAATTCATATGCATAACAATTATTCAATACATTTAATTTTTTATTCAGTGTGTAAGTAAAATATGACAGGTTTCCATTGAGAATAAAAAATGTATGCTGCAAAGCATTTTTGGTTGAACCAAACTTGCCAATAATATTAATACCTGGTGTGTTGACCCTGATACCAAACCAGGTTTGGTTAAGGTGATGTCACACATCCCATATGGAGTGGTTCTGAATCCAGGAAATATAGCCCCAATTTTACATTCTTCATTCTGGTTCTACCACTTCACTTCATGGTGCCACCAGTGAAAGCACAAGGCTATGCTCTAATCTGGTCTAACAAAGAGACCCTTATCATGCTCTGTCTTCTCAATGATTCGTATTGGGATAAGATCAAGGCATGCATGTGTGACACCACCTGGAAGAAAATAGATATTTGTCAGGTGTTGGGTGGCTATCTGACAGGTATCACCCACCATATCTCTCTGTTGTCCAGATTTTTGCAGATTGTCCAAATTTTTGCCTCACATTTTTGGTCTGTGCCTCATAAAATGTGCGGTTTCCTGGGAAATCATTGAGCACTGAAGTCACTAAATAATGACAGCTATTTTAGTTTCAGGCTCCATATCCTTCAAAAAATGCATGCTAACACAAAATCTATTATTCTAGTAATGTCTTAAGTTTATAAGAGAAAATTTAAAAATGTTCTCTATTTTTGGACCTTTGCCCCCTCCCCCCATTATTTTAGGCTTTGTCCAGATTTCTTGTGTTAAGAAGTTAAGAGGTACCCACTATGGGCTGCAGTGCCATCACCACTACAATGACTTACAGAAGGGTAGGGTTAACCAGTGGCCAAGATCAAGTAGCAGAGAGAAATCCGTAGTTCTGTAATAAGAACAAAATTTTGTTTTGTAATGTTCACTATTTCATTGGGTTATATTAAACATAAAAAGATATAGCAACTTTGCATAAGTACAGGTATTTCCTGAAAAATATGTGCAACTACAAATAATATTTGTAATGTCATTACTAAAATGCAGAGGAAATCATACACATCTGTATACACGTAAATGCATTTTTGGATTATATGGATTATTTGGGATTATTATTTGAATATGAGTTATGTGTTAGAATAAACTTCTTAATGAATGCAAATGTGACATATGTTTACTAAAATAATCTGCATATGTAGCTCTGTAAATCAAAGACATAGCACATGTGCTGATTAAAAGACATAGTTGCTCATGCATTTATAACGAATGACAAAAAACATTTAGAATTACACATTTAATTTAATTTATTATGATAGAGTGATGTCTATGAAGCTTGAAATCGATGGTGTAATGATGAATGTTGTTAGTGCATATGCTCCACAAGATGGGTGTGCGATGGATGAGAAAGAAACATTTTGGAGTGAGTTGGATGAAGTGGTGGGAGTGTACCCAAGGGTGAGAGAATAGTGATTGGAGCGGACCTCAATGGGCATGTTGGTGATGTGAACAGAGGGGATGAGGAAGTGATGGGCAGGTATGGTGTTAAGGAGAGGAATGTAGAAGGTCAGATGATTGTGGACTTTGCGAAAAGGATGGACATGGCTGTGGTGAATATGTATTTTAAGAAGAGGGAGGAGCATAGGGTGACGTACAAGAGTGGAGGAAGATGCACACAGGTGGATTATATCCTATGTAGGAGGGCCACTCTGAAGGAGATTGCAGACTGTAAAGTGGTGACAGGGGAAAGTGTAGTTAAGCAGCATAGATTGGTGGTCTGTAGGATGACGTTGGTGATCAAGAAGAGGAGGAGGAGTGTGAAAGCAGTGCCAAGGATTAAATGGTAGAAGTTAAAAAAGGGTGATTGTTAGGTGGAGTTCAGGGAAGAATTAAGGCAGGCACTGGGAGGCAGTGAAGAGTTACTGAATAGCTGGGTAACTACAGCAGAGCTAGTAAGGGAGACTGCTAGAAAGGTGCTTGGTGTGACATCTGGACAGAGGAAGGAGGACAAGCAGACCTGGTGGTGGAATGAGGAAGTACAGGAGAGTATACAGAGGAAGGGGCTGGCGAAGAAGAAGTGAGATTGTCAAAGAGATGAAGAAAGTAGACATGAGTATAAGGAGATGAGACACATGGCAAAGACAGAGGTGGCTAAGGCTAAGGATAAAGCATATAGAGAGTTGTATGAGAGATAGGACACTAAAGAGGAGAAAAGGACCTGTACTGACTGGCTAGACAGAGGGACAGAGCTGGGAAAGATGTGCAGCAGGTAAGGGTGACAAAGGATAGTGAGGGAAACGTACTCACAAGTGAGGAGAGTGTGTTGAGTAGATGGAAAGAGTACTTTGAAGGGCTGATGAATGAAGAGAATGAGAGAGAAAGAAGGGTGGATGATGTGGGGATAGTGAATCAGGAAGTGAAACAGATTAGCAAGGAGGAAGTAAGGTCAGCTATGACGAGGTGAAGAATGGAAAGGCTGTTGGCCCAGATGACATACCAGTGGAAGCATGGAGGTGCTTAGGTGAAATGGCAGTGGAATTTTTAACCGGATTGTTTAATGAAATTTTGTAAAGTCAGAGGATGCCTGAGGAGTGGAGAAAAAGTGTTTTGGTACCTATCTTTAAGAATAAGGGTGATGTGCAGAGCTGCAGTAACTGCAGAGGGATAAAATTGATCAGTCACAGCATGAAGTTATGGGAAAGAGTAGTGGAAGCTAGGTTAAGAAGGGAGGTGGTGATTACTGATCAGCAGTATGGTTTCATGCCAGGAAAGAGCACTACAGATGCAATATTTGCTCTGAGAGTGTTGTTGGAGAAATACAGAGAAGGTCAGAAGGAGTTGCATTGTGTCTTTGTGGACTTAGAGAAAGCATATGACAGGGTGCATAGAGAGGGGTTGTGGTATTGTATGAGGAAATCGGGAGTGGCAGAGAAGTATGTAAGAGTGGTACAGGATATGTAAGAGGGTAGTGTGACATTGGTGAGGACTGTGGTGGGAGTGACAGATACGTTTAAGGTGGAGGTGGGATTACATCAAGGATCAGCTCTGAGCCCTTTCTTATTTGCAGTGGTGATGGACAGGTTGACAGATGAGATCAGATAGGAGGCCCCGTGGACTATGATGTTTGCAGATGACATTGTGATACGTAGTGAGAGTAGGAACCAGGTTGAGGAGACCCTGGAGAGGTGGAGATATGCTTTTGAGAGGAGAGGAATGAAGGTCAGCAGGACTAAAACAGAATATATGTGTATAAATGTGAGGGAAGGTAGAGGAATGGTGAGGATGCAGGGAGTAGAGTTGGTAAAGGTGGATGAGTTTAAGTACTTGGGATCAACAGTTCAAAGTAATGGTGAGTGTGGAAGAGAGGTGAAGAAGAGAGTACAGGCAGGGTGGAATGGGTGGAGAAGAGTGTCAGGAGTGATTTGTGACAGACAGGAACCAGTAAGAGTGAAAGGGAAGGCCTACAAGAGGGTAGTGAGACCAGCTATGTTATATGGGTTGGAGACGGTGGCATTGACGAAAAGGCAGGAGTCAGAGCTGGATGTGGCAGAGTTAAAGATGTTAAGATTTGCACTGGGTGTGACTAGGATGGACAGGATTAGGAATCAGTATATTAGAGGGTCAGCTCAGGTTGGACAGTTTGGAGACAAAGCAAGAGAGGCGAGAATGCGTTGGTTTGGACATGTGCTGAGGGATGCTGGGTATATTGGGAAAAGGATGCTAAGGATGGAGCTGCCAGGTAAGAGGAAAAGAGGAAGGCCTAAGATAAGGTTTATGGATGTGGTGAGAGAGGACATGCAGGTGATTGGTGTGAAAGAGCATGATGCAAAGGACAGGAAGAAATGGAAACAGAAGATCCGCTGTGGCGACCCCTAACGGGAACAGCCGAAAGAAGAAGATGATTTAATTTAATTTATTACTATTGCATAAACTGTTTTACTACTTAGATTAGATGAAGACAGTGTTGTGTAGGCCACAGAAATATTACAATAATAGTTAATTAAAACAGTTGTTCATTCAAAAGTATTATAACTGCATGTACAACATGGCTAAAGTCCTAGTCAGGGTGGAGGTTGGGGGGGGGGGGGAGGTGGGGCTTGCTGTACCAAGTGAATGACCAGGATAAACTTTACTGGAAAATGAGCACTTGTTTTACTTCTGTATTATCTATTAAATCAGATACATTTGTTCAGCAAAGAAAATGCAAAATTCCATAAATTGCTACATTTCTCTATTTGTGAGTAAGTTCTACCTGAACACAGTGTTATATGCACACCATAGTATTTTGAAAACAACATTCCACTAACATTACATACATTTATTGTTATTCATTTTTCTCTTGCAACACAGGGAATATTGGCACACTATCATAACAATTAATACAGGTATACATGTGTAAATAAAAAGTACTGCAGTGACTATATTAATGTGTGTGTGTGTGTGTGTGTGTGTGTGTGTGTGTGTGTGTGTGTGTGTGTGTGTGTGTGTGTGTGTGTGTGTATATGCATACATACATACACATATATATATATATATATATATATATATATATATATATATATATATATATATAAAATGCAAGTAAACAAAATTTTTCATACTTACGTATTAACACAACAGGAAATAGGGTTACAAATGTGCCTATTTACAAGGTCAGTAACATGGCTATGAAGATTAAAAATGTAATGATTTTTTAAATATTGTTACAGTTATTATGAATGGATTTTGTTACCATAAAAAAATGTATAGTGCGATATTATGTCAAACAACTACTAGCGGTCATGTTTCAGAAAGCATCACAATGTATATATTTTTTTGGTAATAAAATATCACAAATTGCTACCTGCCCTATTGCTACTGAAAGGCACCCCTGTGGAGTGCGCCACCACCTGTAGGCACTGTTGTGGCAAAAGGGAAGTGAATACCCTTGTCTCACACATGTTTTTCCATAAAATAACATTATCTTCTTGCTATGACATCGCCGGTAACATCAGAAAGCATAGCAATCAGGTATGTCTGACTAAACACTTTGCGAAATACTTGATGCAGGACATATTTTCAAAGTCAGCCTGTGTTACGAAAAAATAATGTATTGACATACATTTCAACTTTCTCATAATTACAGGACTGGATAAGGGTGGTCCTGGGAATGGCAGTAGTAGTTAAATTAACACTTGGTGTTTGGGAGCCAATCAGGACTGACCTTCCAAACGGGGAAATCATTGGACTGTCAAATGTGTCCAGTACTGTTCCTTTCTGGATAATATGCAATAAAGATCCACAGACACAATCCTGTAGTGGATGATCAGATAAATATTGTGTGTTATGAGAGAAAAAAAGATTGTAATGAATCAGATTTTACAAAATAACTTCTTCTTCTTCTTTCGGCTTTTCCTGGTTAGGGGTTGCCACAGCGGATCACCTGTTTCCATTTCTTCCTGTTCTCTGCATCTTGCTCTGTCACACCAACCACCTGCATGTCCTCTCTCACCACATCCATAAACCTTATCTTAGGCTTTCCTCTTTTCCTCTTACCTGGCAGCTTCATCCTTAGCATCTTTTTCCCAATATACTCTGCATCCCTCCTCAGCACATGTCCAAACCAACGTAATCTTGCTTCTCTGGCTTTGTCTCCAAACCTTCCAACCTGGGCTGACTCTCTAATATACTTATTCCTAATCATGTCCACCCTCGTCACACCCAGTGCAAATCTTAAGATCATTAACTCTGCCACATTACAAAATAACATTAACACATTTTGCAGCATGCTAAAACCTGCCAGAATATATCAAGAGTGAGTGAGTTGTTTGGAAGATGATTGCAATAATGTGTAAGTACCGAATTTTCTAATGTCTTCTATTTACATCTGAGGAAGAAATAATGTACAATAAGGCTCAGCAGGAAAGAAGAAAAGCCGAACTGGTTGTATCCTCTGGTAAATTTGAGTGAAGTCCCATATAATAGTATTTGTTTAAGTAAGTTTATTACTATATATCTCTCTATATATCAGTCTATATAGATATAGATATAGATATAGATATAGATATAGATATAGATGTATAGATGAAGGGAACTGGATACAATGGCAAGTGTCCTGACACCCAGTAGATCAATGTCAGAGCTTCAAATTCACTGATATCAACACATCATTTGCATGCTCCAGGGATTAACCGAGAGTAAAATAAACAAACAGCAAGTGTTTTTGTACTCTGCACATCTCCTGCTAATTATATATACTAACTCCAAGATCACACAGTCCCCAGGGAAAGGAAATATTCCTCTATTTGAGGATTGTCAGTCTAGCACATCTGTCGAACATTTGCTGTGTCACTCTACTGGGTGTCAGAGCACTTGCACTTCACTCCAGTGGCTGGCACCCATAAGGAAGTGCATTATTCTGTCAAATTATTTTGAAATGTGAATAAAAAGTTTAGACCACTTAATTTAAACAAATGAAGTGAAATCATTACATTAGTGTAAAATGAATGAGAAAAATTTCAGTGTATAACTGCTGTACTCTAGTTAAAATGTTTCTTTAGTGGACATAAGGAAATATTTTACAGCACTGTAGATGAAAAAAACTGCAGTGAAACCATTACACTTGCAGCAAATGTAACAGGTATGTCAATATAAACAGCATTATTTTGTGTTTAACTTTAACTGATTAATTTTAATAATTGCAGTGGGTGTTTTTAGCACTGTATTGAATATCAGACAGAGTTGTGTACAGAATGTGAGAGAAACACACTCCCCTTCCAAGAACTCACAAGCATTTCCCATGTGAATTCATCAGAAGTGTACATAAGCACTACTCATAACATTCTTTACAAGTGCACAAACACTTCCCATTGCATGCATCAGCACTTCCTGTGCACAAGTTTTACTTCAATAAAGATTTAATTATAATGTAAAATTGTTATAAGAAATGCAATGATGTGCAGATTTATTGTGTATTTTCTATTTTGTCTCTCCCCACTCTTCTTTTCTCTGTTTTTATTTTTTTTTTAATTATGCGTTTCTTTCTCCTTTGTTATTTTGTTTCTCTGCCATTTATTTTACTTATTTTACAGATTCAAATTCCTCAAGAGTGGCCTAGGCATGTATCTCCCATGTAAGAGAGTGTTCACTCAATGCCTGTCCAGGGTCATCCTCACAGTATCGGGGCAGTGACACTGGTCATGCAGGCAACCTGGCACATGGCAGCCTGGCAAGCCTCACTGAAAGAGGTCTTTGGAATGCAGGTAGTGGACAGAAGGATTCAGTCTGTTGAAGCCTCTCTTCAGCATGTTGAAGACACACACTCCCAGTTGGTGCTGACCACTGCACCACCACAGGCTCCTACCCCCTTCATAATTGGGGTCCTCCATTGCACCACCATTTAGCAGTGGAAGTGTTTGAGGCTCTGTTTACTCCAGACTCCTGCACCATCTCTTTCTCAACCCTTCTTCCCTTATCCTTTGTCCATTTCCCACTTATCTATTTCCCAACTACACCACCCTGTTATATAACATTTTTGAAAAAATAGAGGACTCCATCCTCAAATAAAAACACAGTGCTCATCCTCTCCCACTTCCTCCAGCATAAGCCATCTTCATGTTTTCCTTGCGTTCCCCCTCTTTGTTTGTCTCCTCTTTTTCAATCTTTCCTATCTCCTCCTTTCAATTCTTTAATGAATCCATCAGGGTGTCCACAAAAGGATACTCATATATAAAATATTATATCCCTTTATTGATTAAAAATTTCATTTATAACCATGGCACAGTCTGCCATTTGTCTTGTACCTTTCAAGCGTGACTGCACTTAGCCATACTTGCCAGCGATACTCACAAACAAAGTAATATGAAGCTTCATGCTTTTATGTATTAATTCTCAAGTTCCTAATGCTGAATTTTTACATACTTTACACTTTTGCCATAAACAGGCATGTTTTTAAAAAGAGTTTTGGTTATGCTTATTCATTGCAAATATCTTGTTTCTGAGCTTATTTATATATCCATCTAGCAGAGCTAATCACAGATAACCACTAGGCAAGTGCAAAGTCCTGGACTATAAATACCAGATTTAATCTTTGTACTCTGCCTTGCTAGATTTACTTTAAATTGCATTGCAATATTTCACTAAACTGATAATTCTATCCTCGAACAATAAATTACTGTCACTAAATATTTTTACGTATGTCTCAGTGAATTTACTTTGAAATAGACAGTGCTCTGGATATTTATACATCCTATTTTTAACTCACAAAAAGTGAATGAAAATCATGTTATGAGACAGATCACCTAAAATCACTCTCCATTCATTTGTGAAGTTAATAGCCATAAACACATGGTCCACAAGGTCTTTCCTCAGTAAAAAGCCCCATTGCCTGTCATAAATACCACATAATGTAACATGGACAAAAGCAAATGAAATGGCATTGTCTTTGCTGTGCATTTTGGTAAAGCCAGATTAAAGCGATGGTCTGTGTAATTAGCAGTAGTCTGACTGCATCTATCTAGCCTAAAAGAAAGGCTCCTTCCCATAATGCATTGGAGTTTATGTGCAGTATGCTGCCATGTGTATGCTGAGAGTAGAAAATAAATACAAAGTGTTTCCTCCTATAGCTACTGTTTGGGCACTCATTTAAACACCTGCAGAAACCACCCCTTCATAACACGGTGTCATTAAGTTTATTTTTTGCAATGAATCCACTGAATTAAATGTCACAATTGCCACATTAGACTGGGGGACACCCTGAAGAAGCAGAAACTATGTCAAACTGCTAAAAAGAATACCACCAACAGTTTTCAATTCACGTTTGCATGATATTCATTGAGCAAGTGCTTGAAAAAAAAGCCTAAGAGCTAAATGACATAAAAATGATAAAAGTCAGCCTACCGGAGCCCTGGTCTCATGCAGCCACTTACCTGGCCAGCATGCAAACAGAAATTTGCACAATTTGGAAAACCATCAAAGCTGGATAAAGAAGAACAAGAAATCCAAGCAAATTGTTTACTTTATGCTATAGGATTAGTGGCTGTGACAATTTATAAGGCATTTATCTTTGCTGAGAGGAAATCATAATGTTTGATTCTGTTATAGCTAAAATGGATGAACATTTTGTGTGAAAATGAAATGTAATTCATGAAAGAGCAAGTTTTCGCACATGCATACAAGTTGGTGGTGAATATGTTGAAGTATTTATAAGGAATTTATATAAACTAACTGAAAACTGAATTCGGGGCTGCTAAAGATGAACAATTAGAGGACAGGATTTTTATAGGCATTGCTGTCAGTAAAGTTTCCCAAAAGCTGCAGTTAGTTTTAAATATAGCATGGGAAAGGGCTATACAGATTGCTCACCAGTCTAAGCTACCTAAAAGGCAGAGAAATGATATTTGTGTTCTGAGTGATGTGCGTATAGTAAAGCACAAACTGAATGTTAAACAAGTAAAAAAAGTAAGACAATTTCCTAAGTACAGTAAATGTGCAAGTGACAAAAAGTAAATGCAGGCTAGAGAAATGTACCCAACTCATTATGTCCATGTTGGTTCTTAGATTAGAATAAAATAAAAGGTGCAAAAATTGAAACAAAATAGGGAATTTTGCTACTGTGTGTAAGACTGAAGTGGTTGGAGATTTATTACAAAAAAAAATCAGGATGGAGGAAATTGCATACAAGGCTTTCTTTTTGGGATTAAACAGCCAGACAAAGAGGAAAAATATTAAGAAAAATTCCAACTTTATGGAAGTCCACTAAATTTTAAAATGGACATTAGAGCAAGCATTAAAGCAGTGTCATATTGTAACTATAAAAGCATCTGGAAATGTCGGCAATTGCTTAGACTGGAAATGGAAATATGTATCACTGAAGAGAAACTCAGTTTAAAGGGGAAATTCCTTGCAATTACTAAGAGGAAAAGGTAGACATACGCTCCATACGTAAGTAACCTGAGGAGTACAACAATGGCCTGTGAACTGGGTTTAATTACTAGAACTGGTAAAGTAAAAGTAGATGTGTTTGGTGATGATGGATGTCTTATAAGTTTCATTGTTTCATGGGTGCTTACTAAGCTATTGACCTGTGAGGATCTTAAGAAGCCTAGCCTTATATTCATATGGTAAATCTTTAGCTCTTACATTTTGTGTATGAATAACCCAGAATCTGGCAAGACAAGTGTCTGTTGGGATTCTTAATTTTTGTCCTTTTTTCATAAGGGACATGGGTGTCAACTTGACGGTGAATTTTATGGTTTCCCATCCAGTCATCCAAATTTCATTTGAAGACACTAAAAGAGGCCCTTTGCTTTATGAGTAGTGGAATATGGTGGCATAGAAGTGATGTTCTCTCTAATACATATCTATCCGTCCGACATGTTCTGTTTATATTGAAAAAGTTTGAAATCAGTTGATTGGGTATTTACAATATCCCTGAACTATGCAAATATGTAATAAGTCTGCCAGGATAGGGTCTACTGAGTCTCTAAATGAGAGGAAGAGGTCACCTCTTAGTATTCCATGTGATGCAGAGAACAGGGACAAAGCTTTATGATGGTCTGCATAGTTGTCACAAATTAGGCCCTTGATTTTTTCTAGTGAGAAAGTGTTGTGGCCATTTCAGTTGTGCCAAGTATTTGGACAGGTATATACAAGGGTGGTTTTGAGGTTAGGGTGTGTAGCTCAGAAATTCTCCTGGCAGAAGTAAGTCACTAGAAACAGAGTCTTCCATGACAAAAACTTCAGATCAAACCTAGCAGCAGGTTTGAATGTGGGCCCATTTAAAGCTTGTAGTACAATAATAATATCCCATGGAGGGACTGGAACTCTAAGCGGAGGACTTAGTAGAAAGGTACTTTGGAGGAAAGCTTTGGATAATCTGAGAGATGTAACAGATGTATGATTTTCACCCATAAAGATAGGGGATATTGCAGCTAACTATACCCTGATTGTGGAATAGCTGGCTCCACACTGGAAAAGGTAAGCAAGGAAGCCCAAAATTGCTGGAAGAGGGCCTGAGAAAGAGTCAGTATTATTCCAAAATCCCAAATACAGAACCTTTTCTATTTGTTCGTATAAATTTTCATAGTAGAGGGTCTTTGGGAGGAAGACAAAATGTGAACAACTGAAGATGAAAACCTGGGCTGTCGGACCATCAGTGGCATTGGAGAAACCATGCAGTCAATTTTAGGGACTGAATATAACACCCTTGATGGGTGAGATAAAAGATCCAGGTCAAAACCCAGCACCCAGGAAGGGTGGACTAGATAAGGCAAGAGGAAGGGAAAACAGACTTTTCAAGGCCAGTAGTGAGGCGCGAGGATGACTAACACTTTTTTAGCAGATGCTTTCATTAGAAACTTTGGAATCAGGGGCATCAGGAGAAAGTAGTAAATTAATCTTGGGGGCCAAGGGTGTGTAACAGCAATCCTAGGTGACTCCCCATCTCAGGAGGGACTAGAGAGAAGAACATATTGAATTTGTTGTTTTGGGGAGAGGCAATCAGGTCACAACAAGGTTGGCCACAGTGGCTAAAACACCACTCCATTACTAATGGATTGAGGGAGCAGTGATGACGGAGCAGGATAGACATGCTCAACCTGTTTGCAAGGCTATTGGATTTGCCCAGGATAGGCATTGTTAATAGAAAACAACGAGAAGATATCATCCAGTGCCACACTCTCATGGCTGCCCGACACAAGGGATAAGATCTGGTTCTTCCTTGTTTGTTGATGTATCAAGCAACTGACATGGTATCTGTCTGAAGAGCTATCACTTCCAAAGGGAGAGAGAGAGAGTTCTGAAGACTGCAACACTAGGATAACTGCTCCCATCTCCAATGTACTGATGTGAAGACTGGCCTCTGTTTAGGGCCCTGTGCCCTGGACTGTCTCTCCCAGATAATGCCCCACCACCCCAGTTGGGAGTGGTCACTATGGTGTGGGGAAAGGATGAATAAAAGGACATTACTATAAAATGTGGAGAGATTCTATCCATCACTGTATGTGAGTTTTGCAAATATTCATTAGGATCACTGGAAAATACGTGTCATTTCCTGACTGACCACTGAACTGACAGACTCCAGTGAAAATCAACATGCAGAATCCGGTTAGTGGCACTAATGTCATGGAGGCTGCCATGGAGCTCAGAAGGCAAAACAATAGTCTTGCTGGTGGCTTCCAATGAGAAAAGACTTCTTAGGCTTGTTGGTGAAGGGATGTAATACTTGTTTGAGTATAATGATTTGCAAGACAGTGCAAGGCTGCTGCACACACAGAGTACACGGTTAATGATTTGACTGGGTAGACTTCAGTAAAGAGATTAGGATACTACACGCATGTACCCACACACAGACACACCTACATGCACATGCAAACACATACACACCGGCCTACCTTTGTAATACAGTCTCAGCAATGCATAACCCAGCCTTGGTTATTTTGCCAACTTGTACCTATTGGATGAACCTGTAAATACTTAATTTGAATCAGTGTTCTACCCTGGTAAATAAAGAAATAAATTAATAAATTAGTGACACTGTCCCAGAAGTTCATGTAAACAGATCAACACCACTTTTACTGAATTCCATTTCAGTGAAAATGTTTAGCCAAACTCACTTTCAGCGAACCTCAAACTCAGTTGTTTTGCAGGGGGCTTGCCCTCCTGCATCCCCAAATCAGGTTTTAAAAGCTACCAGAAAATGAATGAAGACATGCAGACACACACATACACACACACACACACACATGGTCATGTTAAGTCTTCCCCAAAACAGCTTTCTCTGAAGTTTCCTTGTACTTCACATCTTTGGTATATCACAAACCCACAAATGACAATTTATAAGTGATGTTAGTGTAGGGTATTTCCTGGTTAGCTACAACAAAGCAGAAGTATAAAGATGGGATTCCTTACCATTTGTATTGACCAACTGGATCCCAGATACCTGGCTTCTTGATATTACAGGGACCAATGGTCGCCTGCTTATAAAACCCATAAAACCTGAGCATCATCTCATATGATGGGTGGTAACAGCCTACAAAGAAAAAACAATGACAGTGAAAAGAAGAAAACTGAAGAGCATATTAACCAATTCATTACGGGTGAATTTGTGAACATAGCAGTTAGGTACAGTTACATTTTTGTCTGATTGTTTGATTAAAAGGAAAGGTACATCAAAAAGACAAAAAAATATCCATACATTACTGAAAGGCTAGTGTCCATTGCCTCCTCAGCACACAGTTCAGCACAAAACTATGAAAATTTGATTTAGATGCAGTACTTGTCTTTCTACAATGACCACAAGGACCACCCGAGGTTTCACCTATCAGTACAGTCATAAATACCACAAATTAACCTCTGTGGTTACATAAGCATGGAATCATGGACTATGACTACAGACAA
This sequence comes from Protopterus annectens, assembly GCF_019279795.1. Lineage (NCBI taxonomy): Eukaryota > Metazoa > Chordata > Ceratodontiformes > Protopteridae > Protopterus > Protopterus annectens. The sequence continues at coordinate 1,141,399,482 of NC_056747.1, read as the reverse complement.
GGACCACTTAGTTGGGCACATCTGAGTCTATTCCACAGAAAGGATAAAGTGCAGCTTCTATATGGCCAACAGAACATCTCTCGTTGTTGCAACTTGACTTGTTATAAATCTGTATTATGTATTCTTAAATTATTTCTACATTATTTTATTTACTTATCCTTTGTTGACTGGGTTAGTCCACTCTGCTTGAGGCCTCTTTTCAGGGAAGACCCAAGGTGGTACATATAACATTTTTGCAGGGGGGGGGGCAAGCCCCCCTGCACCCCCACACCCCTTGCAACTTAAATATACCAACTCCAAGATCGCACCACAGTAGAGAGAATGGCAAAGTTCCCATTCTGCACTGTACAGCAATCTCTATTCACAGTTTTCGTGATTCAGCAATCTCGAAATTCTGGGTGTCAGTAATCAGAGTCTCTGGATTGCGGAATTTCGATATTTAGTAGTGAACCTATATATATATATATATATATATATATATATATATATATATATATATATATATATACATACTACATATGATTTCTCCTTTTGTGTAAAATATACTTCTTATCATCATCAGGTCTGAATTGTTTTCATCTCAAATTGTATAGTAACTTAGGGTATTTAGAAAAATAACCTACCTTTTGGAGGTAGGCTCTGGATGACTCTGACAGCTGCCTGGAACTGTTGATAAGCATCTGTAGTTTCCATCAGGGACAGTAGAGCTGTTGTTGAAAAAAATATTGTACAAGCTGAAATGACTAGCGTTGGCAGGAATGTTAATTTGCAGTCTGTTTATACTGAAGAACACACAGTGAAAGTAAATAAGTCTGTGGTCCTAAGGCAGTAAGTTACACAGGCTTTACAGCAGGATGCATACCTCTCAAGTGTACCTCATTACGAGGAACGTACCTCATTTGGGGTCTTAAAAAGTTCATGTTCCTCGAAGTTCCTCAAAGTTCCACATTGAAAGAGTCAGTCACACATTCAGTGTTACTAATTTCTTTAAGTGAAATCCATGGTAAACAGAAATTAATCATATTAATTCATGAAAGGATCTTCTTTATAAGTAAAACCAACATATTTTAACCATCCTATGACCTTCCTAGCGGAAGTTGTTGGTAAGCCATTAGTATAAGTTCCACATTTTGCCCATTTGTTCCACATTATGAAGGCGAGTGTTCCTCATTTTGGAGATGGAAGGTTGAGAGCTATGGCAGGATGTAAAAGATGCAAACCCACAAACTTAAATGAAAACATTTAATTTAAAATGTGAATAGTAAGAATCCACTAATTTGGTTCACTATGTGAACTGCACTTATTGTACAGACAAATGCAACTGCTAGCAACTATGATCTGTTGAGAATGCACAAATGTTGCATCAAATAAACAAATCTTCCTTTGTAGAACTTTCTTCCATTAGAGACTTTTATCCCATGGCATACCTCCCAACCTCTTAGATGAAGAAATCTGAATAAAGCCAAAAATAATAGGGGGGGGGGGCAGATTTTAAATATTGCTCTTATAAACTTAAAAAGTTGCTAGAATAAAAGGTTTTCCATTATCTGAAGGCTATAAAGTCCGAAACTCAAATATCTGTCATTATTTAGTGACTTCATTTCTCAATGATTTGTCAGAAAACCACAGATTTTATGAGGAACACACCCAAAAAATATGGGGCAACAATATGGACATTCTTTGAAAATCTGCACAGTTGGGAGGTATGTCCCATGGTCAGCTTTGTTATGTTAGGAAAGTACTTACCTTAGAACAGTACTTGTACGGAGGCTAGTCTTTGGAAATTACCTTGATATTACTCCACTGTATTTCTTCCACAGTGGAACAGGCGTAGAGGAAAGGAGACCGAGAAATGCAGTACCGTGGCGTTTAGTGTTTCATAACAGCCTGCACCATGCTATGGGTGTTCAGCTGAGCCAATTTATGTGGAACATTATAGAATTTTCTTCTGCTTTACAATTAATCTGTAACCACCATCACCTCCACTTCCTTTCCCCCAGAGATGGGAAGAGCTTTTGCACAGTCTAACCTGACTGTTCTACACACTCTGGAAGATATCAGCTGCTGCTAAACTGGAGAATATTGTCAATAAATGCATTTATTTTATTTTATTTTACATTTGTTGACTGGGCTAGTCTAACTGGATACATGTCCATTTTCAGTAGAGGCCCGGGGAGATAAGCTCCAAAATTACGCTAATGTAACAGGAGTAAAAAACAAAAGAGAAAAGAGAAAACTAAAACTTTAAATACATTATTGCTGTAGGCTAACACTGTAAAAACTAACATCAAAAGAATCATGTGTACAAGTTGTGGCTTCAACATTTTCCTTCCTCTGGAAGGCCTCTATGCTAGCTAACTCTTACTAACTGACCCCTGGAACAATAAAATTTTCCTTGTTGATACCAATAAGTACTTAAGAATAAACCTGGATACACCCATATCTCCGTTATTCAGCATATACAATCTTTAACTTTTTATTCACCTAAAATAGACATAAAAATTTATAAGCCACCTGACTAAAAACTCCAGAATAGCCATAGTTAAAAGATTACCTCTGCACTCTAATACAACCTATCACTAATTGCTCTGAATACTAACCAGACAACAAAGCTTCTACAAATAACCAAATACAAACTCATTCACTTTACAAACGTTTCTAATGTGTACACTCTATTGTGACATCACTACTGAAAATTCTTTTCCAATAATTAAAAACATGCTTGCTTGCAGGAACACTCTGCAATTTCTCTATAGGTCCATAGATTCATAGGTGTTTACTAGGCTAATGACCACAAGGGCCTTTTTAAGCCTAGCCATGCATCCCAAATTTCTGACAAGTTCTGATACCCTTAATAAGTGTAAGCATGGGCCTGGGAGATGAACCATTTACAGGTTACCTGTGTACGTTAGAGATATAGGTGCCAAACCAGGGATGAATTTCCGGTTTCCCATCCAGTTGTCCAAATTGCACTTGAATTGGGTTAGGGAGGAACTCTGCTTCACATGGATGAGGAGCCTGCACCATAGACAGGGTAGTCTCTGGGATACATACCTATCTCTCCAGCAGGTCCTATTTATATCACAGGCAAGGTTTAAGTCTTTAGAATGGGTAATTATGGTGCTGTTTGTTTTGTGGATATAGGATCATAGGTAGGTACTAGGCTATCGGCCCAAGGGCCTATGTAAGCCTAGCCATCAAGGTTCCCTGGCTTGCGCCACCCAAAAAAGTTATTTTCCTGTGCCACTGTTGAGCAGAGACACAGAAGTAATTCCCGGGGTGTATTTCCTATTTCCTATTCATTTATCAAGAATTTCCTTGAAGAGTGCTAATGAAGAACTTTGCTTGACATAGATGGGTAGCCTGTTCCAGAGTATGGGAAGTCTCTGGGACAGGAATCTATCCCTTCAGCAAGTCCTTTTTATTGTGGTGACAAGGTTTTGGTCCCTAGAGCGTGTAGCTCGGAGGGATTGGGATTTCTTTAGGTGTAGCATGTCCAACAGCTCTAGGTTTGACATAGCTTTATATGTTAGGCAGAGATCACTTCTGAGTAGACGATATGCTATGGAGTAAAGCTGGAGTTTTTTGAAGCTGTCAGTGTAGAGCGTTTGTTTGACACCAGTAATCTTCTTTGTGAGATACTTCTGTGGCCTTTCCAGCTGCTGCAGATGTCTTGTGAGGTACATTCCAAAAGGGGTGTTGTACTCTATAATGGGTCTAATGTATGTCGAGTAGAGGGGAAGAATGACCTCTTTTTTCCTGGATGAGAACCCTTTTATAATGAGGTGTGACACGTAGAAAAATTTCCTGACTACTGTGGCAATGTGGCTATCAAAGGAGAGACTACTGTCCACCTGGGTCCCAAGGTCTCTTATCACACATTCGGTGTTAAGTAGATTGCTGCCTATGTGGTAGTTCATGGGTACAGAGTTTTTACCAAAGGGGATGACACTGCACTTTCTGGCATTGAGCTTGAGGCCATGGCTCTGACACCAGGCATCTGTCTCAGCGAGGCCCTTCTGTAGGATGTCTACATCATTTGGGGACTTGACTATGGCTCCTAGTTTGCAGTCATCTGCGAACTTCATTAGCCAGAGGCCTTCTGTGTTAGCCTGTATTTCAAAGAAGTAGATACCAAACAAGAGAGGTCCCAGGACGGAACCCTGTGGTACTCAACTTGTCACTGCTTTGAGGTCAGATTTGGAGTTTGCAACTTTTACACTGTGGGTTCTGTAAGTGAGCCAGTTGGCAACCAATCTTGTGATGTAGGGATTTATACCTAGTTTAGTGAGTTTAGCTATAATTCCAGAATGGGGGATGGTGTTGAAAGCCTTGGTGAGGTCAAGATAGGCTGTGTGAACCACCTTACCCTCATCTACGGCTTTGGTGACTGCCTCAAAGAAGTCGATCAGGTTCAGAAGGCATTATCTGACTTTCACAAACCCGAACTGGGTGGGATCCAGAGTTTGGAGGTTACCAATGTCTTTGTTTATGAGTTCCATGATGATACATTCCATGGCCTTGCAGACCAGGCTCATCAGGCTAATAGGTCGATAGTTCCCGGGATCAGTGGTGGCTCCCCCTTTGTGGAGTGGGATAACTGTTGCTGTGTGCCATTCAGTGGGTGCAAAGCCTGATGCAAGGCTATTATTGAACATGGTGCTTAAGTGGGGAGCCAGTTTGTTCTGAAGTTCGTGTAAAACGCAGCCTGGGATGTTGTCCTGTCCCATGGATGCTGTGTTTTTGGCTTTAGAGAGTGCAGCTTTTACCTGCGTAGTTGTGATTACAGGGACTCTGCATTCTTCCTGTATAGATATGGGCCCTTTAGGGGGTGTGGGGGGGGTAAAGTTAGCACTGAACCTATCTTCCAGGATGTTGGCAATATCAGTTGGTTCTGTAATTTTCATGCCATTGCGCTGTAACTCAGAGCAGATCTGGGTGTTGCCATCAAGATTCTTGATATAGCTATAGAATGCTTTGTGGTTGTCCTTAGAATTAGTGGCGATTTTCTTTTCGTAGCTAGCTTTGGAGGATCTTATAAGGGATCTCAACTTCTTACGGAGGCTGACCAGGGAGCTCCTCCACTCATGGGATTTTACTCTCTTTTGCAACAGTTTCTTCCTTCTGTTGTATAGTTTGTTTATGGCAGGGAACCACAAGATTGTCTTCCTATTTTTGGAGGATAGCATCTTGGTTCTGTTTGGGATAGCACGATCCATGCACTCGTGTAAGTGCTTATAGAGTGCATTTGGTAGGATTTAGCAGTTGTAACTGTATTATCCATCTGCATGGTTGTCATGAAGTTCACCACTTCTCTCTTAAGAGGCATGAAGTTGGCTTTGGAGAATTTTTTTTACCGTGGTTTCCTTAATGGGGGGTGGGGGCGGGATGTGGATATCAAGGGTGATTAGCTTATGGTTGGATCGGTCCAACAAGGAGTCGACTTCAGATGTGGAACACCGGTCACTCATGTTGGTAATGACGAGATCTAGGATATTGTTGCCCCTGGTGGGTGTGTGGATATGTTGATCCAGGGCATTGGAGTTTATGAATTTCAGAAAGCGTTAAGCTAAGGAGTTGGTACACGAGTACTTTTCCCAGTTAATTGTGGGGTAGTTGAAGTCGCCCTATATTAGGGTGTTTGGTTGAACCCTAATATTTTCCAGTACATCAAGAAAAGAGGAGTGGGAATCCTAGGGCATGGTGGGGGATCTGTAGCAAGCTACAATTTGGATTGCAGTTTTGCCCAGAGTTAGTTGCACTTGGATAACCTCGGATGCATTATGCTGAGCATCTAGCCTGGAGGTGTGGATATCCTTAATGAATATGGACACACCTCCGCCTTTGGTGTTTCGGTCTAGGTTACATGGTCAAAACGTGTGGTATGAGTTATAGCCTGGTAGTGCAGGGGTGCTCTCTGAAGCCTTGAACCAGGTCTCAGTCACTGCACAGATATCGATGTTCTCCATTTTAAGGAGTGCCTCGAGTGAGTGCATTTTGACATTTAGACTTCTAGCACTGAGTAGCATTACCCTCAGTTTTTGCTTGCCTGTTCCTGTTACGGTGATGAATTTGTTATTTGAACCTTGCCTAAAAAAGGCACTATAGAGGCAGCAAGAGCCTTAGCCAGTATCCGGAATCCCAGGGGTGACAGGTGCAGGCCATCTGTGGCAAAGCACTGTGGTCTGTCGACCATGTCATCCCAAACAGACAGATACTGGATCCCCTTAGAATGACACCAGAAGCTTAGCCAATTGTTGAAGTCGATCATTTTTTCCTTGTACTGCGGTATCATTCTGGGTGATAGTAGAATGCTACTCAGGGCTAGGGTCATACCTGCCTGGGCTACAAGATTGGAGAGCTCTTCCATGTCTCTTTTCATGTTGTCCAGGGAGGTACGTCTCAGGTCATTCACACCAACATGGACAATGACAGAGTCATATTTGTACTTGTTGTGGAGTGACCTGAGTGCATGGGTTATGTGGCGGATCCTGGCACCTGACAGGCAGCTGACAGTAACCTTCTCCTTGTTTAGCCTGGCGAGTGGGACATCAGTGTGCCTGACTATACAGTCACCTATGACTAGTGTGTTGGGTACGTTGTTTTGCCTTATTGGCTGTGGTTGAGTGGCACACTGAGTCTGTGGGCTATGTGTCATCTGGGTTGTGTTGGGGGATGGAGGTTGCTTGCATTTCTGCTTTGGAGGTCTCTGTTGCTTAGACAGATTATTACTGACAGCCACTGCAAATGTTTTTGTGTTACTATGTGTGGATTTTGGTGGTGTAGATTTAGTGAGACTTTGTGATGAGTGTGGTGTGGTGCAAATGTTTACCTTCTCCTCATGACTGTCAAGTTCAGTCTTGGTTGGAGAGAGCTTTACCTCCAGTTTGGCTATGCAAGTGCATCTGTCACAGGTTGGTAGGAAATCCTTCTATGTGGCACACCTTGGGTGGTAGGAGGAGAGGGCTGTCTGTGTACATGTGGCAATTTCTACATTGCCTCAAGATGCCCAGATTCATAGGTTCATAGACAGGTACTAGGCTATCGGCCCTGGGGCATATACAAGCCCAGCCAAAAAGGTAACCTGTCTTTTGCTACCCAAGAAAATTATTTTCCTGTGCCACTGTCGAGCAGAAACACAGAGGTGATCCCCGGGGTGAATTTCCTATTTCCCATCCAATCATCAATATTTTTCTTGAAGAGTGCTAATGAGGAGCTTTTTTAATATAGATAGGTAGTTTATTCCAGAGTATGGGAAGTCTCTCCTCCAGCAAGTCCTGTTTATTGTGGTGACAAGGTTTAGGTCCCTAGAGCGTGTAGCTAGGAGGGATTGGGATTTCTTTAGGTGTAAATGTCCAACAGCTCTGGGTTTGACATAGCTTTATATGTTAGGCAGAGATCACCTTGGAGTAGGGGATAGGCTACAGAGTAAATATGAAGTTTTTTGAGATGATCAGTGTAGGGCATCTGTTTGAGGCCAGTAATTTTCTTTGTGAGGTACTTCTGTGGCCTTTCCAGCTGCTGCAGATGTCTTGTGAGGTACATTCCAAAAGGGGCGTTGTACTCTATAATAGGTCTAATGAGTGTCTAGTAGAGGGGAACAATGACCGCTTTTTTCCTGGATGAGAACCCTTTTGTGATGAGGTGTGCCATGTAGAAGGATTTCCTGACTACTGTGGCAATGTGATTATCAAAGAAGAGACTACTGTCCACCTGAGTCCCAAGGTCTCTTATCACGCATTCGGTGTTAAGAAGACTGCCGCCTATGTGGTAGTTCATGGGTACAGAGTTTTTACCAAAGGGGATGACAATGCATTTTTTGGCATTGAGCTTGAGGCCATGGCTCTGACACCAGGCATCTGTCTCAGAGAGGCCCTTCTGTAGGATGTTCACATCATTTGGGGACTTGACTATGGCTCCTAGTTTGCAGTCATCTGTGAACTTCGTTAGCCAAAGGCCTTCTGTGTTAGCCTGTACTTCAGAGAAGTAGATACCAAACAGGAGAGGTCCCAGGACTGAACCCTGTGGTACTCCACTTGTCACTGGTTTGAAGTCAGATTTGGAGCCTGCAACTTTTACAGTGTGGGTTCTGTCAGTGAGCCAGTTGGCAACCCATCTTGTGACATAGGGATTTATACCAAGTTTAGTGAGTTTAGCTATAATTCCAGAATGGGGGATGGTGTCGAAAGCCTTGCGAGGTCAAGATAGGCTGTGTGAACCACCTTACCCTCGTCTACGGCTTTGGTGACTGCCTCAAAGAAGTCAACCAGGTTCAGGAGGCAAGATCTGCCTTTCACAAACCCAAACTGGGTGGGGTCCAGAGTTCGGAGGTTATCAATGTCTTTGTTTATGAAATCAATGATGATGCATTCCATGGTCTTGCAGACCAGGCTCGTCAGGCTAATAGGGCATTAGTTCCCAGGATCAGTGGTGGCTTCCCCTTTGTGGAGCAGAATACTTGTTGCTGTACGCCATTCAGTGGGCACAAAGCCTGACATGAGGCTATGATTGAACATGGTGCTTAGGTGGGGAGACAGTTCATTCTGATGTTTGTGTAAAATGCAGCCATGGATGCTGTGTTTTTGGCTTTAGAGAGTGCTGCTTTTACCTGTGAAGTTGTGATTACAGGGACTCTGCATTCTTCCTGTATAGATATGGGCCCTTTAGGAGGTGAGATGGGGCTAAAGTTAGCACTGAACCTATCTGCCAGGATGTTGGCAATATCAGTTGGTTCTGTAATTTTTGTGCCATTGTGCTGTAACTCAGAGCAGATCTGAGTGTTGCCATTGAGATTCTTGCCATAGCTATAGAATGCTTTGTGGTTGTCCTTAGAATCAGTGGCAATCTTGTTTTCATAGCTAGCTTTGGAGGATCTTATAAGGGATCTCAGCTTCTTGCTGAGGCTGACCAGGGAGCTCCTCCACTCATGGGATTTTACTCTCTTTTGCAACAATTTCTTCCTTCGGTTTTACAGTTTGTTTATGGCAGAGGACCACCAGATTGGCTTCCTTTTTTGGAGGATAGCATCTTGGTTCTGTTTGAGATAGCACGATCCATGCACTCATGCTTATAGAGGGCATTTGTGTAGGATTCAGCAGTCATAACTGTATTGTCCATCTGCATGGGTGTCATGAAGTTCACCACTTCTCTTAAGAAGCATGAAGTTGGCTTTGGAGAAATTTTTTACTGTGGTTTCCTTAATGGGGGATGGGGGCGGGATGTGGATATCTAGGGTGATTAGCTTATGTTTGGATCTGACCAAAGAGGAGTTGACTTAAGGTGTGGAACACCGGTCACTCATGTTGGTAATGACTAGGTCTAGGATATTGTTGGCCCTGGTGGAGGTGTGGATAAGTTGATCCAGGGCACCGGAATTTATGAATTCCAGAAAGCACTGAGTGAAGGTGTTGGTACATGAGTAGTTTTCCCAGTTAATGATGGGGTAGTTGAAATCGCCCAATATTAGGGTGTTTGTTTGATCCATATTTTCCAGTATATCAAGAAAAGAGGAGTGGGAATCCTGGGGCATGGTGGGTGATCTGTAGCAAGCTACAATTTGGATTGCAGTTTTGCCCAGAGTTAGTTGCACTTGGATAACCTCGGCTGCATTATGCTGAGCAACTAGCTTGGAGGTGTGGATATCCTTAATAAATATGGACACACCTCCACCTTTGGTGTTCCGGTCCAGGTTAGATGGCCGAAAAATGTGGTATGAATTATAGTCTGGTAATGCAAGGGTGCTGACTGGAGCCTTGAACCAGGTCTCGGTTACTGCACAGACATCGATTATCTCCATTTTAAGGAGTGCCTCGAGTGAGTGCATTTTGAGTTTTAGACTTCTAGCATTGAGTAGCATTACCCTCAGTTTTTGCTTGGCTGTTCCTGTTATGCTGGTGAATTTGTCATTTGAACCTTGCCTAAAAAAGGCACTATAGGGGTGGTAAGAGCCTTTGCCAGTATCTGGAATCCCAGGGGTGACAGGTGCAGGCCATCTCTGGCAAAGCATTGTGGTCTGTCGAACATGTCGTCCCAGGCAGACAGATACTGGATCCCCTTAGAATGACACCAGAAGTTTAGCCAGTTGTTGAAGTCAATCATTTTATGCAGGAGGTCCATCAGAGTGGGGTCTGACAATGCCCTCTATGTCAGGCATAGATCTCCCCTCAAAAACCTGTAGGAGACAGAATACAGGGATAGGGCCTTAACATGGTCTGCATAGGACATTTTGCTTACACCCTGTATTCTTTTAGTGAGGAACCTCTGCGGACATTCCAGTTGTTGGATATGTCTGGTTAGGTACATACCAAAGGGGGAATTGTACTCAATGAAAGGTCTGATGAATGTCGAACACAGTGGAACAATGACTTCCTTGGACTTAGATGCCATAACTTTGTTTATAAGTTGTACAACATAGAATGATTTCCTCAACACTGTAGACACATGATGGACAAAGGCTAGATTGCTATCCATATGTGTCCCTGACTACTGGGTCAACTCTAAGGAGTGTGCTGTCAATATGACAGTTTCCAGGAATGGATGACTTCCCAAAGGATACTATTATGCATTTCTTGGCATTTAGTTTTAGTCCATGGCTCTGGCACCAATTGTTTGTCTGTGTCAGCCCTCCTGGAGAACATTTATGTCAGTGTGAGATTCACTGACAGCTCCTAATTTGCAATCATTTGCAAATTTAGTCAGCCAGAGACCACTGACATTGACCTTGACTTCTGAGAAGTAAATGCCAAAAAGGAGTAGTCCAAGAACTGATCCCTGAGGGACTCCATTTGTGACTGGGCCTCTTGGTAGTGGTGGACTCCCCAAGTCTAACTTCCCAGGTTCTGTCTGTGAGCCAGCTGGCTATCTACTGGGTGACATACAGGTTTGTACCTAACCTCTTGAGTTTTTCAACAATGCCTGGATGGGGTATTGTGTTAAATGCCTTGGTCAGTTCAAAGTAGGCAGTGTGAACGATTCTGCCCTCATCCATTGTTTTAGTGACCTTCTCAAAGAAGTCCACCATTTTGAATAGGCATGATCTGCTCTTGACAAAACCAAACTGGGGTGTATCCAGTGTCTGGTGGTTTACTATATCTCTGTTAACCATCTCCATGATAATTATTTCCATGGCTTTACATATAAGTCTAGTGAGACTTATGAGTTTGTAATTTCCAGGGTCTGTAGTTGGCCAATCTTTGTGCAGAAGGATGACTGTTGCCTTTCTCCATTTGTGAAGCCTGTTTGGAGGCTACAGTTAAATAGTAATTCCAGAGGCCCTGATAGGTCATATTTCATGCTATTTAGAAGGCATCCTGGGATATTGTCTGGGCCCATTGATGCAGTGTTCTTGGCCTTAGTAAGAGAATTAAGGACCTGTTCCCTAGTGATAGTAGAGTAGTTATATTTGATGATATCTCCTGAGGGAATGTTGAGGGGGAGAGAGGGTAAAGTTGGATCTGAATTTATCAGCCAGGAGGTTTGCTACGTCTTCTGGCTCAGTATAGGTGGCTCCATTTAAAATGAGCTCTGCACACAATTGTGTATTGTCTTTGAGGTTGTGGACATAGCTAAAGAATGCTTTGCAGTTCCAAACTTACCTCAAATTTGGCTTTGGTAGACTTTATTTGTCCTCTGAATTGTTTGTTTAGTTTGATGAGAGTGCTTTTATCTGGGTCTATATTAAAACACTGAACGCTCAAAACAGCGAACGATGTTTCATCAACCCTATTTCAGCAAAAGCTGAAAATGTCGACACCTCAGAACAGTGATTTCTTTCCTAGGGAAAGAAATCACTGTTCCAACCAAAAAAAAAAATACAGTGGACAGTTCCAAACACATACACACCTACCTTAACCATAATTCTACCTCCCCCAAAAAAGTAAACAGCTGAAAACACATATGCACATAACTCAACCATACATCTAACGCAAAAAAAAAAGTAAACATTTTAAAACATATGCACTTACCTTAACCCGCACCCTAACCCTAAGGTCAGTAACTTTTGTACATTTACATAAACAGTTCCAAACACATACACACTTACCTTAACCCTAATTCTACTCCCCCAAAACAAAAGTAAACAGCTTAAAACACATACGTACTTAACTCAACCGTACATCTAATGCAAAAAACAAAAAAGTAAACGCTTTCATACATATGCACTTACCTTAACCCGCACCCTAACCCTAAGGTCAGTAACTCTTGCACATTTACGCTCAGGAGCTATACCGGATAAGGGAATCTCTGAGACCACACTATAGTGCAGAACACGGCAAAGCAATGAAGTGGTCAAGCGACTTCTTTCCCAGGGAAAAAATTCGCTGAACAGCCACTTCACTGTTTTGCCTGTTCGCTCTTTAGGTGTCGATAAAAATGCATTCGACAAAATGCTTTTTCGTCATTCTAATAGGAACCTCTTTTATCCTGCCATGATTTCTTCCTCCTATTATACAGCCTATTGATGTTGTGATTCCACCAGGGTGGCTTGTTTTTTGAGTTAGTTCTGTACTTCTTCCTGGTGGGTACAGCTGCCTCTATGCAGCTATTAACATGCTTGTACAGGGTTTCTGTGAACAGTTCTGCATAGGCAGCAGTGTTCTCAGGGTTTATGGGGGCTTGAAATTTTGCCAAGTTCTCACTTGATAGCAAGAGGTCAGTCTTAGAATAGTTCCTGCATATTCCAGGTTTAGCTGGAGGTCCAGGTTTTAGTTTTGCTTCAAAGGAGACCATTTTGTAGTCTGACCTTACCAGGGAAGGCATTATAGGGGGTGTACAACAGTCACCCATATTAGTGAGGACCAGATCCAGTATGTTTGCACCCCTTGTTGGTGTATTGACTATCTGGTCAAGAGAGTTTCTGTTTACAAAATCCATGAATCTCTGTGCATGTGCGTTTGGCGTTGTGTGGTAATTAAAGTCACCCACGAATATGGAATTGGGTTGGATGTTTAGTGTTTCTAATAAGTTTAAATACATGGTATGGGTTTCTTGGGTCATAGGGGGTACCTATAGCTTGCAAAGAAGAGGTATTGGATTTTACCCATGGTGATTTGAACATGGAGCAGCTCAAGTGCATTGTCCTGTTTAACCAATCTTGAAGTATATTTATTTTTGATGCAAATAAAGACACCTCCACCTTTAGTCCCTGCCTGTGAACTAGCTGGCCTAATTATGTGGAAGGCATTATAACCTTGCACTGTTGGTGTGCTCTCCTGGGCTTTAAACCATGTCTCAGTGACCGCACAGATGTCAGCATTCTCTAGGGTAAAGAGAGCTTTTAGGGAGTGGAGCTTTTTGTTTAGACTCATAGCACTGAGCAGTAATACCTTTAGATTTTCTTGGTTTTGATTTGCTATGTTGGAAGTACTTTCAGTCTGGCATTGCCTAAAAAGGCACTATGGAGGAAGACAATGTTTTAGCTAATATTCGAAAGCCTAGAGGGGAGAGGTGCAGAGCCTCTGTGGCAAAGCATTATGGTCTGTTGACCATCTCCTTCCATGCTGACAAATATTGCACCCCCTTAGAATGACACCAGAAACTAATCCAATTATTAAAGTCAGTCATCTTCTGTTCGTATTGTGGCATCATCCAAGGAGAAAGTAAAATGCTGCTCAATGCTAGGCTCATACCAGCCTGAGACACATATTCCGAGAGCTCCATGATGTCTCTCTTCATATAGGCTAGGAAGGTACGTCTCAGGTCATTTACTCCCACGTGGACTATGAGTGAGTCATATTAACAACTGTGGTCCAGTGACCTGAGTGCATGCATAATGTGGCGGATCCTAATCCCTGATAAGCAACTGACCGTAATTTTCTCCTTACTCAGCCTGGCGAGAGGGATATCAGTGTGTCTCATGATGGAGTCTCCAATGACTAGAAAGTTGGATTGTATGGTGGCTTGCCTTATGGGCTTAGCAGTAGATGCTCCTTGAGATGTAGCTCTATGTGTTGATGTTGGTGTTGTTTTGAAAGCGCGCATTTGGGGCTGCTTATGGTATTTGTTATGTGTACTTCGTCTAGGAGGTCTTTGTGGTTTAGGAAGGTGACATGTAAGTGCCTCAGCATATGTGGGTTGAAATGGCTGCTTTGAATTGTGCATAATGAGTGCAGCATGTGTACTACTGACAACCTTATTGACATTAGGAGCACTTTTATGTGAGAGCTTTGCCTCCAGTGATGCTGTGTAAATCTCTCACATACCATATCAGTTTGTTTAAGAATTAACTGGTTGCCAGTAAACATGAGGCAATTTCTACATTGCCTCCGGCTGCCCACATCCACCAAGCTGGTAATGGAGACAGTAGGTAAGTTCATATCCATAGCAACAGACCCTTTTTCATTGATTAGACAGTTGGAGTTGAATATTATTCACTGTCAGAAGTATCTGGTTTGCAATTCTGGGGATAGTGCTTGTCACTGCAAACTAGTTGTCCTGTGTGCAACTAGGTACTGGAGAAATTTCATTTGTGATTTTTACAGGAAATCTTTTTCCACTGTAAATTTTGTCCACTTTTAACTTTTAAACACAGCACTAGTGAAACATGTTAGGCACTAAGAAATCATTCTGCTTGACCCACTAAACTAATACAATGACATTTCACAATTAACACCATTCAGTGATCTTTTCAAAATTTGGGATTGCAGTATGCAACTCCATATCTATAAATGTATGAAATGAGCCATCCATTACATCCTTTCAAAAGAACTTACAAATGTTTACCCAAATCAACTGCTTTCCTTATAATGTACTGTGGCTATCTCTTTGAAACCTCCATCTACTCAATTTTCAGTTTATTCCCTTCCATGAACTACTGGTAATACATTTATCTTTACTTTAGTGAGCAAACGTTTACTATTAACTTTCATATCTATGTAAATCTTCCCGTACTAATTCAAGCCATATTCCTTATACTTCAATAATGTGTTCGTTAATTTCAGCTGATGCCAATATCAGCTTCAAATGTAATTTCTATGAATATACCTGTGCATGCTTCCTAAACTGTAAATACCTGTAACATATTGTAAGCATTTCAACATTTAAGTTTTATTCGTATATTACTTGTGATTGAAAAGGGACATTTCTAACCATGAATGAATAAATAATTAAATAAGTAGATGAGACAGATAGATAGAAGAATAAATAGACTGTATCTACTCTCAAATGTAATGTTTCTGTTTAACAGTGCAACGCAACCTGGCTCTGAACCTTCAGGGAAATAACTATTATTGGTTTTGGACCATCTGATATTGCCTTTTATGTATAGTTCATTCACACTGGTGAAGTATAGTACAGATATTTAATATTATGAAACAGATAATCCTTTTTCAGCAGTCTGATTGGTTGTTAGGCATAGGTTCATAGATTAGTACTAGGCTAGCTGCCCTTGTGGACCATTTTAAGCCTAGTCAATTACCCCATGTGGGAATCAAACCCTGCACCTTGTGATTAAACACCTTAACCATTATGCCAACCTCCCGCCAGCATGTGTTACAATTGTTTAGAGTACCATTTGACATTGATTCAGCTCTAATGCACACCTGCTTTATTTCGATACCTTGTCATCTATTGCACTTTTCCGAAGTTATGAAACCCACTACCTAAATATACGACATCAAAAGATAACATAGATATACTTTCTTGGGTGTTGTTATCTCAGCTTCTATTTACAAACTGCTTGTCTCTGAGCAAACCAAACAAACAGAACAGCACTCCAACCCCTGAAAAGTCATTTGTACTTTGTATGTCTTACTTACCGAACAAAGCACAACAAATATGTAAGTAAAAATCAGTAATGTTTATAATTCTCTGCTTAAGAGTAAATTGTGTACTGTTGTTTTTCAATGAATGCAGTGGAAAAGTATAACAGTTAAAAATCTAAATTTCTTTTTAAAAAAATCACCCCATTAATGAATAAACATGGCTTGGATAATTATTGTGACTAATTTGACTTGATTAATGAATTAGTTGGCAGGAACTCTGAAATGCAGTAGCTGGTATTTGGAAAGCAGCTTTATTCTTATGTTTTGCTATTACAGGAAAAAGAGACAGCATAGGAAAACTAAATATATTCAAGTTATCAGGTTCACATTCCTGCAAATTACAGATATGCATTTCAGGGGTCTCATAGTCTTATAGTGATTTGCATTATTGACTTAAGAGTGTTTGGTCCCATAAAAAAAATAAAAAAGGGGTTGGTCCCATGGTTCAGTCTCCAACTAATGAGTTATGTTTCTGAAGTCTGAAAATGCTCCCTGGATCTGTGTGGGCTTTTTCTGTGTGCTCCAGTCTTCTCTCATTTCCCAAATGTATACAGGTAGGTGAATTGGTGCTGTGAAAATTTCATCTAATTGTCTGGTGTGCCTTCCTGTTCCAGGCTTATGCTTGTTTGCAGAAAAAGGTAGAGCTCCCAGAGACCCTTGACTAAATAAAATGGATATAGAAAACCATAGAGATGGGTGTTTATGTTATAGGTAAGCAGCTGTATTTTTTGTCATACTAAAGAAACATTTCAGAATTACTGACCCAAGAGGAAGGTTAGACTACAGAAGAGGTCTTTCATTTTTTTTTTCAAGTTTACAGTGTAGTCCAGCCTAACTTCTCCCATCTTCTCTTCACTGACTGGCACTTTGTCCATGATGATAGCTGTCCAGTTAAATCTGGGTCTTTTCACGTCCTTTCATACCTCACATCTGTGCAGACTTACAGGATTTTTTTTCAAAATAACACTGTCTGGGGAAACCCTGATAACATCACTCTGACCATAAAGGAAAATGACAGCTCGGATGGTGTAGAGATACATTGCTGTGACTGTAGTGCACAGGGTCCTGGGTTCAAGTGCAAGTGATGACTTTTTATGAACGTATACCACCATAAACAGAACATGCTGGAGGGACAGGTTCCTAACCCAGCGATTTCCCATACTCTGGAACAAACTCCCCATTCATGTGAAGCAGAGCACTTCACTGGCCCTTTTCAAGAGAAATCTCCCCGGGGATCACTTCAATGGCCCTGCTTGACAGGGGCACAGGAAACTAACTGCGGGTGGCAGTCACCCCAGGGATCACTTCAGTGGCCTTGCTTGACAAGGGCACTGAGAGCCAACAGTGGGTGGCATGATGCCAGGGAATGTCTTGGGCTAGGCTTGTATAGGCTCCAGGGCCATTAGCCTAGTACATACCTATGAACAACTGTTGACATACGGGGAACCTACCTTTCCTGCCGCTCTTCCTTCAGCAGTGATGAAACTGGTACATTTTCCACTAAGGTTGACAAACAATACTTTGGCTGTGAACACATGAGCTTGGGTCCTTGTTAAAACACCCAATAATATTCTTACATCAGAAATCATGAATGATTTTTATTTATTTTATTTTATTTACACATTGTTGACCAGTCACACTTTCCTTCCCACTAGGCCAATGGCCTCTTTTTGGCGACACCTGATTTACTAAGCTTATTTGTTCACTTTTGCTGCATGAGGCCATTCTTACTTAACCTCAGTAACCCAGCAAAACCTGGATCAGAAGCACTAAATATTTTGAAATCAAAGGTACAGACATCTTCTGAGCTCCTCGTGGTGATCGTCTAGTTTCCCTCACTCCCCCTTCCCTATAATGAAGCCAGTACTCTTACTTGCTTTCTAGTTTTTAAGCACAAACATGACAAAATAGTTTTAAGGGTGACTCCCAACCATGAATCACTCCTAACATTAACCCTGCCATGCTACAAAATCAAGCTCAAAAACAAAATAATAAATAAAAGCATACCTTCTCTTCAGCTTTTCTTTACACTCTGAAATAAATGCACATCTTGTGTGAGAGTCAGTAGAAGGCGGAGTGGAAGTATTTCATGCACTAGCAGGAAATCATCATTAAGATGCCTAAGAGATTCTGGAAGTGAACAAAAATGTTTCTCGACGTGAATTCAACAAATAAATAAAGTACAGTTGCATAAGTAAACTTACCATAACAGTAGAGGTTCGAATGATGACCACTACAGTTGCCTTAGCTATATCGTTTATATCCTGAAAAGGACAGAACAGCTGGCCAACTTCCAAAGCTTCAGGGCACCTTCCATGCTCCCAAACTGTCAGGCAGCTCAAGCCAAGCTGACTGAATAAACAAGTTTGGGTGCCAAGCCATTCAGAGGCTTTCTGCCAGCAGAGAGAGGGAGGCAGAGTCCTGAAAGGACAATAATAAGAAGAACAAAAAGTAAATAAATAACCACACCTGGCATAAACAACACCACTAAGAGAGATGGAGAGAGGGAGTGACTAGAGCAGCAATGATCAAGCGATCATCTACCATTATGGTATGTTTACTTACATGGCTGTACTATGGTCATCATATTGATCACAGCTGCGATAGCCTTAGCTATATGGGTAGATTACCCTAGCTTACTACATTTGGGAGCTGGAAGGAGAAGAGTTAAGGAGCCCCTGGACAATGATCCTTGCAAAGCCTAATCTATACCTAGGTAAGAAATCAAGCTTATAGTGCTTTTCAAAAGTATGTATACAGGACTAACTTGCAGTTTCTAGAATATTTGTAGAATCCAGCCCTTTTTAAAAAGCCATAGATAAAGGCAAGGTTCTGGTAGAGTGGGCTTTGACCCTGCCTGGAATAGTTTTGTTGTGGTGAGTATACAGTAATCATTTGAACATCTAGTGTTATAGTACATTTACTTGCACAACTGTATTATGCTCATCATACGGATCACTGCTGCAGTAGCCTTAGTTATACTGGTAGATTCCTATAAAGTGACTGGGAGGCAGAAGGATGAGGGTCCAGGAGCTCCTAGAGAATGGTTCTAGCAAATTGACTTTATTGTGCTTTGTAAGTGTCCACAGTGGACCATGTTGCTATTTCTAGAATACGTCTAGAATGCAACCCTTTCCAAAGAACCACAAATTAAGTCAAGGCCCTAGCAGAATGAGCATTGCCCCTACCTGGAATTGTCTTGTTGTGGTGGGTATAACAAGATATTAGCATGAGGCAACCACATGAAAAGTTTATTTTAACACAGGTTGTCTTTTTTTCTTACCTTCACAAGAAATGAACAACTGATCAATATGCTTGAAAGATTTTCTTTATGTCAAGATAGTACCTGAGTTATCTGTCGACATCCATGTTATGGAATATTCTTTCTCCCACATTTTTACATTCCAGAAAGAAGACAAGGAGATGGACAGCTAACTTAAGGCATAAATGAATGAATTGTTATTAAGGATACCCTATTTTGCGAAAAATGAGACAAGGTTTGAACCACCACAAGAACTTGCAACTCAGATACTCTTCTTGCAGAGGTCAGAACAATTAGTAATGCTGTTTCCATATTAAGAACATCAATGCAGCATTATGAGTTGGTTGAAATGGACCAGTTGTTAGATTTTCCAAAACCAGATTTAGATCCCAAAGTGTAGCCACCTGTTTCCTAGAAGCCTTGATATACATCATCCCTTTCAAGAACATTTTCATGTGAGATTGCATTGATAGAGGAGTAAATCCATGGGTAGACATGTTGAAATGGCCAATAAATGAACCTTGATGGAGGAGTAAGACAGGTCAGTGGATAGTAACTCATAAATAATGTAGAACCCAAGAAACACTAGCCATGCATTGGTGTTGTTTTTTTTCTTGCCACAAACTACAAAACCTTTTCCATTTACTAATATCTGATCTTCTAGCAGGAGGTTTTCTTGCCTTCTTTAACACCTGCTGCACAAGCTCAGAATAAAACATACCTAAACGGTATTTAGATTCTTTCATCCAGGTAGTCATTTGCAGTTATTTGTGGTAAGGATGTCTCCGACACCCCTTGTCATGTGTAAGTATGTCCAGCCTGTGGGGAAGTGTGTGGTAACTGCCCCTGGTCATTTCCAAAATAAGGGAGAATCACTGTTGCATAAGCTAGAAGGGAGTCACCATAATGATATTTGGAGAGTCCTTGAGAATCTTCAGACTGATCCTGGATAATAGTGGAAAGGCTGGAAAAACAAGCAGAAACATTCCTGTCCAAAGTAAAGAAAAGCATCTATTTTCCAGACTGCCTTTCGTGGAGTCCTGGAGCAGAATTTTGCCAACTGACCATTGTTAGTAGAGGCAAAAATATATTTTTGAGGTGCTCTCCACAGCTGGGTCAATTCTTGGAAGACCCTCAAGTCAATCTGCATTTGTGAGGATATTTATAGTCTTGCTCAGCTTGTCTGCACATAACTTCCCACTGATGGTATCTAAGATGCCTTTAGAGAGAGTTTGTGCTGAGCAGCTTTATCTGTCTACAGTGACACCAAATGTGCCAGAATACAGGCCACTCAACATGCAACAATTATTCAATATGCTGATGATTCCTCCCTTATTTGTTCAGCATCCTCTATCTCTTCACTCCTTCAAACAACCAAAGTTATCTATCCAATGCTCAACTTGTTCTCAACCCAAATAAAGCTAAGCTCATGCTCTTTACTATTTATTTTATTTATTTATTTATTTATTTGCATTTGTTTACCGGGATGGTCCAACTGGGCTAGAAGTGCCCATTTTCAAGGGAGTCACAGGGAGAAAAGCTCCATATATAAGACATTTCACATATAATACAGAATTTACATTAATAAAGACATTTAGTACATATTATTGGCCGCTTATACAATTGGTGAAAAAAAACAGTATATAAGTAATCATTCTAAAATCAAAGATATTATGCAAGCAATACAGAGTATATACATGAGAACATTCCATACGAGTAGTTACCAGCTAGCAAAATTTATATAGAACACTTCATGCAGTGGGTGCAAAGCAGATATAGGAATTAATTACAGACTAGGTACTTAAACCTTTCACATGTTTAGGAGGTGTAATAGCTAAGCGATAGGCTATATGAGTCCTGTTGCAGGAATCATCAAAGTCAGTGGATATTGTTGTAGATATAAGTGGTGGTACGATATTAACGTAGGCTGCGAGAGTACCTGAATGTCTCGCCTGGTTCAGTGGTAGGTCTATAAGGGTTAGGAAGAGAAGGAAGTAGACAGGAGGGATCAATGGTAGGACAATGAGGGTTAGTAGAAGAAAGAAGTGGACAGGATGGAGAGGTGGAGTAAGTAAAAAGATAGGAGGATGCCAGAGTAGTAGAGTTGGGGTGAGAATAGTTGTGATGGTTGATGTTAGGTTATATGAGATGTGGTGTTAGCACATGTGCACAGCCAAGATGAGGAGAGGTGTTGTTTCAGAAATGTCATGAAGAGGGTTACTGAGTGGATGGATCTAAGTGTTGGGGGACTAGTAACAAAACAGATAGCCAGCATTCCCCCTTCACCATCCTCTCTTCCAATAATACTATAATAGAGCCAGTGGAGCATACTAAGCTCCTAGGAGTGACCATTGACAACAACCTGAGGTCTGACAAGCACCTAGCCATAACCATCAAAAAGATAATATCAAACTAGGTTCACTCTACAGCATCAAACATTTCCTAACTGACCCCATCAGACTAGCCATATCCGGACCCCACCTACTTTCCACCCTCCTTTATGCTTCACCTATACTTACAAACCTCAGAAAAACAATGTTAAATAACTTGTAGTCCTGCTACAGCAAAATAGCAAGATTTGCCTCAAACCTACTTTACAGATCACACCACTGTAATGCATTGCAGCATCTAAAATGGCTAGACATTCCTAGTCTTCCGACCTATAACCAACTAACCTTTATACACTACATACTCAACTACCCAAATAGCTGCCCCGCTCTCAAATACCTTGTTCAGCCCTACTCTAGCTCTAGAACACTAAGATCCACCAACAAAGGCCTGCCAACAGCTACCAAATCTAACAACGGCTTTGGGGAGTCCCTCTTCTTAACCATGTATCTAAACTTTGGAATACACTACCTCAAACAATAATTAATTGCATCGACACAACTAAATTTAGACATCCACTTAAGGAACATCTCACCAACAACTGGATGTGCTCCTGCACAAACCCAGGCTAAATATACTGTCTCTCCCATATAGCTCTACCAGGTCATACTGTCTTATTTGATCTCTCTTCCAACTTTCTGTCCCCTCCCTCTAATTACTAGCACAAATTGACACCAAAAGTGCTGCCTCCCCCATCTTCTCACTTTCTTACATATCTTGCTCGTTGCCACTGTTGAGTCTAAGCACTGATCTTTTTACTACTCACATTTTGCAATACTCTACAAGGAATATGTTTGCTCCCTATGTGAAATCACTGCATGTATTAGATAAGTTACTACTGCTCTATGGTCTAAATAATGCAACTGTCTTATATAGGCTAGAAACTTACATGGTGTAACCTTTTCTCTCTGCAGTTACTTGGAATGTTACCGTTTTAAAAATGATTATGTTACTGTTATATATGGCTATTTGTAAATGTCTTTTTGGAGCTTTTCTGCCTGGGCCTTCACTGAAAATGGGTCCTTGGCTCAGACGGACCTTCCCGGCAAACAAATATAAAACACATAAATAAATTATCTTACATATAAAGAGAGTTTATTACCTAGACATACCACAAAGTCTGTTTTAAATATTAATCCCACAATTCTTAAAGCTTTGCCTTTTGACTTGTTGGGCATATATCTTAAACTTAAAACTGTTACATGCAGGTTCATAGGTTAATACTATGGTATTGATCTGAAGTACCATTAGAAGCCTAGCCATAATATCCCAAATTGTAGGTATTCAGTGGCATGACTAATTTATACCTAGTTTCTACCACATTTCAATGAGGGTTTCAAGGCTCCACACCCAAGATTTCTTTACAATTGCCCATCCATTTGTCTAAGTTGTCCTTAAAGAGGGCCAAGGAGCTACTTTGTTTTATATCCAAAGGAAGTTTATTCCATAAAACAGGGATTCTGTGGGATATATATTTATCTCTCTAGAAGGTCCTGTTTATGTGTTGGTGGAGGTTATTTATTATTTATTTATTCTGTTTGGTAACTGGGGTAGAGCACTGATCCAAATGGATCTATTTCAGTCTCAGCCCGGACAAATATAAATGGCAATAGACAGGCAGGTTCACAAGAACTATTATGAATACAAACAAAATGCATTGTGAAGATAGCAACGAATCAATAACAGTAATAATAATAAAGCAGACAGTATAAGGGACATTATGAAAGAATGTTTAAAGGAAGGAGAGAAGATGAAGAGGAGAGTGAAATAGTGAAGGGATAGAGCACAAATGTTAAAAATACCAAAAGAAAGGTATGGCACTCAGAAATTAACTATATACAATATATACAGTGTGGAAGAGATGTCATATATTAGTGTAGGGAAATAATTTGAAGAAGACAAACGGGCTTTTGAAGGCTAAGATATCTTGGTCATTTGTTTAGGGTGCTATTAGTTTTGTGGATGTTCAGAGGTTCAATGCTGTGTAGGTCAGACAGAGGTCATATCTCACAAGTCTGTAAGAAACACAAACAAAAGACAGTACTTTAAGGCAATCTGGGTAGATCAAGGAAGATATGCCCTTGGGGGGATCCAAAATGGTGGGCGTCTAAGTAGGACCCTTTCCTAGTAGCTCCAGCTTTTGTTTTCTGGTCATCGTATTTTAAGCGAGCTGAATAGGCGAATTTCTTATATTCACTAACTGCATTTTAATCTAGCTTCTGTGAGTGGATTTGAAGCTACCTTAATATCTTAAACTCACACAAAGAGATTATATTAAACTCCTGAGGTGCGCTATGTTTTCTTCACGTGGATCTTTAGAGGCCTGAAATCCAGCACCATATCGTGTGACAGCTCCTTCTATTCTGAAGTATATAGTGAAATTAACAAAATGTCTAAGGATGCGGATACAATGGACACTCAAACTACTAAATCTAAGTTATCGGCTTTATCTACATCTCCTGAAAAAGATGCTAAAAGACTGAGATCTTCAAAATTTGCACCAGATCACCCGAGAGAACCGGTAAAGCAAAAATCAGAAAGCGCTCTTTTATTAGAGGAACTAAAGAACGCGCTCTCTCCCTTACACGAAACCATTAAAGATTTGTCATTGAAAATTAATTCCCTGGATTCAACAATACATAAAATTGCGGACAGGCTAGACCTTGTAGAAGAAAGATCCAAAGCTAATGAGCTTGAGATTGGTCTGGTCAAAGAATCTCTTTTGTTAAAAGATAAAACAATTAGCGCCATGCAAACTAAGATCTGCGACTTAGAGGCACGAAGTAGGAGAAATAATCTGATCATAAGGGGCTTGAGTGAAACATATGAGCCCGGTCAGTTAATAGATACTGCAGCCCAAATTTTTTGTACTCTCTGTCATGAAATTAACTCCACACACAAATATGAGATCGAGAGGGCTCACAGAGCGTTACGGAGGCAACAATCACTCACAGGGCCAAGACCAGTTTACGTCAAGTTGCTTAACTTTCGTGATGTACATTCTATTCCTGCAGCTTTTAAAAAAATTAAAAAATTCACATGGAATAATCAGGTAATAATAATATCGCAATACCTGCCCCTGGAGATAAGAGAGATGCGTCGCAAATTAGCTCCCTTTTGCACAGAACTTATTCGCAGGAAGATTAAGTTCCAAATGAGGTTTCCTTCCACTTTATCCTTCGTACATCAGGATGTGAAGTTATCTATTTCTTCTCCTAGTGAAGCTAAATCTATCTTTTTTAGACTCTTCGGGTCAGATCCTTCTATCAAGTGATGTGATGGCTATATTTCATTATGTACTGTAGAATTTATATGTGATCATACTTCCCCTTTAAGGGCATATGTTGATACTTCTATTTTGTACAGTATATAGATATAGCATTTCTTTCTCTCCTTTTTTTTTTTTTTATAAGGTCTAGGAACCTTCCTTTAGCTGCGGAGGCTACACGAAACCTTAATGCGAGGTGCATATCCAATCTCGTCAGTTACACTCCTAACAGGAAGTTTGCCTCACGTATCCTCTCTGCTGGAACTATGGTTGTTGAACAGCTTCATTCCTCAGTATACGGGCTTCTTTTGAAGATGCAATTGCAAAAACAGAGAAACTTTCGCTTGGTTTGTTCTTTTTTGGTTACCATGAACTATGTTTTAACCACCTATTTATTTGTCTATTTCATTATTCACAACTGAGCGTTGTGTTATAGTACCTATTTGGGGGTAATATTATGTTATTGGATTGCCTGAATTATACTAATGGTAACATAGCAACAGTTTTAAAACAATTATTAAGGGTTTCAACTATAATTTTCTAATGCTTCATCTGTTACAGTTTACTGTAAGATTTCTACAATATGGAATACTTTTATGAGCCTTTAAGTTACAGCACTTAAATGACCTACTCAATGTTGACAATTCACTGTTTTACTGGATGCTAATAGGATTTTAATAGGGATTGTGATGTCCTGGTTTGGACCTGTTATGATGTTGCATGATGTCTGTAAATATTTTACCTCCTGTATTGCACTTTTATGGCTAATAACGATAGTGTGTTATTTAGTTTTATGGTTATTTGCATTCTATAGTTTTTGTATTCTCTCAATTGCTAGGGTAATGTGGGTATGCACGGGATTAGGGTTGAGGGATCTTGGTGCCAGGTATTTGCAATATGTTGCCCATCTTTTTCATTCTTTAATTCTTTATGAGGATTACTTCATATATCTCTATATATGTGATATATAGGACTGCTTCATTTGTTTTTGTCTCATTATGTTTAATTAGATGGTTAGTATCTTGAAGGTTTCTTCCTGGAATGTTAGGGGACTCAATGTTACAAACAAAAAAAAACTAGTGATGCATTTGATTCTTAAATCTAATACTGACATATGTTTTCTACAGGAAACTCATTTACTAAGCAGCGACTGGTCCAATGATGTTAGGAGGACATGAATTAGTGACATTATTTCGGCAGGGGCCTGTAACAATTCCAAGGGTGTGGCAATCATTGTTAAAAAATCCTTTCGATCACTGATTATTTCAAAAGGAAGTGATCAGGAGGGCAGGTGGTGTTACTTTACATCTTCTCTACAGGCTTTAGACAATCCAATACTTTTTTTGAACATCTATGGTCCTTGCTCGGGGCATGCTGATTTTATTATGATTATTTACAACCTTCTACTTAAATTTCCCAACCACAGTTTGGTTATTGGAGGTGACTGGAATATTGTGGTTAATCCTAAGGTAGATCGCACACATAGGAGTAGCACTGGAAATACAATATTTTGTAAAGCTCTATTAGATTTGATTGAAGATTTTGATCTGATTGACCCTATTGCCTTTGCTGCCAAGGCCCCAGAGGGTAATTCAAATCATTTCACTTTCTTCTCTAAATGTCACCTAACATGGTCCCGGATCGACTATTTCCTTATCTCAAGATCCTTTGATAATAGGCAGATTAAGTTTGCGACTGAGCCTCGTTTCCTATCTGACCATTCAAGAATTAATCTGGATATTGGTTCAATTCGCAACTCACCTGGGATTCATAGATTTCCTATTTGGTCACTAAATTGTAATCTTTTGAAGGATAAATCCCTAATTACGGATATTAATATGACACTAAGAGGTCTTTTTGAGACACAGATGGATGTGACTATCCCTTTTGATATTAGATGGGCAGCAGCTAAGACTGTGCTTAGAGGTATTTTTATTAATAAAGCTAGTTTTCTTAAAAAAGAGCGTGCTACTAAAGAAGCCACTTTACTATTGGATATCAAACTATTAGAGGAGAAACTGATAAACAATTACTCTATAAACCTAGAAAAGGAGCTTATTAATAAACAGAAATTACTATTTGAGCACTACCAATCTAATTTGTCTATCCAGGAGTTTAGGTATATAGCAAAATTTTCAGAATATATGCAAACTCCCTCCAGAGCCTTGGCCAGGATAATTCTTAATTCACCTAGAGCTCCTAGAATATCATGCCTTCAACATAATAATCAGATTTATAGATCTGATGGGGAAATCACTCAGTTATTTTACCAATTATTCTCTGAAATCTATGCAAACAATAACCCTGCAGATAGGACAGAAGAGATGGAGGAGTTCTTAAGTGGGATTATCTTTCCCAAAGTTACTGAATCACAAAAAATCTTTGCTCTTAGCCCAGATAACTAAAAGAGAAATTTTAGATGCTATTGATAATTTGAAATTGGGAAAGGCCCCAGGTCCAGACGGATTTCCCTCAGAGTTTTACAAAGCATTTAAGGACACCATAGCACCGATTCTTTTAGTTTTATATAAATCCTTTGCTATTAATGGCATTGTTGACTTATACACTAATTATTCTCATACGATTTTGATGCCCAAAAACACATTGGATTCTACTAATCCTAACAATTACAGACCGATTTCACTTATAAATGTTGACATCAAAATTCTCTCTTCTATACTTGCCAGGAGACTTAAAACGGTGATTAAAGATCTAATCTCCCCAGAACAAGCTGGGTTTATGGTGGATAGACACACATGGGACAACACTATAACTTTAGAATCTTTGATAAAATTAACTAAACAAGATAGAAATCCTAAATATGCATTGGTTTTGGATGCGTCTAAGGCATTTGATCGGGTGAATTGGGACTTCTTGTTTCTGACCCTTTTGAAATTTGACTTCCCTCTTGAATTTATTAGTTTAATTAAAACTTTATATAATAGCTCATATACTCGCTTATTTATAAACAGGATATACTCTGATCCTATTAAGATTACAAATGGCACTAGGCAGGGATGCCCAATATCTCCCTTACTTTTTAATTTATACTTAGAAGTCCTTCTCCTTTTTGTTGCACAGAAAACATATCATGCCATTCCTAAGATATGCAATACTAATATAAGATTTACAGCTTTTGCTGATGACCTTAATATTTATTTTATGCATCCTTCCAATGACGCTATGAAAATAATACACTCACTAAATACTTTTGCGGCTATCTCTGACTATAAAATTAACGATAATAAATCCCTTGTTTTCCCGATTAATATAAATCCCTTATTTTCCCGATTAATCCTGCAGCTCATTGCCAACATTTATTCCCAACCTTACCCATGCATATTAATTATTCTTTAGATTATTTGGGGGTCTTATTTGACCATTCACATTCTTCAGCTTTGCAGGCTAATCTAACTAGGACATGGACCATTATTCAACAGGATATGATAAGGTGGCAACAATTAAAGTTATCTATGCTGTCTAAAATTTCGATTGTTAAGATGAACATACTCCCCAAAGTTCTTTATCAATGCAACTCCTCTCTGTCTCCGGTGACAATCACTCTTATAAACAAGATTCAGAAAGGGATTGCTAAGTTTATTTGGCACCCCAAATCGGTAAGGATGGCTTATCATAGGCTCACCTTTCTTAAATCAGTGGGGGGTATGGCGCTGCCTAATTTTATCCTATATTATAGAATTATTCATGCAAACCGAATCCTGGCTATCGCCAATCATACTCATGATTCTTCACGTTGGACTCCTATATGGATCAAATTATGGTACAATCTCACGGTTAGTAACAATATCAACCCCAAGGCCTTACCCTTCCTGGAAAGGACTGTTATTAGTGAACTCAAGTTGCATAACACTTTAAAGGGCTTAATTAAAACTTTTCAGGAATTATTTCACTCCTTGGGTTTAACTAATGCTCTCCTCCTGTTTCAGCCCTTTCATCTTAACCCCAATGTTAAAATGAATAATCAAATGTTGAATCTTAGCAATTTTCCATTGATTAGAGACTATACCTTTTGGGATCTTTATAAATATAAACATCTTTCACTTAAGGAACTTAGAGAAGTTTTGTCACTCTCTAAAGCTTATATTATTATCTTGAGACAGCTTCGAGATCTCACTGCATTTTTTCTTCTAAAATTTCAAAGTTCAGATATAGAGATTGACACAGTCGCTCAGCTTATAAATAGTCTTGGCTCGAATAAACATATGCTTTCTATTGCATACAAATCCTTCTCTTCTTACTTATATAAAGGGGAAATTATTATCGTTGACTATTGTAATAGGCAAGGTTTGAATATATCTACACAACAAAAATTGTGTTCGATCAAACTTACATATAAGTATTCCCCTTTTAAGAAATTTACCTTTACTCAATTTATGATTATAAACAATTTATATATAACTCCAATTCATCTTAATAAATTTAACCCTTCGATATCTATCTCATGTCCGTGCTGCTCACATCCTCAAGCCGACATTATTCACATTTTGTGGTTTTGCAAGTATGCCCACAACCTTTGGTGTTCGCTTAGGATAAGATTAAGCAAAATGGGATACCATAAGTCAACGTTATCTTGGGAAATGGCATTGCTCCATATCACTAATATTAACATGACATCTCTTAGACTCAGAGCGCTTATCACCATTTGTCTTTTAATTAAGTTTTATATTACCAAACACTGGTTGGATCGCACCAAATTATCGTGGAGTGAATTCACTGCCATGGCAATTAAATACATAACTTCTCAGAAAATGATAATTGTTAGTCCACGCAAAAGGGTGGAAAACCAGAAACTATGGGATTTCATTTTCCAATTATTGACGGAGGTCTAGCTTTATCTGATATTTTTGTTGTGTTCTCCTGAGTACTATTATGCTTGGCTTGATATTTTGAGTTTGATCTGTGAACTCTCAGAAAGATGGGTATATGGGCTATTGTTTAGTTAGTTGGATACTGGCACTATGTATATAGTTTTTAGTATTAGATGAATTTTTGTATTTGTATTATTGCATAAATTGAAATAAAGAATTTGAAAAAAAAAAAAAAAAAAAGGAAGATATGCCCTTGATTATCTAAGGAAATGATTCAGTCAATCTGAATCATATGCTATGCTGATTATATAAAAAAATGGGCTATCATTCTGTATTATGGGCCTGATGTGGGAGGAGTAGAGAGGAATCAAAACAAATATGGAAGAAATGCCTTTAGTGATTAGTCTGGCTAGGTAAAATGATTTCATAAAAACAGTACATACATGGTGATCAAAGGTTCAGTGAAAGTGCTCAGGTCCCTAATGTCTGCACTAACTTTCAAAGGGGTGTCACCTGTAAGGTAGGTGAGTGGGTGTCCAGTTTTGCCACAGGACACAGTACTATATTTCTTGACATTTAGTTGCAGGCCATGTTCAGTCACTACTTATTGGTGGTTGTTATTCACTCCTGAGTAATCTGGAAGTCAGATGGGTAGTTAATGACAGCTCCAAGAAATAAATACCAAACAGAAGTGGTCCAAGAACTGATCCCTGGGGAACACCACTAGCCATTACTCCTTTTGAAGACAGAGTGCCTTCCACTAACAGACTGGGTTTGGTCCATTAGCCATTTTGCTATCCAGCGGGTAAGATTTACATTTAATTCAATTAGCTTGATGATAATTAAGGGATAACATTAAAGTCCTTCTCCACATCCAGACAGGCAATGTGAACTGATATGCCTTAGTCTAATACATCAGTGACTTGCTCAAGGAAGCCTACCAGGTTCAGCAGACAGGAACTTCAAACCCAAACTGGCTTGGGTGCAGGGCATGTAGACTGCTTATGTTCCTGTTAATAAATTCCATAATGATGTGCTCTATATCTCTGCAGAGAAGGCAGCTAAGGCTTATAGGTCTACCGTTTCCTGGATAGTAGTGGATCCTCCTTGTGGATTGGGATGAAAACAGCAGTTCCATGTTCCTCTGGCATGAATTCAGTGGAGAGCTTGAGGCTGAATAGACTTTAATATGGAGTCTACCTGACAGTGTTCTGTTCTGACAAGAAGACAGCCTGATGCATTATCAGAACCCACAGAGCTGGTGTTTTTGTCATAGCTAGACCATTCAGGACTTGTTCAAATGTGATCAGAGGGGAGTGGTGTGAGCATGCTAATAAGTTAGGGGAAGTTAGGGGGAGATACTGGAGCTGAATGTGTCTGCTAATATGTTGGCTATGTCCTCAGAGGATAAGTAAGCATTGTTGTTGTTGTTGTTGTTGTTGTTGTTGTTGTTGTTGTTGTGTATTAGCTCTGACTGTCGGTGAGCATTACTTCTAAGGTTTCTGACATGGCTGAAGGAACCCCTGTGCTTATCCTTAGCAGATGTGACAATTTTGAATTAATTTTGTTTCTGAGTTCTTTATTGATCTTTTTGAGATCATCTCTAGATGATGGAGTATTACATTTGCTTATATGGGTTATATCTAGATGATGGAGTATTACATTTGCTTACATGTGTTATGTCTAGATGATGGAGTATTACATTTGCTTATATGGGTTATGTCTAGATGATGGAGTATTACATTTGCTTATATGGGTTATGTCTAGATGATGGAGTATTACATTTGCTTATATGGGTTATGTCTAGATGATGAAGTATTACATTTGCTTATATGGGTTATGTCTAGATGATGGAGTATTACATTTGCTTATATGGGTTATGAATTTCTTCCTCATATTGTATGGTCCATTTATATCAGGATTCCCCCAAAGGGGTTTATTTCTGAATTTTGGATTGTATTTATGTCTTATGGGAAGAGATGCATTGGTACACTCTTTGAGATGGGCACAGAAATTATTTGCAAATTTGGTGGACTGAGAGGTGGGGATCATTAAGGTGAGAAGGGCACTTAAATTTCATCAGGCTAGGTTTGCCTTAGCATAGTCTCTAAAGACAAAAAGGTTTTGTGATCAGTGAGGTTTTACCCTCATAGTGTTACCAAAAGCTGGTCAAACTTGACCAGTGACATGGTAACTGTAGGTGTTGAGCAGAGGGTGGCCATATTCATGAGAACTAAGTCCAATATTTTTGAACCCCAGGTTAGGACTTTAACCAGTTGGTCTAAAGAGCTGGCATTAATGACGTCCATGAATCTTTGTGTGTATTTATTTGACATGGTGTAGATTTAGTTGACATATTCCAAGAGAATAGTTTTTGCTCAGTAAGTAGGGATGTCAGTTTGTTTAGACATGCCTCATGGGCTGCAGGTGACATGGAGGGGGTACTTTAGTGGGTCATGATATGGTATGGAGTTTTATTTACTACAAAATGACATGGAAGAGTTCAAGGTTGTCTTCCTGGCTTAGGAGTCTGGAGGTTAGATAGGTTCTTAGGATACAGACATGCGCCCTCTAACAACACCATCATTTTCCGTATTTGATCTGAAAGAGAGCTAGGTAGTGAAACATGGGTTCCTATTAAATCAGTGAATGCTTAAAATAGAAAACACTGTTTAATCTACCCTCTTTACTCGAAATGGTGAAATCCCAAAAGCATGGAATAGTGATTTTTTCCATAGGAAAAAAAAAATTACTGGGCCATTTTTGGGACTTTGCCAATTCCTCCACTGTGGTGCGATCTTGGAGTTGGTATATTTAAGTAGGGGGTGAAGCCCCCTCTTTATTTTGTGTGTGGGGGGTTTATTTTTTTTTTGTACGTAGCACTGATTTTTTTTCCCTGGGAAAAAATCTTTGTTCTGTGTGTTCGGCATTTTGGTGTTTCGACATATTAGGGTCGATTAAAGAGCGTTCGCTACATTGAGCATTCACTATGTTAAGTATTCGCTGATATAATATAGACCCATGAAACACTACATTGTGAGGGTGCTATCTCAATTCTGAAACAATGCATCAGTAAATATGGCGGCATCTATATTTTCAAGGATTACAGATGCCTGCAAGGAGTGCATCAACATCTTATTTAGGTTTCTAGGACTGAACAGTGCTGCCTTTATATAGTTTAGGTTTTGATTGGCTATGTAGGTAACTTGAGGAGACTGGCCTTGCCTAAAAAGGCACTATAAAGGAATAAAAAGCCATTGCCAATATACAAACACCATGAGGACAGAAGTGCAGGCCACCCCTAGAAAAACAGCCAGGGCTTTTGACCATCTCCTCCCAGCCTATATATATTGGATCCTATTCAAATGACACCAATATCTTTTGTTAGCATCGTAGCATCATTCCTAACAATGTCATGATATTGAGCTATATCACGTCCCTCTTCATTTGATCCAAGGTGGTATGTCTCAAGTCTTCACTTCCATGTGTACAATAACCATGTCATATCTGCACTTAGGATAAAGGCACTTAAGGGCTGTAGTGACATTGTATATCCTTGTACCTGAGAGGCAGTTAACCATCACTCTGTCCTTGCTCAGCCTAGTAAGTAGTGCATCCGTGTGCCTGACTATGGAGTCACCTACAACTAAGACATTATGGGATGTACTGTCTCAGCCTTGATGCCTTAAGGATTTTGGCTTGTCAACTGAGTAATCCCTTTTTGTAGTTATGTTTATTTTTGTAGTGCCTATGGATGCTGTTTGCCTGCCAGTGCGACACTGAGTGTGTTGTATACCAAACCTTAATCTAGGAGGCCTTTGTGGCTTTAGGCAGGGATTTTTTTTTTAAGTGCTTCAATGTAAGGATTACTTTTTTGTCTAGGACATAGTGGATATGGTTTTGTCAAGTGGGTTTTGGAACTGGCAACATGCTAGTTACAGCCTACAGTCTTTGAAGAGAGGCTGGCCTCCATGGTTAGTAGATATTTGCACCTCTCAAATATGGAATTTTTTATAAGAAAAGTCAAACAGTTGTCACTTGCATTGTCTCAATTATCCTATTGCTATCAGGCTGGCAACAGATGGTGAGGTAAACTGCAACTTCATGATATGTCTGGTGAAATAGTGAGCCCTAATAAGTGATAATGAAGTGAATTTGTAGGAAGTGTCTGCACACTACAACACTAGGATAAACGATGAATCAAAGTACCAGAGTTACAATTATTATATGTACAATATCAATAAATGAAGGGTTCAAAGGTCAGCAAGAGTGTAGCAACAACTAGCTGATATGTACAATATCAATAAATGAAGGGTTCAAAGGTCAGCAAGAGTGTAGCAACAACTAGCTGATATGTGTAGCAGTGACTACCAACTTCACTTGGAGCCACATTAACAGTTTAATACAAATCCTTTGACTCAGATGTCACCACACAGCTGAGTACAGTGATGAGACGATTGCTGGTCTATGGCTACAACTGGACTCAGGCTTGGAATGTTTGCAGCAGACAGCAGATAATGAGTGCAAAGGACAGTAAAGGCAATTGCAATAAGTAAGTTTCTTGAAGACAGCAACATTTGACTTGGATGCCAATTTACAGATCACAGCAAGGATTAAGCTTATGCTTATAATGTGCACATCTGGGAAAAATAGTGAATGAGGAAATAAACATTATGCCTACTGCAAAAGAGAACTTAACTCTGAGTGTTACAGCTCTTTGCAACTATTTTTAGGTGCACACAACTGGGCTCATGCATCCGCAAATAACAACAGAGCTCAGTCATTCACAGGAGTCCACAGGAGTGTATGGGTTTGCCCATTTGGATAGTGTTGTCTTCTTAGTACAGTAGCTATTAAGTAAATGTTAGAGTTGACACCATCTCATAGTTTTTTTAAAGAACAAGATGGTACAAATGTTAAAAAATGTACTAATTAGTTCTTAATAGTGCTCATCCATGCTTTAGATTATGCAACACTTCCCAGATGTAGTAGGGTTTAGTTCTGAGGTCAAGTCCATGTAGTCACAATCCAGCAAACTAGAGTAACAATGTCCACAGAAACCCTGAGTTCAAAGAACAAATCAGAGCATACAGGCCGATTAAATTACCACCCTTGAAACCAGTAGCAAATTTTGCCCAGAACAATAGTAGCTTCACCCTACGCCTACCAGGAGATAAGTTGCTAAACCAGTTCTAAATGCAGAAACCTGCCACGGCACAAAGAATATAGAAACATTTTTAAATTAAAACAAGCATGCTGTAATTTATGTGCGCAAGCAGAACTCTGTACTTCCCAGATGTAGTGAGGTCTGGTACTGAGGTCAAGTCCAAATAGGTGTCCTCAGACATCCTCATGTAGTCACAGCACAGCAGATTAAGAGCAACAACAGCTATCTTGATATGTAAACCCTTGTAATGTTTCAATTCTTATTAATTTAATTGTCAATACTTATACTGATCCTGGGTGAAGGTTTACCAAAAAATAAAACTCCAGCTATATCCTGCTTAATGTTTAATCCATGCTTATTCAACCAAGTATATGCTATACTAAGAGGCTATATTAAGAAAGTCGTTAAATTTTTCAGTATCACTAGTTTTAGTTATTTATGCAACTATTTTAATATCATCTGCATACTTCATAATCAAGAAGGTATTGTACTGTGAAAATAAAGAAAATATCATAGTAAACAAAACATGTCCCTACACAGATCCTTGAGGACACCAGCCAAACAGGGCCCTACACAGATCCTTGAGGACATCAGCCAAACAGGGTCCTACATGGATTGTTGAGGACACCAGACATACAGGGCCCTGCACAGATCCTTGAGGAAAACAGTCTTTGCCTTTTCCAGGTCTGCAAAGTAATTTTTGATCATCACTCTCTGGTACTGGTCTTGCAGCCAATTACAGCCCCACTCAGTTATACACTGGTCAATAGAAGGCTGTTTCATTGAATTAATAATGACACGATGATGTGTTATACTGTCAAAAGCTTTTGACATTCAGGTAACTGCTACTAGGTACATAACTGCTACTCCAATTCCTAGAGCTTAGACCTTACTGAAAGAATTATCGAATTCAACCAAGTTGGTACAAGTGGACTAGTTCTGTCCCCTGCTGTAGCACAGATAGATAGAGCGCTTACTGGATCTCTGATGACCTGTGCCCAAATAGCATGCATGGGAGATGGAGGGACAATGGCAGGAGGATGGGATAAAAGTAGCACATAGCTCTCCCATCCTGAGTGAAGGGAGGCAGCTTGGTCCTCTGGTTGGGCGACATCCAGTGGGAACTCTGGGTAGTGCATCCCATGTAGTCCAGGCCAGAGGGGGCATGCTGCTGCTGCTTGGCAGCATAGATCAGAATGCAGTCATGTGGAGAAGCTCTCATGCTCCTGCCTTCAGAAGATTGGCAGCTCTAACATTCCTAAAAACTACAGTGATGGAGTTAGGAACTCTGAGATGGGAGGAAATCCATACATCTGCATAGATGACATCAGTGACCGACCCTTGCCTCACGGAGGCACAAAGGGTTGGTGTTGCCTTTCACTGGAACTGATGGCTGGCACACAGTGGAGAAATGAAATAAAAAAGTGGATCTGCTTTTGAATCCATGTTAATACAAATCATTTGAGGGTCCTAAAAATTCTCCACCCATAACAGCCTAGAGGCACCTCTCAAAATACTTTGCAATAAGTGATGTTAAGCTATTGGCTAACAATTCTCAGTCTTGTCAACAGTAACCCCTTTGTGGATGGACACCACATTAGCCAGCTTCCAATTTGGAGAGCAACATTACAT
Organism: Protopterus annectens; assembly: GCF_019279795.1. Lineage (NCBI taxonomy): Eukaryota > Metazoa > Chordata > Ceratodontiformes > Protopteridae > Protopterus > Protopterus annectens. The sequence continues at coordinate 1,141,363,178 of NC_056747.1, read as the reverse complement.
GTTAATAACAGATTTAACAAGTTGATAACACTGTCCAGTAGGTGACTTGAGAATTTGAGTCTGATATGTTATCAGATTTTGGCTGAACTTATTTTTTATTCTACTGAAAGATTTTGTATTAAGTTCATGGTTCATTGGTAGGTAGTAGGCTATCGGCCCAAGGGCCTACATAAGCCTAGCCAGCAGGGTTCCATGGCTTACGCCACCCAAGAAAGTTATTTTCCTGTGCCACTGTCGAGCAGAGACACAGAAGTGATCCCCGGGGTGTATTTCCTATTTCCCATCCACTCATCAAGATTTTTCTTGAAGAGTGCTAATGAAGAACTTTGCTTGACATAGATGGGTAGCTTGTTCCAGTGTATAGGAAGTCTCTGGGACAGGAATCTATCCCTCCAGCATGTCCTGTTTATTGTGGTGACAAGGTTTAGGTCCCTAGAACATGTAGCTCAGAGGGATTGGGATTTCTTTAGGTGTAGCATGTCCAGCAGCTCTGGGTTTGACATAGCTTTATATGTTAGGCAAAGATCACCTCAGAATAGGCGATATGCTACGGAGTAAAGCTGGAGTTTTTTGAGGTGGCCAGTGTAGGGCATTTGTTTGATGCCAGTAATCCCCTTTGTGAGTTATTTCTGTGGCCTTTCCAGCTGCTGAAGATGTCTTGTGAGGTGCATTCCAAAAGGGGCGTTGTGCTCTATAATGGGCCTAATGAATGACGAGTAGAGGGGAACAATGACCTCTTTTTTCCAGGATGAGAACCCTTTTATGATGAGGTGTGCCATGTAGAAGGACTTCCTGACTACTGTAGCGATGTAACTATCAAAGGAGAGACTACTGTCCACCCAGGACCCAAGGTCTCTTATCACGCATTCGGTGTTAAGTAGATTGCTGCCTATGTGGTAGTTCATGGGTACAGAGTTTTTACCAAAGGGAATGACACTGCACTTTTTGGCATTGAGCTTGAGGCCATGGCTCTGACACCAAGCATCTGTCTCAGTGAGACCTTTCTGTAGGATGTCCACATCATTTGGGGACTTGACTATGGCTCCTAGTTTGCAGTCATCTGCGAACTTCATTAGCCAGAGGCTTTCTGTGTTAGCCTGCACTTCAGAGAAGTAGATACCAAACAGTAGAGGACCCAGGACGGAACCCTGCGGTACTCCACTTGTCACTGCTTTGAGGTCAGATTTGGAGTCTGCAACTTTTACAGTGTGGGTTCTGTCAGTGAGCCAGTTGGCAACCCATCTTGTGATGTAGGGATTTACACCTAGTTTGGTGAGTTTAGCTATAATTCCAGAATGAGGGATGGTGTTGAAAGCCTTGGCGAGGTCAAGATAGGCTGTGTGAATCACCTTACCCTCATCCACAGCTTTGGTGACTGCCTCAAAGAAGTCGATCAGGTTCATGAGGCATGATCTGCCTTTCACAAACCCGAACTGGGTGGGATCCAGAGTTTGGAGGTTACCAATGTCTTTGTTTATGAGTTTCATGATGATACGTTCCATGGCCTTGCAGACCAGGCTCGTCAGGCTAATAGGTCGATAGTTCCCGGGATCAGTGGTGGCTCCCCCTTTGTGGAGTGGGATAACTGTTGCTGTGCACCATTCAGTGGGCACAAAGACTGATGTGAAGCTATTACTGAACATGGTGCTTAAGTGGGGAGCCAGTTCGTTCTGACGTTCATGTAAAACAAAGCCTGGGATGTTGTCCAGTCCCATGGATGCTGTGTTTTTGTCTTTAGAGAGTGCAGCTTTTACCTGCGCAGTTGTGATTACAGGGACTCTGCATTCTTCCTGTATAGATATGGGCCCTTTTGGAGGTGAGAGGGGGGTAAAGTTAGCACTGAACCTATCTGCCAGGATGTTGGCAATATCAGTTGGTTCTGTAATTTTTGTGCCTTTATGCTGTAACTCAGAGCAGATCTGGGTGTTGCCATCTAGATTCTTGACATAGCTATAGAATGCTTTGTGGTTGTCCTTGGATTTAGTGGCGATTTTGTTTTCGTAGCTAGCTTTGGAGGATCTTATAAGGGATCTCAGCTTCTTACTGAGGCTGACCAGGGAGCTCCTCCACTCATGGGATTTTACTCTCTTTTGCAACAGTTTCTTCCTTCTGTTGTACAGCAGGGGACCACCAGATTGGCTTCCTTTTTTTGGAGGATAGCATCTTGGTTCTGTTTGGGATAGCATGATCCATGCACTCATGTAAGTGCTTATAGAGTGCATTTGTGTAGGATTCAGCAGTTAGGACTGTATTGTCCATCTGCATGGGTATCATGAAGTTCACCACTTCTGTCTTAAGAAGCATGAAACTGGCTTTGGAGAAATATTTTACTGTGGTTTCCTTAATGGGGGGTGGAGGCGGGATGTGGATATCAAGGGTGATAAGCTTATGGTCGGATCGGACCAATGAGGAGTTGACTTCAGGTGTGAAACACCGGTCACTCATACTGGTAATGACTAGGTCTAGGATATTGTTGCCCCTGGTGGGGGTGTGGATAAGTTGATCTAGGGCATTGGAGTTTATGAGTTCCAGAAAGTGTTGAGCTAAGGAGTTGGTACACAAGTAGTTTTCTGAGTTAATGGTGGGGTAGTTGAAGTCGCCCATTACTAGGATGTTTGGTTGAACCCTAATATTTTCCAGTACATCAAGAAAAGAGGAGTAGGAATCCTGGGGCATAGTGGGGGATCTGTAGCAAGCTACAATTTCGATTGCAGTTTTTCCCAGAGTTAGTTGCACTTGGATAACCTCGGATGCATTATGCTGAGCAACTAGCCTGGAGGTGTGGATGTCCTTAATGCATATGGACACACCTCTGCCTTTGGTGTTTCAGTCCAGGTTACATGGCCGAAAAGTGTGGTATGAGTTATAGCCTGGTAGTGCAGGGGTGCTCTCTGGAGCCTTGAACCAGGTCTCAGTCACTGCACAGATATCAATGTTCTCCATTTTAAGGAGTGCCTCGAGTGAGTGCATTTTGAGATTTAGACTTCTAGCATTGAGTAGCATTACCCTCAGTTTTTGCTTGCCTGTTCCTGTTATGGTGGTGAATTTATTTGAACCCTGCCTAAAAAAGGCACTTTAGGGGTAGCAAGAGCCTAAGCCAGTATCTGGAATCCCAGGGGTGACAGGTGCAGGCCATCTGTGGCAAAGCATCATGGTCTGTCGACCATGTCATCCCAAGCAGGCAGATACTGGATCCCCTTAGAATGACACCAGAAGCTTAGCCAATTGTTGAAGTCAATCATTTTGTCCTTGTACTGCGGTATCATTCTGGGCGATGGTAGAATGCTACTCATACCTGTCTGGGCTACAAGAATGGAGAGCTCTTCTATATCTCTTTTCATGTAGTCCAGGGAGGTACGTCTCAGGTCATTCACACCAACATGGACAATGACAGAGTCATATTTGTACTTGTTCTGGAGTGACCTGTGTGGGTTATGTGGTGAATCCTGGCACCTGACAGGCATCTGACAGTAACCTTCTCCTTGTTTAGCCTGGTGAGTGGGACATAAGTGTGCCTGACTATAGAGTCACCTATGACTAGTGTGTTGGGTACGTTGTTTTGCCTTATTGGCTGTGGTTGAGTGGCACACTGAGTCTGTGGGTTATGTGTCATTTGGGTTCTGTTGGGGGATGGAGGTTGCTTGCGTTTCTGCTTTGGAGGTCTCTGTTGCTTAAACATATTATTATTGAGAGCCTCCGCGAATGTTTTTGTGTTACTATGTGTGGATTTTGGTTGTGTAGATTTAGTGAGACTGTATGATGAGTGTGGTGTGGTGTGGTGCAAATGTTTACCTTCTCCTCATGACTGTCAAGTTCAGTCTTGGTTGCAGAGAGCTTTACCTCCAGTTTGGCTAGATAAGTGCATCTCTCACAGGTTGTAGTGTTGGGTGGTAGGAGGAGAGGGTTGTCTGTGTACATGAGGCAATTTCTACATTGCTTCAAGATGCCCAGATTCATCAGATAGACAGGAGAGAACACTTGGAGCTGACCCTTGGACATGCCTGAATAAAAAACTATTTTCCTCTAGTAAGGGGTGTCCAACCTTTTGGCTTGCCAGGGCCGCATTGAGTTAACAGAAATTGTCTTGGGGCCGCATATAAAATATATCATATATTTAACTCTTTCGCTGCTGTGGGCGCCCAAAGTTGACCTCCTGGTTGTACTGTAGGTGCATTCGGACAATGAATAAATGTAATAAATATTTGCCTTAAAATTCTAATTCTCATTCTCATTCTAATTCTAATTCTCTAAAAGTTAACTCTAATATCTTAGTTAATATATATATATATTTACAAATAAACAGATATTCAGTACAGCACTAGCATTTCTCACTGAGAAAACCACTCCAGCAGTCCAACTACATACAATGTCAACATTAGCAGCCCTACTATAATCCACAAAAATAAGCCAACAAATTTGCAATAAAGTAAAGAATTCACATTACTGACTTAATAAAACAATTCTAAATAAGCTACAAGAGGGTCTCACCCAAACAAATGACTGGTGCCAGAAACATGGCCTCAAGCTAAATGCCAAAAATGCATCATCATCCCCTTTGGGGAGAGTGAGGTCCCCACAAATTATCACATTAATAACAATGTTGTAAGCACGTAATCAGTTGTGAGGTGCTTGGACACCCAGGTTTATAGAAACCTAACTTTTGACCATCATGTTGTCTCCATTGTACGGAAAGCTTTTTACATGGCCCACCTCATTAGTGGTCTCATCCAGGGACAAGGTGGTCATAACATCCCTGAATTCTTCCTTTATAAGAGCCATTACTGAGCGTAAAGCCTCTTTTGGCATGTGCCTCAGCAAAACACCCTGCCAAAATAAAGACTACAAACATTTCTGACAAAAAAGGTCAAAGGACTAAGTTCACTTAGTTATCCAAACAAACTAAAAAGCTTCTTGCTCTCTTCTGCCTGTCACTGGCCCATATAAATTTCATCTCTAGCTTGATTTCCAGGCTAAGAAAGATCCTGCCTTAAGAGACTTTTTCCACCTCAGAAATAGTAGTTATACTTAAAACGCTCACTACAAAGACCACAGCCTTCACTGCAATATAAACAAGCCACTTTGTATAGATAGGTTCTTGATACAAAAACTTCAACTTCTGTAAAAACTTCTTCTCATTATCAAACAATGTAGTTCAGCAACATGACAAATGGATGGATAGCCATAAATGTACTCCTTGAGTAAGTAGCATAGCCTTCATCAAACCGGATGGAAAATCCACATACTAAACTTTCCTAGCTGGATGGCTAAGATGTAATATTGGTTACTCAACACACACAAGAAGCCCCAACTTCTAAAATAGGCAACCTCAGTAATCACAAGACACACACTCACTGAATGAAATTGCCTGGAAGTAAAAATATCTGAAAAAAAATCATACTAGAGATGGATTCATCTAACTAATTTCCCACCACCGAAAGGACCATCAATAAATTAGCAAACAACTGCTCAGCAAAAAGTAAATCAATAAGAAATCTATAAACTCCCTAAGATCATACTTCATACTGGAGTAAACATATAACTTCCCTCCAATCTAAAGCCAACTGACATTCAGACATTTTAATTTGTGCAGAAGTTATTCACAGACTGGCAGTTTACTGAGCTGTCACATTAGCACTCTATGCTTACGTCCGAACCAATGAAGCATACTTGTCAATTCCAAAAGAATTAAAGTAGTTTAATAAGAAGGTTATTTGCAAGGTTACATGGCAGTTTATACTGGAAATAAGCAAAGATCTAAAAAAGGCTCTGATGTTCTTCGTCTCCCATTGCTGCAGTCCTTACATATGGGTACTCCGCTGTCCACCATCGGCCCGAATACCAAAGGGCTAGAACCGGCGTCGGTCATCGGCGCCCGAGACTGACGTCAGTACGTGCCAGTACAAATGCGCATGACCGACGCCCTAACCTCAGTCTTTCTTGCCGCATGGTCCTAAGCAGAAGCAGCATTTGCAAGTGCCGTTCGGCGTTCTGGAATTGTCGGTTTTCGAGTTTCAGACCGGAGACCAAGTTGGGCTAAGTACCCCGTTGGGGACACTTTTGTCTTTTTCTTGCCTCAGTATTGCCGGATGTCAGAAAAAGTTAATAACTGTATTTCTTGTGGGAAACAGATTCCTCATAGGGATTACCATTCACTCTGCATTCCTTGTTTAGGGCCTGAGCACGACGTTGTTGGGTGTCGCTTTTGTGCTACTTTTAACAAGCGTACTATTAAACGTCGGTTGGACTGTGCTAGGCTGGTGTTTGGTAAACGTTGTAATTACAACATGCCGCCGGATTCTCCGACGACTGGTTCTTCTAAGAAACGCAAAGAAAAGTCTTTGCGGTCCAAACTGGATGAGTCGTCCACTCCGGACGCCGGTTCTGTAGTACCACTGGCTACTTCAGCGGCTCCTTCTGAAAGTTTACCTGAGTCTCAAGGGGAGCCTTTGTTACTGCAGGAAGTGGCTTCTCCTGTGTTAGGCCAGGCTGAGGGTGCTTCTCTGATGTCAGTGGTTCCCTCCCTCATAGGGTAGTTAGGCCTCCTCCTTCTCAAAGCAAAGCCCATTCTAAGTCTAAGTCTGCCCTGCTGGTGCTAGTCCCCAGGGTCCAGCTCCTAGGAAGCACATGTTAAAGATGGCTGAAGATTTGATTACTTTGATTAGGGGTTCTATGCCCCCCCTGCGAAGAGGCCCAGGGTAGAGACAGAGTTGGAGGGTTTGGTTCAGTCTTCCAATGAGTCAGATTCCTCTGTAGAAGAACTTCAGGATTTCCCTCCCTATTCTGATTCGGAGGCTGAGGACACTACTCCCTCTGCGTCCCCTCCAGAAGATTTTTCTTTCTCTGAGACTTTGCATTCCATGAGGGAACATTTCAAATGGGAGGGCCAGGATTATTCTGATTCTCGTGAAAGACTAAGAGAATTCTTGTTTTTGCCTCAGCATAGACCCTTGGCTATTCCCCCTGTACTGGATGTTGTTCAGGATGTATTTTCTGAGGCTGCCCTTAACCCAGATTCTCTGCCTCCTGCCCCAGTTAAACCAGATAGATACTACAGGGTTCCGGAAGCTCACAAGTACTTATATAAGAGTCCTAGGGCTGATCCAGAAACTATTACTCAAGGCCCCAAAGGTGTTAGGGCTTCTGTGGTTAAGAATCCAGTTCCTCTGGACAAGGATGCTAGGGCCCTGGATAGGTGGGGTAAAAAACTGTATACCTCTTCTACTTTGGCTATGAGAGCTTTAAATTGTCAGTTTCATATGCTCCGGTATCAAAATTATTTGCTGGGCCAATTGAAATGTAAAGTTGATGCTTTAGCTGAGGGTATTGAATGTAAGGAGCTTCAGGATTTAGTGCATGCTTCAGACCAAGTTGGTAAGCATTCTTTGCAGTGTGGTTTTGATGCTTTACAGGCTTCTTCCAGGGTGGCTGCTACTAGTTCAGTTGTTCGTAGGCATGCTTGGCTTAAAGATCAGACCTTGTCAGAGCATGTTAAGGCTCGAATTATGGATGCTCCTCTGCAATCTGATGTTCTTTTTGGTCCTCCAGTAGAATCAGTTTTGAAAAAAATGGAGGAAAAAGCTAAGTCTATGCAGACAGTTAAGGACTTTTTACAGGTTCAGCCCCCTAAGTTCAGTAGGAATTGGCCTGCTAAGGGATGGTCTTTCCCCTCTTCGGATTATCAATCTAGGGGCAGGTCAAGACAAGGTAGAGGTAGGGCTTCCTCTCAGGGCCCTGTTACTTCTAGGTCTTTGAGTTCTTCTACCCCTTCTGCCGGGGAGGGCAGGGGTCAGTCCTTTCGGAAACAGGCCCAATGACCCGTGTCTTCAGCTGCCGGACTCTGCCTTGCTGGCAGCCCCTCTAGGAGGAAAGCTGAGGCTTTTCAAAAGGAATTGGCATTTGGTTACCCAAGACAAATGGGTATTGGACATAATAAATCGAGGCTACAAATTTTATTTTCACACATTCCCTCCTTTCAAAGGTATGCCGGATGTGCCTCATCAGCAAAAACTGGAAGCACAGACACAAATTTCTTCTCTGCTTTAGTTGGGAGCAATGCAGGAAGTACCTTCTGCAGAAAGAGGCACAGGGTTTTATTCCCGTCTTTTCTTAGTGCCAAAGAAAGGAAATACTTGGAGGCCAATTCTGGACTTGTCCATTCTAAATACCTTTCTGGAAATTCCAAAATTCAAGATGTTAACACTGCAACAGCTGTTACCTATGCTGGGCAAAGATCACTGGATGGTGACTCTGGATCTCAAAGAGGCCTATCTTCACATTCCTATCAGGCCCAGTTGCAGGAAGTTCCTGAGATTTCGGAATGGGAATTTGCATTATCAGTTCTCTGCATTGCCCTTTGGCTTGTGTACTGCGCCCAGGGTATTCACAAAAGTCCTGGCTCCAGTAATAGCTTTTCTCAGACTAACAGGGATTCAAATTTATCCTTATCTGGACGATTGTTTGATTCTGGCTCAAGGCAAGCACGAACTTCTTCAACATCTGCAGTATGTAATGACAGTTTTGAGATGCCTAGGGTATTCTGTGAACGAAATAAAGTCCAGTCTAGTACCCTCACAAGAGATGTGTTTTCTGGGTGTGAAACTGAATACAGCTGCTCAGATGGCATTTCTTACCCCGGACAAACAAAGAAATCTTCACCTATACTTCCAACAGCTATCAGTAATGTCCAGGCTGACTGCAAGGACAGTCCTTCAAGCCTTGGGGTTCATGGCATCTTGCATTCTAGTACTTCCCAATGCCAAACTGCATATGAGGAAGCTACAATGGTATCTCAAAAGCGTTTGGACTCAACACTGCCACGATTTGGACACTGTCATTCGGATTCTACCTTGCATTCAGAAAGAATTTCTGTGGTGGGCTCAGGAATGTCACCTAAACAAGGGGCTCTCTGTGACCCAACCAGAGGCAAGTCAGATATTAACGACAGACGCCTCGGAGTCAGCCTGGGGAGCTCATTTCAGAGGAAAACGGATTCAAGACCTTTGGCCCCCAGAGCTACTTCACTTGCATATCAACATGAAAGAGATGCTAGCAGTTCAATTTGCTTTGGAAGGATTCAAGAGCCTACTTCGACCAGGACTGGTGTTGATTCGAACAGACAACACGACTGTCATGTGGTACATCAACAAGCAAGGGGGAACTCATTCTTACCCTCTTTGCAGACAAGCAATGCTGTTATGGGAAACTGCTTTGAATCTGCACATCACTCTTCGAGCACAGTTTCTGCCAGGAGCACAAAATTCTTTAGCAGATGTTCTAAGCAGACAGATTGTGGATCCTCACGAATGGAAATTGGACCCTCAGGTATTTCTTCAGTTGACAATGGCTTGGGGAACTCCGGACATAGATCTGTTCGCTTCTCCTCTGAATTTCCAACTGCCACTGTTTTGCACAAGGCTATTTCATCCAAAAGCCTGGAAAATAGATGCACTATCCTTCAGTTGGAGCAACCTTCACGTGTATGCTTTTCCTCCTTTGCCTCTTCTTCCAAAGGTGCTGTTGAAAGTCAGGAGGGACAAACCTTGCATGATCCTTATAGCACCGGATTGGCCTCGTCAGCATTGGTACCCTCTGTTGAGGAGCTTAATTCATGTACCACCTTGGCCATTACCACAGATTCCTCACTTATTGTCTCAGGAAAACAATCATTTTCTCAATGTCAGGGTGCAATCCCTACACCTGACAGCCTGGCGCATTCTGTTTTAGAGAAGGAGGACCTTCAGCTCCCTCAACAAGTTCTGGATGTTATTTTGGAAGCCAGGCGTCCTAGTACTCGAAAAGTTTATGCTGGTAAATGGAAGAGATTTTTTCTTTGGAGTTCAGCTATAGGCTTTGATGTCGAATTGCCTAATTTGAGTTGTACATTGCAATATTTGACTGTTTTATTGGACAAGGGTTTGTCCTTCTCTTCTGTAAAAGTGCATGCTGCAGCTATTTCTGCTCACTATGATTGTGACCCTCCTTTATATTCACATCCATTGGTTAAACAGTTTCTTAGAGGGGCACAGAATATAAGACCCCCACGGAGGGCTCCTACTCCTACCTGGGATCTTAATTTTGTTTTGGAAAAGCTGACTCTGCCTCCTTTTGAACCTGCAGCTACGGCTGAATTGCAGTTGTTGTCTTGGAAGACTGCTTTTTTATTGGCTGTTACTTCTGCTAGAAGGGTATCTGAATTGCAGGCCCTCATGGCAGTGGAACCTTTTCTGATTTTTCACAATGACAGAGTTTCTTTACGTACTAATCCTACTTTTCTGCCTAAAGTGATTTCTAATGTGGCGTTGAACCAATCTATACATTTGCCTACTTTTTATGCTAACCCCCAAAATGAAGGGGAAAAAGTTTTGCATTCTTTGGATATACATAGGCAGTTAAGGTATTATTTGAGCAGAACCAAAGAGTTCAGAAGATCTCAACAATTATTTGTTTCTTTTGCTTTGACTTCACGAGGGAAAGCTGTCTCGAAACAAACTATTTCCAAGTGGATTGGCCATTGTATTGCGTTTTGTTACTCTCATCATGGAAAGGATGTTCCAGTTGGGATCAGGCCTCATTCTACTAGGGCTGCGGCCACTTCTACTGCCTTTTTGAGAGGGGTAGCTACTAAAGACATTTTAGAGGCAGCTACTTGGAGTTCTGTACATACCTTTACAAAGCATTATCATTTACTTCTTTATTCTAGGTCTAGGGCTGGGTTTGCCACTGCAATCTTACAGGGCATGTCAGCAGCTCCTGATGCTATTTAGTTGACCAGCCTCCCTTTTTTCCATTGCTCTGGGATTCTACCCATATGTAAGGACTGCAGCAATGGGAGACGAAGAACATAGTACAGTTTTGTACCTACCATAAATGTAGATGTTCGAGGATCTCCATTGCTGCAGTCCAATTTTCCCTCCCTCCTTCCCCCCTTTTCTTTTTAGGTTGGGGTTTGGGTGGTGTTTTTTGTATTCTGACATCTGGGGCAAGAAAGACTGAGGTTATGGCGTCGGTCATGCGCATTTGTACTGGCACGTACTGACGTCAGTCTCGGGCGCCGATGACCGACGCCGGTTCTAGCCCTTTGGTATTCGGGCCGATGGTGGACAGCGGAGTACCCATATGTAAGGACTGCAGCAATGGAGATCCTCGAACATCTACATTTATGGTAGGTACAAAACTGTACTTTTCTCGTAATCATGCTGAAAAGCCTTCCAAGGTAAATACAACCTTCTGATTTAGTATGGAACCATACCTCTCAACCTTAGAGCAAGAAATCTGGAGAAAGAGAAAAATAAAAGTGGGACACAGGCCCAAAAACAGTTATGCATCACAGACACCATTGAAACAATTGTAGCTGCAAACATTATACAGCACTTATAATCTTTCTTTCCCATCATTGTCAAGTAAGCATTATATGGTTCATTCAATCCTGCCTTCTTCTGCAACAAAGAAAACCATGCTTTGAAAGGACAAATGCATTAAAAATAATAAATAAAACACATTGCATTCACATCCTGCAACTTCCTACCTGCAAACAACCACAGAGCTTTCACTGAAACTAGGGCTGCTTATTTCCCAGGAATTATAGCTCTCCCTAACTAAGTCTAATGGGATACAATCTACCAGGATCTGGACTACCTGAAATAAAATAAATAATGCCCTGCAAATTGCAAGTGCACTTTGTTTAATTAAACTATATTTCTAAGCCCACTTACTGTATTTTTTCAGTAACATCCCAATCTCCATTCCCAGGTCACTTTACAAGACATTGGCAGTGGTAGACTTGGCATCCTCCAAATCCCTACAGGACCACACTCATACTGCTAGCATTGTCCATTAAATGTAAATATCCATCCACTACAAATGGCAAGAAGCTATATCTTAACAAATCTACTTTTGGCATGCCTAGTATCCAAGTATCAGGTTTTGAAACAAATAACATATTCTCCACAGTCCGTTAGTCTCTGTCTTTAATAATCATCTACAGTTGCAGCCCTCCCAACACACACACACACACACACACACACTAAAACCCCCAACATTTAAAAAATGACATTGTGCCCACCTGATTTGCCAGTATTGATGATCCACCAAAGCTATACTTATTGTTGTCCAATCTGCCACTGCTTAAAACCCACCAATGACAAAACAGTACTGGGTGCTTTTTTGTTTGTCAGAAAAAAACAATTCAACTTTAAAGGGTTCCTATCAGCAGACCGAAGACGCATGTTTTCAAATGCATCTTGGTCGAACTGACAAAACCGAAACTGCAAAATATCGAAGCGGCATGTAAGCGAATTTTTCCCTGGGAAAGAATTAGCTTGGCCGCTTCGGTACTTTGCCGTTTTTGGCACTGTAGTGCGGTCTCAGAGTTGGTATATATAAGTAGGGGGGTGTGGGGGCACTACTACTCACCTCTACCTTTGCAGTTACCCTGTCCAAGGGAACATCAGTACTCACAAGCAGCTGTGGCTCACATTCAGTTTCACTGCAACAGCGTAGCTCACTTCCTGAAGTAACCACCTGACAGTTCGGTTTTGTAAGCTTTCACTTACATGGGGTCGATTAATCACCGTTCGCTTACCTAAGCATTCGGTGATCTAATATAGACCCACTCTATATGCTACAGTCCTACAAAGTCAATCCACTACTGACCCATTAACCTAAGGCTGCTGTCTCATTCTTACCCCCTGGAACTGTATTACCTTGGATGACTAATTTTATTTCCTAAAAAAAGACACAAATTGAAAGATGAAGCGAAAATCCATACAGCTGAGAGGTATGATTTCATATTCAATGCAACACTCTTTCCATCAGGAAAGCCACAATTTAATGAAAGTGTACTTTTAATGTACATTATATTTGTGGGCTAACTTATTTGTGTTCAGTAGGTAGGTTGATCGTCATTAGCCTCTTTGTGCATGTGTCTCTCTCTGTCACACAAACACACACACACACACACACTCTTCTTCTACTTTCACATGCACAAACATTCTGCTTTCATGCATGTACTCACTCATTCACTCCCTCCATACTTACCTATTAAGACAGGTAAGTGCTGTCCCTTTCAAAGGCAATGACTGCAAATCCATACACGAGTCCCTCTTCAGCGAGAACACACACTGATTCTTTGGCACAAAATAACGGCGGGAACACACAGATCCTTCTTTGGCGCAAAAAAATCAAAACTAGAATGGTGCATTGGTGCATGCGCATACCGACAGAGTTATAGGTTACGGGTGTGAAAAGCACAAAACAAAAAAAGTGTTTTGGGGCATGCGTATATCGATGTTGCAGTTAGAGGTCGGGGGCCACATGGAAGAGTGGAACCAAAACTAAAAGAATGTTTAAAGTTAGGCTTTTAGAACATCTTATGGACATACGAAATAAGAAAGTGGAGAGCCCTTTGGCTCAACATTTCTGTGAATTTCATAATGGCAGTAGTGATAGTTTAAAAGCTACCATTTTACAACAGGTAGCTAAATTTGAGTCTGATGATTTAATGGTGGGTAAATTACTTTTAAAAAAGGAAACTGTTTTTATTTTAAAATTTGGCACTTTATTGCCTAAAGGTTTAAACACAGAATGTTGTTGGAAAAATGTGATTTAACCAATAGGCATTTACTAATTTTATTAACTGGATAATTGTTTTATTGATTGATTTGTGTGATTATAAAAACTGTTTTGTTACTGATATTTTACTCCTTGAAGGCTTACAGTGGCCGAGGTGCTAGAGTGATAAGAGAATAAACGTGGTTTTTTTGGATCCTGGTTTGCTGTTTCTGTGTTGTGCTGCTGTGCTTATTTTATTCCATTTCCAGTCGTTGCTGCCACATGGAAGAGGTCTGAGGGCCGCATGCGGCCTGCGGGCCACAGGTTGGACACATCTGCTCTAGATAAATGAGGAAAGTGAGTACAAGAGCTGTTTTTCTCTAAGCAAGTGAGAAAAGTAAGTACAAAAACTGTTTTCCTCTAGGTAATGAGGAAGACTGAGTGCTATAGTAATTAGTAGCTTATTTAGTGCTTACAAGTACTGAACAAGTGCTGAGCATGAATAAGCAAATTTAAGTGCTAAAACTAAGAATCTGTATCTGAACTAGAAGAGTTACAGGACAGAAACAAGTCATAAATATAGAACCGTCCCCTCATAGCACTAGTTGTTTTATCCATTTCTACTATCTCATGACAAACTCTGTTACTGTTAATTTTATTAATATAGGCATTAAAAATGTTTGCCAGTATTACTCCTTCCTTTACAAATAGTCCCTCTTGAACTAAGGGACCTATACTATAGGTACTCAGTTATACTCAACTTTCACTGCACATCAGTTTAGGACAATCTGAATCTGATTTTTGTATTTCTCAATGGAAATTTACCCTCCAGATTGCTTTTTTTTTCTTTCTTTTTTTTTTTTTTGCACTTTTTGCCCCCACAGTCTGTCGATCATCAGCATCCTCCTGATCAATCAGCCCATTCATTCTCCATCACTAGGGGAGGGGTAATCCTTTAGACCGCCATCTGTGGTGGTCTACATATTTTTTATGGACTTACTTCCCAACATATGCTTATCAGTGGAAGGGGACAGGCAATGGCCTGGCTGCACTAGTCATCCCATATTTTTCCAAGAATGTTGCCAGCAAGCAGCCTGACTCCTACCCTGATGCACAGGAATTGTTTTTCTCATCAGGGAAATTGTGCTTTCTTTTGTGTTCTTTGCAAACCTACCCACACCACAGAAATGGGGGTGAGATTACACCTCTTCACTCCTCTCTGTTTTTGCCTAGCTCTTCCATTGCCAGGCCCACTAACTTAACTCAGGTCACGTGTTTCTCAGTCAGTGCTCCATCCCTCTGTTTCATGAAGTCAAGTTACTCTGCTGAGAATAAGCTGTTAACATACCTGTAAATGAATAAATACATACACTTGTTTATTTTCGGAAGTTGAATTTAGCTTTTCAGTGTTGTGAGGGAGCCAGATACTCTCCTGGCACTCAGTGGATGTAAGGTAGCTGACACCCTGGATTGGGGAAGGCCTGTTGAAATTCTGAGGACTATGAGCTGAGATCCTTGAAAGTGAGGAAATGTGAATGAGGGGAATATATACTAGGTCCAGAGCTACAGTATCTTGGGAGTATTTTCTCTACTCTCTCGGAGTTGGCATATGTAAAAAACAGAAGTCTAGGAATAGTGCGGGTCTGCACATTGTACTGTGCAGGGAGGCAACCCTCCCCCCAAATGCTTTAAAAGTGTAAGAGTAAATTTCAGACTTTGCTGTTTTTTTCTTTGAATCATCATTCAGTTGTTGAGATTTGAATTGCTAGACCTTGCAAGTCTGGTAGACACCCAGGGATGGGATGGCAGTCTATAGCAGGACACACACACGCACACACACACACACACACACACACACACACACACACACACACACACACACACACACACACGTGAGCCAAAAAAAAAACATGCATACTTCTCATAAAACGCACCCCAGAGAGTTAGCAAAGTGGAGAGCCAAGAACTTTAAGGCAGCAATGTTAAATGTGCTTCCTAAATAAATTGCAGATATACTGTATATATTGATACACATAATTAAATACATTTCTTGCCCTTACCTGATCAAGTCTAGTTTGTTTACAGCATACAGTAACAGTAAAACTAATAAAGGGGTTCACAGTGATGTGGTGCCTTTGGTATGTGCTAATTGGCAGGATGCAGTTGAGATACTCTCCAGGCACATTTGATGCAGGAAATTCCACTTTTACTATACTCCTCTCCCTATGAACAAAGTGGATATTCTCACAAATGAATAAATAGTCCTCCAGCACAAAAATAAGTCACATATATAGAAGCTGTAAGTGAAATATTTGGAAGGGAAAGTCAGAGGACAGAAGTCTATCCTTCAAACAAGATAAAGGCTTTAAAGCTTTGTGGAAGTATGAGTGTACTTAAAGGAGGAAGAGTTTAGTCTAATAAAATGTACTTTCTCTGCAGTGTAAATATGGGTAGCCTATCCTATGCAGCACTCTCTTTTATATGTCTTATTTACTAAGTGCGTTACAGACTTCCCATGCAATAACAAGTCATATTACACTGGGAATGTTCAAAAAGAGTAGCAAGGTAGTATAGCTCTTGGAAGTTAAGGTGAAGCTCAACCTTCTAATCACCTAACAGGAATTATAACAACAAAGCAACAAGACTTCATACTTGCAGAATGCAGACAGGGCTGGTGCTCTAGGCAAAAGGTCTCTACGGTGCTCCCTAACACCACCCAGTGCCCCCATCCTGGTCTTCCTACATCACGCAAGTTACTTTTTTCTTACTTTTTCTCATAGTTTATTTTACTCTTCAGTTTTTCCTGTGTTCATTTAATATATTTTAAAGAAACCATTTGTTTACTACAAAAAATAAGCAAATAAATACCGGAAAAGCGCCCCTGCTAGAGCTGCACCCTAGACAGCTGCCTAGTTGGCCTGTGCCTAAGGCCGGCTATGCATGCAGCAGAGCAAAAAACCTTATTTCCTCATTTGTAGCCAAACAGCTAGATGCAGTACATTAGATAAAATCATTATGCTGCAAAATCAAATTAAAACTAAAAACAATCAGCCACATAAATACAGGCAGTCATCTTAAATACCAACTGATGGCAGGAAACATATTGCTAAAAATCAGCTGTATGCATTTGCAGGAAACAGTTAACGCTCACCACAGAATTTCTTTACCAGTGTTCTGAGTCAGATTTAAAAAAATAAAGAGAGGAAGAGATAAAACCAAAAAGCAGATGTCCACACTCAGTTGTGATGCATTCAGTAACGATGAAGATCATGCAGTGTTGTTTTCAAATGTTATGCCCTTGCAACTCCCACTCTAATATCACCCACCCCATCCAACCACTACCTTTCTTTCCACTCCACTAACTACCTTGATTATAGCAAGCTCAGATGCTCATAAGCCTAGTACTTATTATACAGTAGGAACTTCTCATTGTAACATTTGTTAATGTCTGTTATGTACTTCACAGATAAAGATTCTAGTTGCCTACTGATGTAATATGTTCTTCATCTGTAAATATGTTGTAAGTAATTGCTATATTAAATTGTTAATTGCTATGTAATCCAATGTAACTACTGTCTGTTTATTTTAACTGAGGAGCTTTTCTCCCTGGGCCTCCGCTGAAAATGGACCTACATCCAGTCAGACACTCCCGGTCAACAAATTTAAATAAATAAATAAATTGGGGGTGGTTACTTCACATCTGTGGCACCCCAATAACCCAAGTACCTAGTCTAGAGAAAACAAGCATTCTTCAACTTTTAATGCTGCACATTTTGTCATTTGTGTAGACTTTGTTGTTCTACAGTGATAGGGGGTGGGGGTCAGGGCCAAGCATTGTCTTCTATTACTATACATCCAGTGTCCTGGTGGTAATAATATGTACAGGACAACAGCGAACCCTCGGGATGTGCAGAGCTCTATCCTGGCCATGGATTTGCTCTTTTCCTCCAACATCCTCCCTGGGAGTGCATACAGTGGGAGGGTACACATATCACTGTGTATGCCTCACTCAGTGGCAACATTCTATCATACCCACATATGTCCATTATGTGAATCACATGCCTGTCCCTCGCACAGTTGCCTGTCAGTTGCAGTGCAGCCCCAATCACCACCATCCCCATAGGAAAAGAGATATTGTAATCATATGCATGATCTTTCTTTTGAAGCCTAAATTACTGACATTATAATTCCATTTCTGAACTCAATTCAGGGGTGGCACACTTGTATACCCAGACTGCAACACGAGCAGGCACACTTGTACATCTAGACTATGTCACAAGCTGGCACACTCATACACCCAGACTGTGCCATGAGCTGGCACGCTCGTACACCCAGACTGTGTCACAAGCTGACTCACTTGTGTACCCAGACTGTACCACTAGCTGGCTACACATTGGTAATGTGATACTATTTACATGTGAGATCACTCTCTGTAGCCTGGAACACATCATCTGTCCCATTTGCAAGGTAAAAACACCAGGTTAAACAGCAGGATTATGGAAACATAACGGTAAGATCAGACTACCGATTTTATTACACTACATCAAATCTGCTTGAGAGCAGAAAGAGGCACTTAGCCTATTGAATCCGTTCTATTAAGTACATTTAACAGTCTTCCTCTCCTCTACCTTTCCCTTCTCTTTACCATTTTTCCACCTGTTCTCTGACCTTTTAAATGCCTGCTTGAATTCCCTTGTCTCCCCCAACTCTGGAAATCCACTGCATGGGCCAAAAACCCTGTCTGAAAAGGACCTTTGCAGCTCGAAGTAGTTAGTCTCTAAAATCAGTCACTTTCCTTCCCTGTTTAGATTGATTCCTTCACATCTCCCGGTCGTGACCTTGTTCACCTGTATAAGGTTACCTTGTCCTTCCTGGCTGCATGTGAGAAGAGCTCCATCTCCTCGGCCCCTGATTATATCACTGGGTTATACTGGAACTCGGCAGTGGAATTCCAGTTGATGTTTTTCACCCCATCTTCAATGAAGTCTTAGATTCAGCCCTTCGTGGAAGAATGAAAAGCAGATTGAAGGATAACAGAGTAGGACAGAAGTTGACTAAATGGACAGAAATGCACTTAGGTGGCAGAAAGCAGATTAGCAGAAGTTGTTAGTAAGCATTCTCAGCTTACTGAAAGTAACACATGGAAAAGATCAACTCAAGAAAGTCAAAATACAGAAAGTTTACTAAAAAAGCTCTAACAAACAAACTATGGTATTTTGCAGGGGGCAAGACCCTGTACTATCCAAATGGGGGGGGGTGGCCCTCACTCCCTCACTAATTTATAATCTAACCCCAAGGTGGTAGAATGTTAAAGAGGAGGCAATGTTTGTTATCTGCTGCAGTCCTCATATATGCCCATACTCTACCAAAACTGTAACTTCAGAATGAAAATATTAGTTTCAGGGAAAGGGATTTGGCCATGCAAGGGAATTCCCTGCCTGCAAATAATGCTACACTGTTTTACAAATGTCTGCAATTTGCCAAGATTTGTATTACATTTTGTTTGATATTTTAATAAACTGAACTGCATAATGAATAATGTATATGTTTTTCAATTTTTGGGGGTCCTACTACAGATGTCATTCCCTCCACTATCCACTTTCCCTCCCCCGACACCTATCTGACAAGCATTTTTAGACTGAAAATCTTTAAACAGGGAAATCCACAGTATAAACAGTGAGGAACAAGTGCGCAGAGAGGAAATCAGGGCATCCTAATATGGCACCATCCTAGCAGCTCCAGAGTGTTTTCTTGAATGTCCTACCCATCGTCCGCCCAAATTCTCAATGTACATTATATATGTGAACACTCCTGGGCAGTGTTAGTGGTATCCAGTGCCTACCGCTTGTCCTTGCCTGTAAAGCCATCTCCATCCGTGGAGCACTGGAGTACATAAGATGTAAAAAATGCTGCTCCACACTAACCCCCCCCCCCTGCTGATTCCTCAGGGATCGAGTTTGTTAATCAAACTTGAGTCACTTGGGTTGCTAGGGTTTCATCCCTCTATGCCACAGAACTCTTTTCTTTGCAATGCAGTAGAAATAAAAATTAATGTTTTAATCTTTTTCTTTTCTTGTGGATGAGAAATAGTACCTGGAAAATGCAGTGCTTTGCCTGTTTACCTAACACTTAAAATGAATAGTTTGTTTTACTTTGAGAGATACAGTTTCAGAGATATTGCACTATTCTGTCATAATTCTAATAACAGTAATTCACTACATTAACTATATTGCACTCTATTATATATTAATGCTTTGGTTGTAACCTAACACTTGTATCATGACATCTGCAGACTACATTGCTTCATGGATTTGCTGAATAATTAAGCCAAATAGTTTATTGCGTTTACATCATGCGAAGATTATTAATATGGAAATACAGTCTTTTATAGCTTAAAGCTTTAATTTTTTGCTTTACTAAGCTACATTGTTTATTGTTATTTGTTTAAAGTACTTTGGACAGATGTGGCATATAGTAGCAGTCTTTGTTTACCCGTTTAATTCAGTGCAACTAATTTCACTACATGGTGGTGTTTTTTTTCATGGAGGAAACCCTTGTAAGCCCCTTTTTCCTCTTGTTTTTTTGCAGCATTCATTTTGCTTTGCTGACATCATGGGATGATCATATGGCCTCAGTTTACATGGCTACCACAAAGTCTGTAGCACTCATAAAGGAATGTTACATTGCCACATGACATTCTGCTGTAGAAAAACAAACATGCCATTGGTCAAAAAATGAAGGAAGGACTTGGTGAAGTGCATTTGTAGCCTATTATGATTTCAACAAAGGCGGAGTGCCATACGTGAACTGCCTTTCCTCATAATTGCCTATAGATATGTTTACTGCATGATCGCAAGTGACTGTTTGCAAGCTGTGGTGAGCTGGCAACTCATACCTTTCAACTGTCCAGATTTTTATAAAATGTCCAGATTTTTGCCTCATATATTTGGTCTGTTTCTAATAAAACTGCAGTTTTTTGATTAATCATTGGCAAATCATCGAGGATTGAAGTCAGAAAATAATGAAAAACATTTGAGTTTCAGACTCCATACCCCTCAAAAAATTCATGCTAATGCAAAACCTGTCATGATATCAACTTTCTAAGTTTGTTATGCAATATTTAAAAAATGTCCCTATTTTTGGGCCATTCCCCTCCCATTATTTATGGCTTTTTCCAGTTTCTTGCTCCAAGAGGTTTAGAGGTATGCAACTAATTCAGGATTAGTTATTCTGGCTAACACACAGTAAGTGCTAGGATAGACACCAACTCCAAGTTGTAATCCTGAACAGGATTAAACAGGTAATTAAAGAATTAACTGATAAAAGAATAATCACAGTAAAACATTAATAAACACACATGCAATGGAGTTGGTATACTGTGCAGCTCTACTCACAGAGTTCTGATACTAGTGACACATATGGGCGCTATGTGCATATGAGCTTATGGCCATTCCATGAAATAAACATTCATGAGATGTTATTATCAACTAATGAATAAATTACACCAAACACCTGATTAATAAAAAACGTAAACATTTTTAAAGGAGGCAAATCCAGTGTGTCCCCGACATTCCCATATCTTAGACTACATTAAGACTACAAAAAATGGAGAAAGTAAATTCATTACCCTGCTATTTAATGACCTCACTTTTCTTGAAACACATACATAATTACAAGCTATCAAAAAACAAAACAATTCAAACCCACTCATTCACATACAATAACTATGGAGAGAGCATAATAGTGGGCTAAACAGAAAGTTGATTGTCCTCCATTATTCAACAATTTCATTGTAAAACACACACACACACACACACACACACACACACACACACACACACACACACACACACACACACACACAATGTACACCTTTTTACATAACATAAATTGAAGGAACGTTGCTTCTCATTCTTCCGATGAGACACTTCGGTGAATTGCATGCATCAGATGCACACATATTGCACATGCATAAACTTTTAAAGTGCAGCAAGATGGAAAGAAAAAACACCTTCTGCAGGAATTGTCAACAGGTTACTCTACTGGAAGATGAGACAGAAAAACGTTCAGAAATGTTTTAAACCAAGCAGAAATGTTTCATGAATGCTTTACCTCTGTATTTATACAGGTTTAACAAGAGGCATTTTCAGCATGTGAAGACAAAGCATGGTATATTTGTAATGACCACATATTCAGAATTTTGCTTTATATCCAACCAATAAAACAAAACAAGTAAAAATCGAAATTTAAAAATAGTACTTGTTCCATTAAACATAAAGTTTGTGTAATTATACTGTCTGCCTACTCCCCTGAAAACAAAATATCTAAACGTCGTGGTAGCACCACCTCAAAGAGGTAATACCTGATCTTCTAGAAAAAACAGCTGTTTTTCTTATTCCGCAGTAGCCAGCTGTGGAGTTAGTATATTTTGTTTAATATTACACTGTGCTATAATTGATTAGGTAGACGTTCCTGGTATTAGTTGTGCCTTGTTGACAGGATTTGCCATCTGGTCTGTAGGAATGGCTATGGGCCTAAATATAACTGAAGAAATTTTTATCAAGGTGATAATTCCAGAAAAACCTAATCAAACTTGTAGAAGTATCCTGTACGGTTTTATTCAACAGCGGTCTTCAGTGGAGTAAGGAGGACCTGTGTCAAACACTTAAAATAATAACACTTCAGTTCATCATTCTTTATTCTTCGTTGGATAGCAGGCAGATGAGCATTAACCTCTACGAGTCTAACGATGCCTGTGCTGAAGGCTTTGTGTGTGTGTGTGTGTGTGTGTGTGTGTGTGTGTGTGTGTGTGTGTGTGTGTGTGTGTGTGCACGCACACAATTTCATGTTACTCATCATGCTATGGGCTTCCTAAATGAAAGGAAAAAGCTCTTAAGGAAAGTCTCAATACCTATCCGTCTATAGGTTATTATATTATAAGGAAAGTCTCAATACCTATCCGTCTAGAGGTTATTATATTATAAGGAAAGTCTCAATACCTATCCGTCTAGAGGTTATTATATTATAAGGAAAGTCTCAATACCTATCCGTCTAGAGGTTATTATATTATAAGGAAAGTCTCAATACCTATCCGTCTATAGGTTATTATATTATAAGGAAAGTCTCAATACCTATCCGTCTAGAGGTTATTATATTATAAGGAAAGTCTCAATACCTATCCGTCTAGAGGTTATTATATTATAAGGAAAGTCTCAATACCTATCTGTCTAGAGGTTATTATATTATAAGGAAAGTCTCGATACCTATCCGTCTAGAGGTTATTATATTATAAGGAAAGTCTCAATACCTATCCGTCTAGAGGTTATTATATTATAAGGAAAGTCTCAATACCTATCTGTCTAGAGGTTATTATATTATAAGGAAAGTTTCAATACCTATCTGTCTAGAGGTTATTATATTATAAGGAAAGTCTCAATACCTATCCGTCTAGAGGTTATTATATTATAAGGAAAGTCTCAATACCTATCTGTCTAGAGGTTATTATATTATAAGGAAAGTCTCAATACCTATCCGTCTAGAGGTTATTATATTATAAGGAAAGTCTCAATACCTATCCGTCTAGAGGTTATTATATTATAAGGAAAGTCTCAATACCTATCCGTCTAGAGGTTATTATATTATAAGGAAAGTCTCAATACCTATCCGTCTAGAGGTTATTATATTATAAGGAAAGTCTCAATACCTATCCGTCTAGAGGTTATTATATTATAAGGAAAGTCTCAATACCTATCCATCTAGAGGTTATTATATTATAAGGAAAGTCTCAATACCTATCCGTCTAGAGGTTATTATATTATAAGGAAAGTCTCAATACCTATCTGTCTAGAGGTTATTATATTATAAGGAAAGTCTCAATACCTATCTGTCTAGAGGTTATTATATTATAAGGAAAGTCTCAACACCTATCTGTCTAGAGGTTATTATATTATAAGGAAAGTCTCAATACCTATCCGTCTAGAGGTTATTATATTATAAGGAAAGTCTCAATACCTATCCGTCTAGAGGTTATTATATTATAAGGAAAGTCTCAATACCTATCCGTCTAGAGGTTATTATATTATAAGGAAAGTCTCAATACCTATCCGTCTAGAGGTTATTATATTATAAGGAAAGTCTCAATACCTATCCGTCTGGAGGTTATTATATTATAAGGAAAGTCTCAATACCTATCCGTCTAGAGGTTATTATATTATAAGGAAAGTCTCAATACCTATCTGTCTAGAGGTTATTATATTATAAGGAAAGTCTCAATACCTATCCGTCTAGAGGTTATTATATTATAAGGAAAGTCTCAGTACCTATCCGTCTAGAGGTTATTATATTATAAGGAAAGTCTCAATACCTATCCGTCTAGAGGTTATTATATTATAAGGAAAGTCTCAATACCTATCCGTCTAGAGGTTATTATATTATAAGGAAAGTCTCAATACCTATCCGTCTAGAGGTTATTATATTATAAGGAAAGTCTCAATACCTATCCGTCTAGAGGTTATTATATTATAAGGAAAGTCTCAATACCTATCTGTCTAGAGGTTATTATATTATAAGGAAAGTCTCAATACCTATCCGTCTATAGGTTATTATATTATAAGGAAAGTCTCAATACCTATCTGTCTAGAGGTTATTATATTATAAGGAAAGTCTCAATACCTATCCGTCTAGAGGTTATTATATTATAAGGAAAGTCTCAATACCTATCCGTCTAGAGGTTATTATATTATAAGGAAAGTCTCAATACCTATCCGTCTAGAGGTTATTATATTATAAGGAAAGTCTCAATACCTATCCGTCTAGAGGTTATTATATTATAAGGAAAGTCTCAATACCTATCCGTCTAGAGGTTATTATATTATAAGGAAAGTCTCAATACCTATCTGTCTAGAGGTTATTATATTATAAGGAAAGTCTCAATACCTATCTGTCTAGAGGTTATTATATTATAAGGAAAGTCTCAATACCTATCTGTCTAGAGGTTATTATATTATAAGGAAAGTCTCAATACCTATCCGTCTATAGGTTATTATATTATAAGGAAAGTCTCAATACCTATCCGTCTAGAGGTTATTATATTATAAGGAAAGTCTCAATACCTATCCGTCTAGAGGTTATTATATTATAAGGAAAGTCTCAATACCTATCTGTCTAGAGGTTATTATATTATAAGGAAAGTCTCAATACCTATCCGTCTAGAGGTTATTATATTATAAGGAAAGTCTCAATACCTATCCGTCTAGAGGTTATTATATTATAAGGAAAGTCTCAATACCTATCCGTCTAGAGGTTATTATATTATAAGGAAAGTCTCAATACCTATCTGTCTAGAGGTTATTATATTATAAGGAAAGTCTCAATACCTATCTGTCTAGAGGTTATTATATTATAAGGAAAGTCTCAATACCTATCTGTCTAGAGGTTATTATATTATAAGGAAAGTCTCAGTACCTATCTGTCTAGAGGTTATTATATTATAAGGAAAGTCTCAATACCTATCCGTCTAGAGGTTATTATATTATAAGGAAAGTCTCAATACCTATCTGTCTAGAGGTTATTATATTATAAGGAAAGTCTCAATACCTATCCGTCTAGAGGTTATTATATTATAAGGAAAGTCTCAATACCTATCCGTCTAGAGGTTATTATATTATAAGGAAAGTCTCAATACCTATCCGTCTAGAGGTTATTATATTATAAGGAAAGTCTCAATACCTATCCGTCTAGAGGTTATTATATTATAAGGAAAGTCTCAATACCTATCTGTCTAGAGGTTATTATATTATAAGGAAAGTCTCAATACCTATCCGTCTAGAGGTTATTATATTATAAGGAAAGTCTCAATACCTATCCGTCTAGAGGTTATTATATTATAAGGAAAGTCTCAATACCTATCCGTCTAGAGGTTATTATATTATAAGGAAAGTCTCAGTACCTATCTGTCTAGAGGTTATTATATTATAAGGAAAGTCTCAGTACCTATCCGTCTAGAGGTTATTATATTATAAGGAAAGTCTCAATACCTATCTGTCTAGAGGTTATTATATTATAAGGAAAGTCTCAATACCTATCTGTCTAGAGGTTATTATATTATAAGGAAAGTCTCAGTACCTATCCGTCTAGAGGTTATTATATTATAAGGAAAGTCTCAACACCTATCCGTCTAGAGGTTATTATATTATAAGGAAAGTCTCAGTACCTATCTGTCTAGAGGTTATTATATTATAAGGAAAGTCTCAATACCTATCCGTCTAGAGATTACTATTATACAGTTGCAATGATCCCAGCAGGAATGCTGGAGAGCCTGGGCTCAATCCCAAATGAGAGCTGATATTTTCTTTTCACTTTTACGATTCCAATAATGCTTGAGCAGAAGACTTTCTCTTCATTTTATGTGTTTGTAATTTGACCACCACCAGTATGAATAATATTTTGTAATAAACGTAGGAGTTACACTGTAAAACCAGTTTAGTTTGCGGATTTTTTGTGTTTTGAAAACACAAGCCTGCAGTCCTTGTCCAGTTTAAAATTGTTTGCATTTAAATCACCTTACTGTAGGATAATCTAGATAGGTAATAAGTTGTTGTGTTGTTGCATTGCACTTGATGGATAATTTTTTGCTGTGTTTTACATTGAGAGGACCAGATAATCCATCTTCTAGCAGAAGGTGTTTGCCTGGTCTTTCTTAGTTGGGAAGTCTCCAGAAGAGCTTAAAGTGTAGTTATTTAGTGGCCAACGTCAGAGGCATAGCTGGCTCAGCCAGTGTTCTGGACCTGTTTCTGAGCTAGTGCCCCACCCCTTGCTCAAATAGAAGAGCTAAAAAGGGCAGCTCCGACAGACTGCTCACTGCAGTCTGGAGCACACATCCCCTCCCAGATACATGCCCCCTCCCTGCCACAGCTTTTCACTGAAAGAGGAGAAAAAAAAGGAGAAGAACTTTGCAAGTTTCTTTCTGTACTGTCATTCAGAAATGCCAGTACAGAAAGATGAACGCAGGAACCTCACCTTGGGATTGTGACCTCTAACACCTTTCGTCCAGGGCACATGCCCCGTTCACCATACCCTTGCTATGCTACTGGTCAGACTGCTCAGGAGTTAGATTTCAGTTTCTTTTTGGTTGCTATAAATTAAGCACATTTGTGCGGCACTGCCAACTGTGCAGCGGGGGTTGGCAGTGCCATTTACAGATGTAAACGCTTGGACAGTAAAGTTTACCTATAAAACTAGTATTAGGATGGAACCTCTAACTTAGTGAGGCATTGCAGAGAGTTAAGCTTAGAGCAGCTAGCTTGCATGTATAACAGCACTGATACCATATCTTAGCTCTATCTAACTCTAGTCCCTAACCCTAGAGACCACCTTAGGAGACCTCAGTATAACCTAGTCTTCAAACCATAATACGCTATCCTCATACATGTCTGGACAACATGGATATACAATTTCCAAATGACTCCATAGACAGCTTGGTAGATATGGACATCCTTAGACAATGGTAGCATGGTGGTTCAAGAGCGGCCACCTGGCCCAAGTGCTTCGAGTGGAGACACTGACTTGGAAAATGAGGATAATATAATCATTCCCCAAACAACAGAAGTACGGAAGTACGCTGAAGTGAACGCATTCATAATTATCAACAGCAGAATGGCCCAAGGCGACAACCAGGTTTGGGGGGGGGGGGCGCTCTATTGCTCAGAACAATATGAACAATCAAATAGGAGACAATTTTCAGCACTGTTTTCGGAGTACCCATACCGGCCAGCAACAAACAGCACAACCAAGGCACAACAAGAAACAAGACCCACAAAGGAGGTGCCAAAACAGAAGGAGGAGGTAGTCCAGTGCCTACCCAAAGTTTTAGTGAATACAGAAGGAGACTTCCATATCTTTAATTTTAGCTCTCTGGAAGTTGATGAGAAAATGGCCAATTTGTTTGCCAAAGGGCTGATGTTTGTTCCGGACCACAGAGCTGACGTAGTCAGAACTGTTATAGATATGAAAATGTTTTTTCATAAACTCAATCTGACTTGTGAACTGGGACAAAACTCTGGACTTATTAACAGTTTAAGAGTTTCAAGTCTGTTCAACCCGCCCCTCCAAGCGTCATTGGCTATGTTTGAGAAAATTTGTGAAATGGACATTAGGCATGCACTTAATTGTAGTGTAACTAAGTATAACAGAAATAGAAACATCACTGTTAATGAACGGGATCTTCTCAAACTGCTTAATGTATGTAACGTGAGGGTTATGAAACCCGATAAAGGAGGTGGGCTGGTGTTTATGGACCAACAGGTCGATGAAACAAGAATGTTGAGTTTATTAAATAGTGATGTATATGTTAGTGCAAGCCAGAATGAGCTAAATGGGGCATATAATAAAATTAATAGCATGTTGAGCGACCTTTTTCTTGAAGGGAGCATTGATGTGAATACATACCATTTTTTGACCATGCCAGCCCCAGTAGTTCCAACATTGTTTGGTGCCCCTAAAATACATAAGGATCTAAATAGTCCACCCTTTAGACCTATTGTGGACGGTAGGGGTTCTGTGACATATGCTTGTGCCAAGTTTGTTGACTGCAAGTTGAAACCGTTTGTTAAGTCAGAGACACAAGTATGTCGAGATTCTTGGCATTTTTTGGAAAATATTAATGCACTAGAGTTATCACATTTTCCTTACAGTTGACATCAAGGACCTCTATACCTCCATTCCACGCCGAACAGGAATCGAATGGGTTAGAGAGTTCCTTCACATAAGAGGGATGTAACATCAGCAAATTAATTTGATAGAAGTTCTCCTTGAAATAATACTGGAGAATAATTATATTCTTTTTTCAGACAAATTGCTCCTCCAAAAGAGTGGCATTGCAATGGGCTCTCCTTGTGGGAGCAGTTTTGCTAACAGTGGCCTATTGGGAAAGGTCCTTCCTATTTAATTGTACAACATACAAAGAACATGTGGCCTGGTACACAAGGTACCAGGATGACATGTTCTTCTTGTGAAAGGGGCCGGTGGACATGATTAATGGGTCTATAACTGAAATGACTTCATTTACTGCATTCTTGGAATTTACATACCAATTAGGCCAAAATGAGGTTAATGTTTCGGACGTCCACCTTAGTAAAGACAATAACAATAGGCAATTTAGTTCTAGCATCCATCGAAAACCCACATACTCTAATACATTCTTACATTTCACAAGTTGCCATCCCCTCCATCAGAAAACGGCAGTGGTTAAGGGACAGGCAGTAAGAGCAGTGAGGATGGTATCCAGTTTCGATGATTTCTTAGAGGAGTGTAATCTCCTCAAGGAAATGCTCTTAAAAAGAACTTATTCTTTACCCTTAATTGATCAAGTGATGGAAGAGGTACATAATAAAAGATCAATAGGGTATTTTCAACCTTTGGTACAAGAAAAAAAAGTTTACACAACCCCACCAGTGGGGAATGTTATTAACATTTCTCAGGGAAAAGAAAAGGTATTGAATGGGGCAACTAGTTTTTTAACAACCTATTCCCTAGATGCAAGCAGCATCAGGGAGATTATATGTAAAAATTGGTCTTTAATACAACAAGATAATGAATTAGTCAAAATGTTGGGCACAACACCAGCTATAACATACAGAAGAGGTCACAATTTGAAAAACTTGGTTGAGAGACCGAAAAAAGCTTTAAGAGGCCAAACTGGTATGTTTAAATGTGGAAGATGTGCCCAATGTAAACATATTAAAGTGACTAATAAGGTTAACGTCAGAGATAAGACCTATCAAATTTGGGGTAGACATACATGTGATTCCCAAGGGTTAGTATATGGGGCTGTCTGCAACCAATGCTAAGGTTACTATATTGGAAAAACAGAACGAAAGCTCAAGCAAAGGATATATGAGCATCAATATAGCATTGATAGGCAGATCAGTACAAATACCCTAGCAAGGCATATAACAGAACACCCAGACCATAAGTTCAGTTTTATTGTCTTGCAAAAAGTAGACCGTAGCAGCAGGGGTGGCCCATGGCAACTTAAACTCGAGGAAATAGAATTGGCATGGCAGATCTGTACCATGGCTTATATTATGCCGGGTTTAAATGAATATGTATCTATCAAATATTTACTCAAAATAAAAGCCTTAGCTAGATAAGCATTACAAGCCTTTTTGAATAAATAGATCCAGTTAGGATCTTTTAATATACATGGTTTTAAAAATTTAGTAATTTTAAAGTAAATATGTTACCATCACAAGGCTGGGTGATTTGGTATTTTTAATATTGAAATAAATTAGGCTTGAGAAAGTTTATTGTCTAAGGTTTACAGATTTTAGGAAAACCTATGTAAAACAAATCTCTGGTTCAGCAAACAAATGGTTACTTGTGGTTTTTATTGTTGATTGTTTTTTACTTAATTAATTGATTGCTTGATTAGACTAACACTGTGTATAAAAGGCATTCCTTTTCACATGGGATTGTATCTTGTATATTTTTCGATGGTCTGAAGAAGCTGGCTTACCTTTTGCCGACGAAAGCGCTTACCAATAAAGGAGTTTAGTTCTACAAATCCGCTCTCTTTTTTTGTTTTCAATGGTAGCAATTATCTCATGTTCACAGACTAGCACAGTATGTGAAAGATGCACATACACAATTTCCTTGAAGGTAGAAATCTCACTTATAAACAAGGCTGTCAAGAATGCACACACACTACATCCACCACACACAGTGTACACCATACATAGACCATCTTATGCTGAGGCACTAAAAAGCAATCTTCCCAAACCTCAAAGACCTCCTAAGCCTACAAACGACAACACCTATCCTTAGCAATCTCTAAAGCACACATCAAAAGTAACACCAAACACCATGCATACGCCTACACCCAATGGATCCCCAAAAACAAAGACCATAAGGCTAGCAAACACTTTATCCAAAACTCTTGTCATAGTGGCCTCCTTTGTACACTGCATAGATGCCCCACTCACCATACAACAAGGAGAAGTTAGTTGTGTATCTGGAGCCAAGATCTATCAGGTTACACATGCAATCAAATCAATGCATCACAAATATCAATATGATTCTATCATAGTCCATGTTGGTGGAAATGACTTGAGATATACCTCACTGGGCTATATGAAACAGAAATTGTGGATCACTCTGAATGTGTCTCAGACAAGTATGCACTTTGCATTGAGCAGCATTCTACCTTCACCAAAGATGATGCCACAATATGAGCAAAAATGATTGACTTTGACAATTGGCTTAGTTTCTGGTGTCATTCTAGGGGGATTCAATATTCGTCAACATGAGAAGACGTTGTGAACAGAATACATTGATTTGCCAAGTATGGTCTGTATCTGCCACCCCCTCCCCCAGGGCATCTGGATGTTGGCTAAAACTTTATCCACCCCCCCCTTAGAGCCTTTTTTAGCCAATGACAAAATGACAAAACTACCAGCTTAGCAAATAAAACCCAAAGGAACCTAAAAGTGTTACTGCTTAATACTAGGAGCCTTAACTAGAAACTCCACATACTACAAGCTGTCCTCGCTCTGGTGAATACAGACATCAACATCATTACCAAGGTTACCTATTAGAAGACCAATGACGCATTCTTTCAAATACATCTTGGTCGCACTCAAAAGCCTGAAATGGCAAAATATTGAAGCGGCTTTTAAGCAAATTCTTTCCCTGGGAAAGAATTTGCTTGGCCGCTTCGTTACTTTGCCATTTTCAGCACTGTAGTGTGGTCTCGGAGCTGGTATATTTAAGTAGGGGGGTGGGGTGCAGCCCCCCACATCGGGGGGGGGGTGCGGCGAAGCCCCCCCCACTTAATGTAATGTTTAAAGTGTTTTTTTTTTTTATTATTTTTATTTTTTTGTTGGAACAGAGATTTTTTTTCCCTAGGAAAAAAATCGCTGTTCTGACAGTTCTAAATTGTAAGCTTTCACTTACATGGGTTCGATTAATCACCGTTCGCTTTTTTTAAGTGTTCGGTGATCTATTATAGACCCCATTACCGAGACTTGGTTTAAAGCCATAGAAATTACTCCAGCAGTGCAAGGTTTCAGTGCCTTCCACATATTTAGACCATCAGCTGCACAGTCAGGGACTAAAGGTGGAAGTGTCTTGATTTACATCTGCAACAATTATACCTCTAGGCTGATTAAATAGGATGATGCCCTAGAGTTCATCCATGTGCAAATCACCATAGAAAAAGTCCTTTAAAATAGGTCACTATCTATGCCCCACGAATCCTGTAACTCATACCTAGGTCTGCTAGAAGCACTCATCATCCAGCAAAAATACCCTATTCTTGGGAGACTTCAACTACCTCCTTATAGACTGGGAAAATACATATATACAACTTGTTAAGCACAACTTTATAAACACAAATACCCTTGACCAGATAATGCACTCCAACCAGAGGTTCAAACATACTTGACCTAGTACTCACAAATATGGGGGAGTGCTGCAACCCCCCCAAGTCACATCTTCATTAGTGAAGTTGGATCACAAAGCAGTCTCCTTCGAAATAAAAATCAGCATGAAAAACCCTGCAAACCTGTAACAGCTAGGAACGGTTCTAAAGAAAACTACATCCTATTAAGTGACAGTTTGTCAAAATTCAACCTCTGAACCATAAGTTCACAACAACTTATGTGAAATTGTCCACAGAAATCCTGTGCAACCCTGCAAACACAAAAATCAAACCACACCGGTGGAATCTTAACCTTAACAGACCATATAAAAGAAGGAATGGTGGAACCTTAACCTTAACAGACCATATAAAAGAAGGAATGGTGGAACCTCAACCTTAACAGGCTATATAAAAGAAGGAATGGTGGAACCTTAACCTTAACAGGCCATATAAAAGAAGGAATGGTGGAACCTTAACCTTAACAGGCCATATAAAAGAAGGAATGGTGGAACCTCAACCTTAACAGGCTATATAACGGAAGGGAAAAGGTCATGGCCAAAATTAGAAACAACAACTCTCATAATGACAAGGGCTCACTAATTAAACTAAACAGGAAACTAGGAAGACTAGTTAAATGCAAAATGGCCAATTACGAAGTCAAGATACCTTCTCAGGCTAAAGACAACCACAAGCTCTTCTACAGCTATGTCAGAAATCTTAAAGGTAACAAACAGCAGTCTGTTGAGTTGGTGGTAAATTATACCACCTTCACCAAGCACAGTGATATAGCACATCTGCTTTAATGTCACCCCTTCTTCACCAGCGTCCCCCTGTGAGACCATACTAGTTTAACGCCTCATCTATTAGCAGTGAGCATGTCATGGCCGCACTCACTAAGGTTAAAGACACAGCATCAGTTAGCTCAGAAAATATCCTGGGTTGCCTCCTAAATAGCGTGAAACATGACCTATCAGGATCACTTGAATCACTTTTCAATTGCAGCCTCAAAACAGGTTGTTTACCAGATGAATGGAGGACTGCAAAGGTTATCCCTCTTCAGAAGGGTGGACCATTAACCAACCCTGGAAACTACAGGCCCATTAGTCTGACTAGTCTAATCTGCAAAGCCATGGAAGGAAATATCATGGAAATGATCAACAAAGACATTGGCAACTTACAGACACTGGACTCATCCCAGTTTGGTTTTATCAAAAGAAGGTCATGTCTACTTAACGTTCGATACAATACTTTACTCAGGTATCGTTAACAAACTCAACAAACTAGGCATAAATCCCTACATAACTCATTGGTTGACCGCTGGCTCACAGACAGGACCCAAGAAGTCAGGATTGGTGCGGCCACCTCCACCAAGAGACTGGTCCCCAGTGGAGTACCTCAGGGCTCGGTGCTGAGCCCACTCCTGTTTGGCACCTACTTCTTGGAGGTCAAGGCTAATGTCAAGGGCATCTGGCTCACCACATTTGCAGACAATTGCAAAGTGGGAGCTATCATAAATTCCCCCTGACACTAACACCCTGCAAGGGGATCTAACACAAATGAAAGGTGCCAAAGCCACAGATTAAAACTCAATGCCAAAAAGTGCATTATAGTGCCTTTTGGGAAAAAAGTCAACCCAGGTTAATCATTCCACTAATAAGACACTCCTGAGGGTTGACCCAGTAGTTAGGGATTTGTAAACATATGTAGACAATAATCTGGCCTTTGACCAACGTAGTCAAGGTAGTAAGAAAGTCATTCTGCGTTACCCAACTTATAGCTAAGGGTATGGCATCCAGGCCCAAGGAAGTTACTAGCACTGCTTTACACAGCCCTTGTCGAAGTCATCATTGATTTCAATGCCGCCCCCTTGGCATGTACCTGACGAGGCATACGCAACAGTTAATGCCCACAGAGGTTCCTCACCAAGAGAATCCAGGGTATTAACACATCGTCCTATGCAGATCACCTTATGGCCATATCTCTGTACTCAGCCTCATACAGGTTACTGAGAGGAGATCTATGCCTGGCATATAAGGCATCCTCGGATCCAGCCCTGATGAATGTTTTGCACATTCACAAAATGAACCGCACCATAAACACTAGATCCAAGGATTTAAACTTTGCTTGCAACATAAATAGAACATGCTGAGAAGACAGATATGTATCTCAAAGGATCCCCATGTTATGGAATAGGCTTCCCATCTATGTGAAGTAGAGTTCATCCCTAACTCTAATGAAACGTAACTCTGACCACTGGATAGGGAATCGAAAATTCACTCCCAATCTATCCCCCATGTCTCTGATAGACAAAGCCCGACAGTAAATATTCCCTAACTAACATACCCCCCACTAAACCTTTAGCAACCTCTAATTAGCATGCCCCTACCAATGGACAGCTATGTTACATTTGGACACATTTGGGATGGATTGCATGGCTAGGCTTATAATGGCCCTGGTGGTCATTGGCCTAGTATATGTCAATGAACTTATAGACATACCTTTAATAAATGCAGCTTCATTTTTGGAAATTGACTTCTACTTCTGTCTTTTGCTACTTGAGTAATGCAAGAGTTCAGTCACCATGTTTAGCTAATTTCAGTCATCCAGTACTTTTATGCAGGGATACCCGGGAATAAAGATGGGAGTCCTCCGACTGCTCTGAAGCCCTTAAAATCCAATGTACAGTTCCAGTAAGTGATTTCATCAGATTTTAACACTTAGCTAACTACAGAGCTTTGTAAGCCCTGTGTTTCTTGTGAAGCAATACTCCACTCAGCCAAAGCAACTCATAAGGGGACTTATAAATCAATTAAACAAGCTACTGTCCTATGCAATACCATGTCCAGTACCAATGGCATAGTTCCGGGTTGCTGACGGCACCACATTCAACAATGAGTCCTTCACAACTATTCAGGTGATTTAGAAATAAAGTTACTGGGGAAAGGATTGAAGTGGGAACAAGAATCCAGGCTCTTTGAGACAGTTCTGTACTTACACCAATGGTGACATGCTTTCCAAAATAAGTTTGTTTCTATGACTGATCATACCATTAAAAAGCATAATTTTTTATTTTGTTTTTGTTCTGGGTCAGTATCCAGTCTAACTGCCATCTATGTCTACTCCTCATCCTCCTGTTAGTTTTTCCGTCACAGTCTCCCTAGAGATCAAAAGGCACATGCATCATGATTCAGCTTTTCTTGCATGGCTTTTTCACCCCTTCAACTTACTTGTTTTCTAGCTACAGCAGACCCTTTCCAGTGTCCCTTGGAGGACTCAAGGAAAGATTCTAGTGACTGGGTAGGTAAAGGAGTGCAATATGCTTCTTATGCCATCTGCTAAGATCATGCCATTCCTCATCCACTATGTCGGTGAGGACACACCTCCCCACTGCTCCCCATATGCTGTACCTCATATGCTGTTCCAGTAGAGTGGGAAAACATCCTTCCTACCCTCCCTTCACCCGAGAAAATGGAAAATTTAGTATGACTTGCTCAATCTTCCCCTTATAGCACCCAGCTCCATTTCACTACTACCTGCTTCAGCTTTCAGATGAATCAGTCTTTGTAAACAAACCCAGTCATTAGAAACATAATCATACAAATTTTTTACTTATTTCTATTCATCTATAGCTAAATCAGAATGCTCAGACCCCAGACTCCTTTACTTGGATTTCTTTCCGCTTGCTATCAACTGATTTATTTATATTTATTCACATCACTGCACTTCAAAGTAGAAATTTCAGTTCATCAACATTGCAAAGCCCCTCACCTTGGACTTTAATTATCTGCAGAGAAGTTAATAGCAACCAGACTCGTTGGCAGCTGCTACAATGTTAAAACCTTCATCATGTGCTTTATCCCAAATATCACACAGCTGCAGTCAGTAGGAAAGCCATTCTTCCAAATAAAAGTTTATACTGCTGTGATTTGCAATACATTCACAGTTTGCAGGATCACTGCTCTTCGTTTAACCAGAAACACAGCACCCGTGTTTGTTTCTTGTTACCACTTGTAAGAAAAGCCTCTTTCTCTTCCGGATATTCTGACTTCTAACCTATTTCTCAGCCAATTGTAGCACACCAGAAGCCTTAGTTCCACCTATTTCCAAGGCTGATCTAAAACCAACAAGCAAAGGGTTTATTCTTTTTTGGTCTACTGTGGAAACAGATGAGCAGGTTTAGAATACTGATCTTTAAGCTGGTTCAGCACTGCCATCTGCAGGCCATTTTATATACATGCAGGCATGAAAATGATTCCTTGCAGCTTATTTCTTATTTTGCTTTTAAGGAATGTGCAGAGCTACTTGAGAAAAGCAGTCTGCTACACCAGACAAACTACTGGTATAGAAGCCAGATGTCCAATTGGATGCTTGTATATCAAGTTCCCAAAGACACTAACCAGAACCTATACGTGAGCTACTTTTCCCTGTCTTTATAGATAGCTTCTAGGGTTAGCAGTCGTTTGGATGTATATAGAACAACAGAAAAGATTTTCATAAATTGCAGAACAATGACCGAGGGCTACTCCATGACTCTAGTATTCTGGCACACAATTTCTTATTTGCTGCTGCAATATTATCTACAAATTATTAGATAAATGGTCATCAGCAGGCATATGCAGCCTACAGAGCTGTATACATTTTTTTTCAGAAAAGGGATATGAGAATCCTGACTTAACTGCGTGTTTGTGAATAACTACATGTGTGCGAGACATGTAAATGCGTATTTATATGTATAGGTGAATGAATGTACATGAGTGTGCATATGCGTGAGTACGGACATGTGTGTGTGTGTGTGTGTGTGTGTGTGTGTGTGTGTGTGTGTGTGTGTGTGTGTGTGTGTGTGTGTGCTCTTCTGTTTTGGTCCATGCAGAACACCTTGGTTTTCCATAACGTCCATGACTTATATTCTTGTCCTGTCCCTCATAAAATATTTGATTTTCGGTAAATCACTGAGAAAAACAGACAAATCGATAATGACAGATGTTAGAATTTGTACTTCTTACTGATCAGAAGCAACATACTGATGCAAAACCTGTCACTCTTGACATTTTAAGTGATTTACAGTAATATTTAAAAATTGTCCCTGACATTTGCCCCCCCCCCCCCCCCATTATTTTTAGCTATGTCCAGGATCATTGAACAAAGAAGTTAAAAGGTATGCAAGGACACCCACCCACCATTCGTGGTAAAAATAAATAAATAAATAAAGCTGTGGGCAGTGTCTACTGTTATTACTGTCCACAGTTTTATCTAGCTTAAAACTTGCAACTGCAAAAGGAAAGCCATCTCTAACAATTCCTGGCAGTGTCTAGTCAAATGCCTACTTGACTAGAGATTGCCAAGAATTTACTGCAATCAGCAGTTGCTAAGGTCAGTAAATCACAGGCATTTAGACTGCACAGTTATCAGTAGCCATTAGTCACAGTAATACATGACTAAAGATTGGCAACAAAGCATTGCAATCAGCTGCTAAGAGCAATCGATCTTTGATTCTTACACTATATATATATCCTGTTACTGTGATCACAAAAATAAATAAATAAAATTGCTGGCCACTGCACATATTTATAGATTCACAGATTCACTGAGTATACAAGGAAGAGTCAGTCCTTGTCAATACCCACCCTCATAGGGCAACCCATGCCTCCACAAGGGAACTACAAGTGAGGATGGGACTGATTTTATGGGTGCCCATCTAATCACCAAGGTTTGCCTTAAAGCAAGCGAGGGCATAATTTTGTTTTTAATGTAAGATATTCCAGTGAAGGAGGAAGCACTGAGTAATAATTTTCCCACTAGCATGTCTTACTTGTTTGATGAAAGAGATTCAATACTTTATTTCAAGTGTTTGAAGACCCATTTGTTTTGTGGACGTATAAGAAATCCAGGAGGTCTGAGTCATTAACAGTACAGAATGTTAGACATACAGTAAATCACCACACAGGAATCTATCTATATGAGACCACATATAGGTAGAGAGTTTCAAATCTGTCTTGGTAACTGAGGGTCTTTAATCTGGTGATCTTAGTTAGGAATCCCTAGTTTGGATAGATGCATACTAAAAGGGGCATTATATTTTATAATCAGTCTGATCAGGTGTAGAGTATACAGAAAAGATAAGTTATTTTGACTTGGATAAGATACCTTTACTTATTAACTGAGGTACACAAAAAGGATTTTATGTCTACTGTTTTTACATGCTGGTGAAAAGATACACCTGGGGATTCAATAAACTCTGTGTAGGCTTAGCCTGAAGCCTAGACAGAGTTTAAATGTTTGCGCGGTGAGCATGCTGCAGACAGTATTTAAATGTAAACAAGTGCTGCTTCATGGCCAGCAACAGTGTTGGCATCCAGGCAACCATGTAAAGCAACACAAACACCTGCAGACATGTACCCCTCTTTACTTACGGGCAAACTAGGTCTGCGGGATTGCATGGAAAGTCACAGTGACTACCAGAATTATTAATAAAGCAATGTATACAGAGCCAACACATTACATGAAAGTGTATACAGTGCAGAGTAGTGAGGAACCCTGTTTCAGGTAAACTGGACAAAAAGTTTTGTAAATGATCAGCAAGGGTACATAGACTGCATTATAACTAAATAAATAGTCAGGAGCAGTGCGTGCATTGAAAAGGGACACACTGATGAACTGCAGGAATAAACGCAGGGGAAGAGGACAGGTGAACATGGTAATGGGGTCTATATTACATTATCAAATGCTTAAAAAAGCAAACAATGATTAATCGACCCCATGTAAGCAAAAGCTTACAATGTTGAAACCTCAGAGGGGAAAAAAATCGCTGTTCCAAAAAAAAAAAAAAAAAAAAATCTTTAAAACATGCCTTTTCGTTCTTTTACGTTTGATCAAGACGCTTTCAACAGAATGCATCTTCGGTCACGTAATAGGAACCCTCGTAATGTACAGCAGATGAGGGCATGTCAATGAAAACAGTTGTAGCATGAACACTAATCAGATATTGACACAATATAGTATGTATTGCACGGTTTACTATCTAAATGTTGAAACTGACATGGTCGACATTCATAACGTCAAAAATTATTACATCGAATGTTCACAATACCGAAAAACATTTCTAAATTTAAATGGTCGAAAAACACCTGCAAACTAACACTGCACCCCCCCTGCACCCCCCACACCCCATGCTACTTATATATTACAAGTCCGGGATTGCACAACAGTGCAGAGAAGGGAAAATCCTTGCCCTTATGCAACATAATGTCGACAGGTAATTTGCATGCACTTTCTGTCGACCAAATTAACTACTTAATATTCATGTATCGACCATATGGGTCGATCATATGAACATTAGATCAAATTAATTTCAGCATTTTGATAGTAAACCCTATTGCACAGTTATTGTATATTTTGTGATTCTCACACAAGGTGACATATCAATGGAGAGGATTCTTTGTGATTTAAGCATCCTGACATGAACAATGGAGAGGACATATATCAAGGACAGTATATAAAGCATGGTTTATATGAATATTGTACAACTGTGAAAAATGAGTTGCCCGAATATAAATGTAAGGTCAGCATAGGTCTCAACTAAGTACACATAGTAACAGGATTATGGACAACAGTAGACAGAAGCACACATAATCATGGAAAACATAAGCATAATACCACTATTAATTCCATGTCTTTGACAAAACATACGTGATTCTGAGTGATCGTAGATGGTTCTGCAAGAACACACTTGTATAACTATTATGATTTGTCAGCAATCTATGAGGGGAATCAAGCACATGTTGCTCAAAATTTAACATCTGCTGTAGGTGTTAGGAGGGACACTGTTACAACTATATTTGAAATTATGAGTAATCCTGGCTAGTTGACATGTGTGCATGCCATGCATATGGTACAATCCACACTGTCATGAATGTAACCCATGCCATCAATCAGCTATGTATTTACTGTGTGCATCACAAACATGTATCACACATGCATCTTGTATGATACTTTGATGGGGGTTCCACACCATCAATCACTAATGTTTATACAACAAAAAAAAAAAAATACTTAGGTATGACCAATAAGATGTGTGGGAGCTCACTGTGGCAAATGTGCTACAGTTGAGAAACTCATCCCTGGAAGATATGTTGGGAGATACATGAAAAAGGGTACATTGTACTCAGTTATTGGTGCGATGATGGCTGACAACTATGGAACTATAATGCCCTTTGCTGTGGATGTCCTGCCATAGGTTTCAACCTGCTAAGAGGCCAGTGTGGAACACAGACCACAGCAATGTGTGACAAGTAGTCAAAATGTGGAACACCCTATTTTCACACTGCGAGAAAAGCGTACCTTGACCATGGCAATGGCCTTTCAACCAAAATATACCATATGTAACTGAAAACATTATAGGTGGAACGGTTTTATTTCCACCCGCCTTCTGCTCCTCAGATAATAAAGGAACTGTGGATGAGATATATTTGTATATAAATACTATATAAAGATCATATTGCTGAGCACTTTCATAATAATGCATTACCTTTTTTTAAACATCCCATTACAGAAAAGTATGCCTTAGCAAACCTGTACTATTTGTATTGCCAGCCTCTGATTATCAAATGTGCTTGCTTCACTGGCTCCTTTAAATCTGATACGCAGGTATTAATAGTTTGTTTTCATGATACACATTGTCTATGCTCTCCCAGTTATGTGGCCTTGTAGCTCAGGCATTAGAACACTGGCCTAGTAAAACTAGGGGTCATGAATTCAAATTGCATCAAGCCCTCTGCTTGTACTTTAAAATGTGGAAGCCAGTTGGGGAGGTCAATTTGATAGTTTCAATGCTCAGCATGTACACTCCGTCATCCTCTTATACAAGTAAAATCAAAAGGCTGTGTGTTCTATCCCCACAGCAGATGTTTGCCCTCTAGTTGCAATACTGATACAACAATGTAGCCTAAGGAAGATGCTGTACTATGTATGTATGATGTTACATCACAGACACAAGGTACAGGGTTTAATTCATACCCTTAAAAGGAAAATTGGGTAAACTTAAAATGGTCCACAAGGGCAACCAGTCTAGTACCTTACCTATGAACCTAGATGCACATTTTGTGCAATCTAATTAGACAGTGAAGTCCAAAACATAGCTCCATGATGTTAAGGCCACAGATGCATAAACCTGAAGTTACAGTAGTTACTGGAAATTACACTACATCCATAAGCAGTTATTACATTTTTCTCCATATACTTCTTTATATCAATAAAAAAATGCTTATTACTACAAGTGTCTTGGTTATTAAATAGTTAAACCTTTACATAAGATAACACAATTAAGAAACATAATTCAATATCAGGAACAGTTACTTGATTGGTTTGTATGCTGCGATGTCAATTGGCTGCAACCTCAGTATATGTGCCAATCAAAACTATGTAGCACAGACAATGCTGTTCAATGCAGAACAGCAGAACAGCTATTTGATTGGTTTGTATACTGTGCTGCCAATTGGCAGTAATTGCAGTATATGAACCAATCTATAGCTGTTTAATGGAAACAAAGCTGTTTAATGTAATGTGGAACAGCGGAGCAGTTGGTTTGTTTATGGCTGAATGCGGAGCATACAGCATAATCCGGAGCACTTGGCTGCTCAGTGTCCTGCACATACTCAGGAGTTCTGTTACATATAAGGGAGAAGTCACCACTCTAGGCACATGCTGTTGGACATTCCGCAAACCATCTACCTGAGTATTCAGGCCATATATCACTTGGTCTGCTCATAGGGGTGTGCAGTCTATATTATAATTAGCTTGTGTATTTGCTTTTATAACGTAACTAATTCCCCCATTACTTTGGTTCATGTACTGTGTCCCCATGGCTATGACAGCAATCCTTTGTGTGTCTCAATACTGTCTCTGTATTATACCAATACTGTTCTTGGATTCAATGATCATTCACAATTTGCAGTCCTCCCCAAAGCTGGTTGGACAAAGGAAGTATAAGTCAATTTTGACACGTGAAACCTAACTAATGACCAGGTAAGGGTCTAGCACAAAGCCCTGAGGTACTGATTTGAACACTGGACTCTAGATATAGGTCACTTCACACACTTGAACATACTTAACTGTCACATATGTGATCCAGTGATTTACCCACTTGGTGATGTAGGTGTTTATGGCCACTTGTGACAGTTTCTCAGTAATACCTGACTGTCCATTTGTGTCAAATGGCTTGGCCTGATCAAATTACACAGGATGACAGTGTTATCATCATGCATACCCTTGTTGACCTTCTTGAGGACATTGAACAGATGTAATAGGCATGGTGTAGCCTAAGCAAATCGCACATATGTTTGATACACAGTCGGGATATTACCTGTGTCCTTTTAGAGAAGGTCCATGATGGCTGAGTGGTGTACCTCACAGATGAGGAGAGTCAGGATTGGTCTATATATGCATGAATCAGGTGATATATTATACCATGTAAAAACAAATCCCTATATCTATATTATGGAAGATAATAAGACCAGTGTGTATGTGCATATTTATTAGATTGCATTACATCCTGCCACTATGGGACATGTGTACCACACAATGACAGAATATGACAGAATTAGCAATCGCACATGCATTGGTCTGGAGATGGCTTGCCAAGGCTCATTAAAGGACCCTGCTTCATGATGTGTGTATGCATATTTGACATAAGAACATCCTCCACTCCTCTGCAGGAATGATGTCATGTGGCCAGAGGAAAACAGAGGATGGTGGATGCAAGGGGTTATGTGAAAGGTTCCTCAAGTGGTAGAGAAATGAAGAGCAATTCCAAAGATCATACAATAACCATAATGTACCACCAACCACACACACACACACACACACACACACACACACACACACAGACACACACAGTAGTAGACTGATGTAGGTATAGAATATGATTGCCATGCAATGTCATAGTAGCAACACCACATATATTTGACTGTAACACTGTTTCATTGCACTTTATTGAGTTTGATCATTCATGACACAGCTGCATATTCACATATCATTCTAAAATTGTTGCCATAGTGATTGTTGAATGCACACATGGTTGACTGCAGTGAGAATACACCCAACCCCTACCTAACTATTTACAAAGTACAGTACTGCACGCAAGTGCCACAGTACAAGTCTAACTTTTATAGTTTCAAACAACATTTATAACTGATGACTGGTGAGAAGAGGATGGTAATAGCAGCATCCCACATGCTGGTGTAAAATGGCCTCTCAAATGTCAACCAAATGAACACACACACACACACACACACACACACACACACACACACACTCGCGCAAACACACACACTAGTTGACTGCAGTGAGATTAGAACCCCTACCTAAACAAATACACCAATTAGAGAGCATCGGACAACACTTTATAACTGATGACATCAGCAGTGTCTGGTCAGAAGAATATAGTAATAGCAGTGTCCCACATTCTGGTGTAAAATGGCCCTCTTGAATGTCAACCAAGTGTTCACACACTCATCCCAAATTGACTGCAGTGAGAACAGAACCCCTACCTAGCTAAGTACATTGACTAGAGAACTCAGTATTTAATGCAAGTGCCACAGCACAAGTCTAACTTTTATAATGCTGCTGGACAATTTATAGTGGATGACATCATCATTGGATGTTTGAGCAAAGATGTGAGGCCCAAATTAAATGGATGTGTAGGCATATAGAACTATCAAAATATATGCATTCCATAGAATTGCACAATATACAGTTACACTCTTTTGACGAGACATACACAAGTTGACCACAGTGAGATTAGAACCCCTACTTAGCTAGGGTCACCAAACTCAACACTGAAAGAAAGTGCCATGGCACAAGTCTGACTTTTACAATGCTTCAGGACACTTTATAGTGGATGAC
This sequence comes from Protopterus annectens, assembly GCF_019279795.1. Taxonomy (NCBI): domain Eukaryota; kingdom Metazoa; phylum Chordata; order Ceratodontiformes; family Protopteridae; genus Protopterus; species Protopterus annectens. Next base: position 1,141,319,317 of record NC_056747.1, on the reverse strand, counting down.
ATCAACACTAGATGTTTGACAGGAGATGCTGGGAGGCTAAGCCACGGTGGTGCAGCGGTAGCATTGTTGCCTCACAGCAAGAGGTTCTCCTGTTCGATTCTTGGCTGGAGCGCCTTCTGTGTGGAGTCTGCATGTCCTCCCCATGGTCGAGTGGTGTTGGAAAGACATGCGTAGAATGGGCATGCCTTCGCTGAAGGTGGGGCGTAGAGCTGGCACCTCGGCACCCGTAAATAAAATCTACTGCCAATCATTAGCAGACAGGAGTTCCACTGTGGCGACCCCTAACCAGGAAAAGCCTAAAGAAGAATAACAACAAGATATGTACAACTGTCAAAATATTGATACTCCATGAAATTATACTGATGACTGAAAGATACACAGCTATGCTGTTCTGACTGGACACACACTCACATAAATTGATCTCATTGAGACTAGAACCTCTGCCTAACTAAATACGTGAGCCACAGCACTCAGTACTTAATGCACGCACCATGGCACAAGTCTGACTTTTACAATGCTTCAGGACAATTTATAGTGGATGACATCATCACTGGATGATTGAGAGAAGATGTTGAGAGGCCTGAATTAAATGGATGTGTAGTCATGTACAACTGTCAAAATATCAGTACTCCATGGGATTGTACTGATACACAGTTACACTCTTCTGACTAGACACACACATTGACTGCAATGAGATTAGAACCCCTACCTACCACCAGCTGTAGAACTCAGTACTTAACTCATTCCCTCCAGTACAGGTCTTTTGAGTGTGTACCTTTAACTTCCAGTGGGTGTGGCTTGAGCCTTTCAAAAATGAAGTTATCACCTTACAATTCTAACAAATACTCATCAACAGAGATCAGATATCAATACAATTGTGTTTGCCATCATATATGCTTCAAGATAAAATATTCTGATACCCTGTATATAACATCATTTTGGAATTATTAATGCAAATATGAACAAGAAATATTTGATGGCTAGAGGTGCGGTAGGAGGTAACTGCAGAAACACCTGGAGGTGAATTTGGATGTAATGGATTTGCAAGTGCCATGGCACAAGTCTGACTTTTGCAATGCTGTCGAACAATTTATAGTGGATAACACCATCATTCAATGTTTGAGAGAATATGTTGGGATGCGTGTATGAAATGGGCATCTGGCAATGTATGCCTGTCAAGATATTAAAGTTTTGCATGTTAACAGATCTATGATTGTACAAAGAGTAGTATTTGCTGTTGTGTTTCCAGTGTGCAGCTATACTTTAAGAGACAGCTTTGCAAACCATATGTAAACAGTTGTCCACATTACGACAAGTATTAAACAATCAGAATGTATATCATCAGCATAAAGATGTACATGGCATGTAAGAAAGTAGGTTTTTATTTATTTCTATAGTGTACTTAATATTTATTTTATTTTTTATTTTTTATTTTACATTTGTTAACTGGGATGGTCCGACTGGACACAGGTCCATTTTCAGCGGCGGCCTGGGGAGAAAAGCTCCAACATTAAGTAAAAGTACAAACACAGTAGTAAAATTCAGTGTACATCAGTGATACAAAATGCAAATAAAAAAGCATACATACAATGAAAAGCATAGTTAAATTAAAGCATAAACAGAAGCAATAAATGTTTAATAGTACATTATATCTACATCATTTCATCAGCGGTGTTTGCGTCATAGATTGTAATATGAGTTACAGTGCGATTATATAGTAAGAGAGGCAGAAATTGAAGGACTTATGTAATGCATGGGCATTATATAACATATTTTGGAACAAGTGCTGAGAGTCCAAGTTTCATGGGCATGGGTGCAGGTAACACATGGCTACAATGTAAATATGTATTCTGTCCTTAAAAAGTGCCTTCCCTTCAGTTGTGTTTTTGCGTATACTTTACTGGGATGAAAACTAAGTGGACAGTAAACATAAGTAATACATTCTAATGTGTACTTTCCATAGACCACACAGAGCAGCGGGTTTGCGCAGTTGATGGCAAAGTGTTTGCTCATGCGAGATACACATTTAATGACTTCTACTTTTAATTGAGATGTACTTATCTATAGTGGCTATGATAGACACATCTAGCAGATACAATGATGTTCACAAATAGTTCATAATGGAAATGTTGTGTCATAAATTGTCTAACCTTAAAAAAGCATTTATACTGCTTTCTCCATTTGTATACAGTTAAGTGATAAGCAAATGTGGGCCTCTGCTCCATTGATAAAATTATGAGAGCTCTATTGGTTTACTTACCTCTGCACAAGCACATTAAGTGGAAAGGTGCAGCATTCAGCACTTTGGATAGTACTGAGGGTAAGAAGCACACCTGCTGCATAGCTGACTTTGTGTCAGTAGGAGTAAGTGCATTGATGTATTTATTAAGAGCCCACATGATACAGGGTTTGAATCCAGCTGTACCTAAATAATTTTAAATATGTATTCATAATGTAATTAAATTATTCTTTAATCTACTTTAAGTTTGTGTGCTTCCTTAGCACACTGGGTTTAAGCAGCATTGCGTGGAGGTAAGCACACCATGCCATAGGATGGGAAAAGCCATTCACTGTCACTTGGCATTCGTAAGCGATGCAAAACTCTGGGCAAACACAGAGGATAAAAAGTGAAGGACTTCATTAGGGGCCATTTCTGCCATGTGTGTGGTATGTGATTCTATTTTTTTGACCAGATTAAAGGTGTTAAAATGGGGTAGATTAGAAAGTTGTAAAATGGCGGCAAGCAGGGGAAACAACAAAAAGAAAGCAATATAGGAATGTGCAGGAGGGAGGTAGGAAAGAACCATAGCGATCCACTTCTTCAACAGTGTAAAATGAAAATATGTATAGAATATTGGCAGAATTTGGACTGTCACCTCAATAAAGAGGGGTGACAGTAATGCAATCATGTTGTGTAGCCAATTGGACTGAATCAAGTGTGACAAGAAGACATGTGTGAGAAATGGAGATCTATGTATGGGATGATATTTTTTTTTTTTGTTGGGACAGGTGCCCGTTTATGATTTTTTACTTCAGTAACAGAGAAATGTTGGGTAAGGAATGTAGGTATTTCTGGGTCAAGTAAGTAGGGTAAATGAAGCAGTGGATGCAGACAAACAAGACGAGACACAGGAACAGTAAAGGACCAACCAGTTGGGGAACACCATGACTGGGGATAAGGAGGGGACATCGGATGCCCATGCCCATCAAACATGGGGACAGTGAAAGTTTAGTCCACACCTGCAGAACTGTCATCACTGTCCCCTTACTCCACTCGATGTTGGAGTCCTTGATGTACACCAATGATGCGCTCCATGACCTCACACACCCAACCTGGCATCTCCTGGTAGGTAACAAAATCCCCACCTCCCTCAGGGGGTACTGCTGTACCAGCTGCCAGTGTAATGCTACCTGATGTGGAGAGCTGATGTAATGTATGGGCAGCACAGGCAGCACTGCCAGGTTGGGTCCCAGATTTGCTGGGTGTCAGTGCAGTCACTGGTGGAGTGAGGGCAGGCTAAGCAACAGTGGCTGGCCTACCTCTCTGTGCTGTAAAGCATTTTGTAAGTTGCCAGAAACTGATGACATCAAAACGTTGTGACAATAGATATAAAAATAAAAAAGAGAGATAAGGGTTGGGGTAATAGAAAAAAAAGAGATAATTAGTACCAAAATATGTGACATCCAATAAACTAGTACAATATAAATAATTTATTACAACTTTTACATTTAACTATACTTTTTAACAACTACAAACTGATTTCTCCAAGTAATTCTTACAATATGTATATATTACAAATATGCTTTATCAAATACAGATTAAGTTAACAGCATGGCTGTTGAAATTATTATATATTTTTAAATGATTTTACTATATATTTGTTACTTGTTGTATTTGAACCTACAATGTCTGACTGCAGTATTACAATTGACTGCTATAGTTGGCTTGTGCTACAGACTGAAACAGGCATTCTTGATTTTACAGTTATGATATATATATGCTTAATTTGTTACTACTGTATAGAAAAGTAATATTTTAGTTAAAATAATAAACAAAGTAAAACCACTCAAAAGCAGCAGCTAGATGAAAGAAGCGTGCAGAACAGACTACCAGCAAAAATCCAGGTTTATTTAAGCGCTTTTCATCAAGTTTCAGACTTCATCAGAATAAAATCACATGATCGTGACAAACATATATACACCACCCCACCTAACCATTGGTCAATGTCATTATATCATTTCCTCTAAAACAGATATTATACAAAGTTAATAAAAAATGTTAAAACGTGATATTCTTGCAACAAATACAACAGATAAACCTATAAAAAGTACATCAATTTTAATTTTAAAACAGAACTCAAGGAAATTCTGTCATTAAGACCTGGTACTTAGCAGGCATTAGTTTTAATCTATCAATATGGTCTATGGCCCCAAACTTAAAAGTATGTGTGGGGCATGCACAAATGTGCTTGTACAGAGCACTGTTCATATTTTTATTCCTGATGTCATACAGGTGTTGATACACTCTTTGCCTCAGTGCTCTTTTGGTCTTACCAATATAGAAACTGTCATATAGGTCACACACTGCAACATACACCACCCCTTTGAGTAACATGAGTATCTCTTTCTAGGTTTTACCATACCATAACCAGTGATTTTGATGGCCTCACCTTAAAACATGGCTGGACACTGTTTACACCTCCCGCATTTTTAGCAACCACCCAGTGTGGGTGCACAAGAGTCTCTTTCTAATCGGCTCTTTAAACTAACTTCCCTCTTGTAAAATATAGGCTTGTTTCCCACTACTGAGTGAACATCGTTGTCAATAGTGAACGTGTCCCATAATCTACATATAATGTTCCTGATACCGCAGAAGTCAACACTAAAAGGAAGAATAAAAGCTCTTGAGAAACAATCCTGTCTCCCAGTCTGGGTTGCTCCAGTAGGGCCATTCTCATTGGACAATAAGCAAAAAAAGTCCCGATTTCCCTTTTTATAATCACCTCATTGGCAGTGTCCTGAACAAAATTGCCAGGGTAACCCCTTCCAGTCAGCATGTTTTTTAACTTAGCACACTCACTCAAAAAGTCATCCAGTCCTGACACCATTCTAGCTAACCTAACATACTAGCCCTTGACTAGGGCTCTTTTTTGGTGCACTGGGTGCCAGCTATCAAAATGCAAAAGTGAGTTTGAGTATGTTGGCTTCCTATACAAATAAGAACTGAAAGCCTTGTTTACATAGTCTTTTTTGACTATTACTTCCAGAAAATTCAGTTGGTCGTTGTCTCTGGCCATGGTGAATTTAAGAGGTAGTTTGGTTAATGCAAATAAAGAACCTATATAGTTCCTCTTCACTACCCTTCCAGAAAATCACCAGGTCATCAAGGTATCACCCATATAGTTAAGGGCCAGTATGTTAGGTTAGCTAGAATGGTGTCAGGGCTGGATGATTTTTGAGTGAGTGTGATAAGTTAAAAAACATACTGACTGGGAGGGGTTACCCTGGCAATTTTGTTCAGGACATTGCCAATGAGGTGATTAGAAAAAGGGAAATCGGGACTTTTTTTGATTATTGTCCAATGAGAATGGCCCTACTGGAGCAACACAGACTGGGAGACAGGATTGTTTCTGAAGAGCTTTTATTCTTCCTTTTAGTGTTGACTTCTACGGTATCAGGAACATTATATGTAAATTATGGGACATGTTCACTATTGACAACGATGTTCACTCAGTAGTGGGAAACAAGCCTACTATAGTTTACAAGAGGAAAGTTAGTTTAAAGGGCCTATTAGAAAGAGACTCTTGTGCACCCACACTGGGTGGTTGCTACAAATCTGGGAGGTGTAAATAGTGTCCAGCCATGTTTCAAGGTGAGGCCATCAAAATCACTGGTTATGGTATGGTAAAACCTAGGAAGAGATACTCCTTTTACTCAAAGGGGGTGGTGTATGTCGCAGTGTGTGACCTATGCGACAGTTTCTATATTGGTAAGACCAAAAGAGCACTGAGGCAAAGGGTGTATCAACACCTGTATGACATCAGGAATAAAAACATAAACAGTGCTTTGTACAAGCACATTTGTGCATGCCCCACACATACTTTTATGTTTTGGGGCCATAGACCATATTGATCTTGGAGTAAGAGGGGGACCAATGGATGAATGGCTAGAATTTAATGAATTGACATAGCAGATTAAAACTAATGCCTGCCAAGTACCAGCTCTTAATGACAGAATTTCCTTGAGTTCTGTTTTAAAATTAAAATCGATGTACTTTTTATAGGTTTATCAGTTGTATTTGTTGCAAGAATATCAAGTTTTAACATTTTTTTATTAACTTTGTATAATGTCTGTTTTAGAGGAAATGATGTAATTACATTGACCGATGGCTAGATGGGGTTGTGTATATATGTTTGTCATGATCATGATCATGTGATTTTATTCTGATGAAGTCTGAAACTTGACAAAAAGTGCTTAAATAAACCTAGATTTTTGCTGGTGGTCTGTTATGCATGCTTCTTTCATCTAGTTGCTGCTTTTTAGTTAAAATAATAGTTATATTGTGCTGCATACATAACCCTTGCTTCTCTCAGTCTTTCTAAATGCTCAGCATGGGCTTCCCTATTCACCATTATCTCCTGGTTAGCTGTAGAATGAAAAGGAGAGAACAGGAGATTATGCATACCAGTCTTGCCTATCGGCAGCTTTCTATCTAATTAAAATTCTCTTTACCTGTATACCTATATAACTGTGGACTTTCAGCAGTCCTAAAATGATCCAGCCTCTGGTTGAGTGTATCCTGCTTGTACCTTTTGAGGTCATTACATTGGTGCTCTCCAGTGTGTGGAATGTCAGTCTCACTGGAGATAGCCTTGGCTAGATTATTCCAAGTCTCAGAATTGTACTGAGAACTGGTATATTCCCCCCGCAGTAGCACTTTACAAGGAGTCCAGTAAAAATTGTGGACTCCTTGACACCCCACCATTGAACCCTAAATTGGACACCCTCCTTCTACCTTCAGACATGTCTGCTCAGGCAAACAGCAACAGTTAAGAGTGTTTTCCCACCAGTTCATGTTATTGCATTTAAGGCAGGTACACAGACCCAAACAACCGTGCTAACCTAGTTTGCGGGACATAAGCAGAGAATAAGAGTGCCAAACAGAGAAGAAAGAAGTTTTTCAGAAAGGATTGTTAATATGACAGTTGCCATTATTTTATGGGTTAGTTGCTATTGTACCTGTTATTTGATTTAAATTTGCAGACATGTATTTAGGGTATAAATTATATGGCCTGAAACATTTTTTGTGTGGCTTTGTACAATGATAAAATTAATTTCTACAATGTGGGATTTAAACCTACTGTATGCAACATAGACAAAACATATTCTTCCACTTAGGTGATTTTTCCATCATTGCCACAGAAGAAGTGCTTGTTAGATATGCTCATTAATTATAAATAAATACACATGACATTGTGAGGGATTAATTATGTACGTGTGTGATCTGACAAGGTCTGGTTTGTACATTCATGTGTGTATGAGAACCATTGAAGTCTGAAGTCCATCCAAGGCCAGAAATACAATTATAATTACAGAAACATAAGTGTCAGTATACTTTCAGTCACTCACATAATTCATATGAGCTCCAGTGATATACATATTTTTTTATTTATCATTATGTTTACATTGTTTTATATTTTATAAAAGTGAGTGAACAAGTATTACTCTGGCTCTGTAACTGCATAATTGAACAACCATAATTGTACTGATGGCCATAGTTACACATGTAATATGTCCCTGATATACCTGTGTATGCTCAATGCAACTGCTATAAATAGTTATTCCAATGTGTAAGTTGTCCAATGGTACTTCTAAGGTGAGGAATATCACCAGCCTTTGTAAAGTCTGGCAATGGGTGATGTACTGGGTGGGACAGGCCATAAAATACTTTAAACTACCCATATACACACACATTTTCCAGAACTGGAATTAGAACTGCTACCTAACTAGTTACCTATAACTATAGTGTTATGCAGTTATCACACGAACCACAGACCTTATAGGGCTGATGCCTGACAAAAGGGACTTCTAAGGTGACTGATACCCACATGACTGCTAAATAAGGGCAATGGGAAGTGTACTGGGTGTGAATGAACCCAAAATCTTTAAACTTATAAACACACACACACACACACACACACACACACACACACACACACACACACACACACACACACACACACACTTTTACATTTCCCAGGACTGAGATTAGAACTCCTACCTAACTAGTTATTTGTACCACAGTGTTATACGGTTATCGCATGTGCCACAGAGCATATAGGTCTGAGACCTGATGAAAGGCACTTCTAAGGTGACTGATATCTGCAGGACTGCTAAAGTAGGGCGATGGGAAGTGTACTGGGGTGAATGGACCCAAAATCTTTAACTTACTCACACACACACACACACACACACACACACAAACACACACTTTTACCATGACTGAAATTAGAACTTCTACCTAATTAGTTATTTGTACTACACTGTTACACAGTTATCGCACATGCCACAGAACTTATAGGGCTGAGACCTGATGAAAGGTACTTCTAAGGTGACTGATATCTGCAGGACTGCTAAAGTAGGGCAATGGGAAGTACACTGGGTGGGAAAGGCCTGTTAATTCCTAGATCCTACTGACAATTCTCTAGGTGTATTTGCATGCCCAGTGTGACCTTCTATAGTAAATGTTGGACTCCATTCCAGGGATTGTTGTACTTCAGTCTGGTGTTTTTTTGTGCTACAGCCATACATCTCAACCTGTTGGTGCAGGATATCTGGAGATAGCCTATCAAAATGGGGAGACAATGGGCCATACAGTGAATGTGACTATTTCTCTTAGTATTGTATGAGTTGCTAGGGTTACAAGGTTTGTTTTAGCAGGCATCTGACATATATGACATTTGACACTGTCACGTATTGTTTCAGTACCTTGTGATATACCTCCTCAGATCATCACAGTGAATTACCAGAGGAATACAGGATGGATGATGCACACACCAATATTATGGGCCAAATGCTAGGCATTCTTGCACAATCCAGCCTGTTGAGAGGTGTGTCTACAACCAATTGACTGCTGGAGCTGTGGAAATGGTCCAGCACCTTGGTGATATATTAAAATGATGGAATCTCTGTGCATTTCTGTTCTAGCATGGTTTGATTTCCAGTCCATGGTTGGGTAATATAAATCAGGCAGGATCAGGGTGACAGGCTGACTCCAGATAGATTTGTAGGGGATAAGATATGTGGGGGGGGGGTCCTGTATCAGATATGTTGGCCTATAGCTACCAGTACTTTGCATAGAGATCTTCTCAAAGGTTGACTGCACTTGGAGGGTCTTGTGTGTATCATACTGTTTGACCAGCCTGGAGGTGTGTGTGTGTCTAACATATATGTATGGCCCACCTCATTTGGCTTGGCTGGCCACAATTTGAGGTCAGGATGTTGCATAGGATGAGTAATCAGGGAATGATGTGTTACTGTCCATGGCTGTGGGCCAGGGTTCTGTGGGTGCAGCCATGTCATCATCTTCCAGGGTTAGGACTCTCTGCAATGAGTGCATTCCCATGTTTAGACTCCTAGTCCTGCCTGCCAACTGTACAGAGTATTACAGAATGTCCAGATTCATGACTCATATATCTGGCCGGTTACCCAAATGAGTGTTGTTTTCAAGCAAAAGTGTTTTGCAAGTCGCTCAGGGTTGAAGTCAGATATTACTGACAGTTGACATCGCAGTCTCAGACTTCACAACCTTCAGACATTCCATGTTAATACAATCATTCCATCAACTTCCTAACATTATTAGAGCAGTATTTCAAAGGCATCCTTCTCTTTGGACCTTTATCACCCCATTATTCATGTCTTTGTCCAGATTTCTGGCTCTCTGAGGCTGGCATGGTTGCTCCTAGCAGTTAACAGCATGGCCTTTCTTTGCATTTTGTTGACTGTGTTATGTTGGTGTTATGGACCCCATGACACTCCCTAAAAGGGACACTGTGGTTGAGGCATGGGCCTTTGCCAGAGGCCTGTAGGCCAGGTGCGACAGGTGCAGGCCATCTGTAGCAAGGCAGTGCATTCTGATGATCATATGTTCCCAGGTTGCCAGGCAGTGGACACCCCTGGGATGGCACCAGTAAGTTGACTGGGTGTTACTGACAATTGCTTTCTGTTCATGTTGAGCCATCACTCTAGGTGACAGCTGGATGTTGCTTAAGGCTGGGGACATGTTACTGCATTTCTATGGGACTATGGGTGGGGGGGTGGCACACCTGTACACAATACTCATTTGCACAGACTGTACTGATATTTTCTTAACATTTTGGTCCCATTTAGCATAGCGGTGTGCCCTATCTTTAAGACTACAGGCATAACAATATTGACCACAGGTCACATTGTTCTGGAATAAACATTTTTAGTTTCATACTTCTTACCTTTCAGAGCCATACTGCCACTGCAAGCCCTGCTGTGATAGCACTGTACAAGCCTATAGGTGGGAATTTCATAGATGTTGCCATTTGGGGGACTTTGCCAGACATTTCTATATGGTTTTCTAAAGCTGATCTGCTGGGTGAGGCTGGGGGTGAGTATGGGACCCCCCACTTTGACATCCATGCATGTGACCTATGACCCCCCCCCCCCAGTTATTTGGCTCACCACATATACTGCAGTGGTATTTGTCAACTAGGGTGACACTGCATAGTGTGGGTAAGCCAGTACTGGGCATACACTTCCTGCTGTCTCACATAGCTGTCAGTTGTCTGCTGCTATCCCAGTAAGCCACCCCTTTCCTTTGCATGCTTGCATCAATACCATAGATATGCTATTGGAACATTCTACTCCATTCATTTATTGTTAAGAAGACTGATTTACCTTGTGCCTAAGGCAGTTGTGAGGATGGTGTTTGAGGGCTGACTATGTCGGATGCATGCAGTACATTGCCTATACATGGCAAGGTATTGGTGGTGTGATGTTTGGCATCCATTTTACTGTGTGTGTGAATCAGAGAGAGATAGTCTCTGGGTCCCTTCACTGTCAGTGTATGTGCTATGCACTGCCTCTTTGCCAAGGGCAGGGCATACTGGGCATGCCTCCATCTGCCTACAGGGGCAGGCTCAGGATGTTCCTCCTCCAAGTCCGTCTGTACCTTTGGAGATCTTGGCAATGGTGGAGGGCTGTGTGGCCCTTTCCTGTTTTGTTCCTGCTGCAGCTGTTTCCGCAGGATCATATTGTGTAGCATGGCACATACTATGAACATGTGTTCACATGTGGCTGGAGAGTACTGCAAGGCTCCACCGGATATGTCAAAGCAGCAGAACCGTGACTTGAGCATCCCAAACAGATGCTCTATAATGATCCTGGTTTGTGCATGTGCCTCATTATAGCATTCTTGTGTGGGTGTGTGTGTATTTCTGTTGGGAGTCATCAGCCATGGCTCCAGTGTGTAGCCAGCATCCCCCACCAGATGGGCATATGGGATGTCCCCACTAGCAAATGCCTGGTACAGCTGTGATGAATGCCAGATGTGGGAGTCATGATAGCTTCCAGGGCTGCCAACACACACACATTCATGATAATGCCCTGGACTTCGCACACAACCTGGCAGTTGATGGAGTGGAACCCCTTGCGGTTTAGGTAGACCCAACCCCGGTCACCGGGTGGTGCTTTGATGTGGATGTGCGTGCAGTCTATGGCACCCAGTACCTCCCGGTAGTCTGCTACATGGTAGAAGAGATGCATATTGCCAGTCTTCTCCTCACGGGTGCTGGGGAATTTAATGTGCTCAGCGGCATGTGGTTGCATGGCATCCAGGAACTGGTGGAGTATCCTGGACGCAGATGCCGTGAGACTCCCCCATGATATCCCCAGTTGGTCTTTGGAAAGTACCTGTAGCTAGTATTCTTAAGGCAACACATACCTTGGTATCCACTGGGATGGGTTCCCCTCTGTTGGCTCTGGGTCTGAGGCAGGGCTAATGATAGATTAATGCGACAGCAGCCCCTAACATTTTTTGTTAGTTTTGTCAGTTAAAATTTCCCTGCATGTGTACACCTATGGTGCAGAGTTTGTGAGAAAAAAACAGACTGAAAGGTGTTTGCAAAGTTTATAGTGGTGTGCTGCAGATGCTGCCTGTGTTATTGGCTGAGTATGATACATTCTACCTGCCAGCTATATTACTTAGATTTAACTGGCTGTATTCTGCTATTTCCCTTTGATTTATTTTCTTGTTCCACTTGTCATTTCCTCCCATTTTAAGCCTTGAGGCACGCTGCGCAAACACAGTGCCCAAATGTCAACAGTGCTGCAGTTTCCTGGGTTTTTTTTTTGTTTATTTCCTGGTGCGCACATATATTTAGGCAAGGTAAACAAGGCTACACAGCCTCGGACACACACCCCTGGCTTACATGTACACAGTGCTGCCATTTCCTATTTTCTTTCTTTCTTTTTTTTTTTTTTTTTTAAAGCCCCGGTGCGTGCCATGCATACCTGTTTAGGCAACGTAAACAAAGCTATACAGCCTGAGGCCTGAGACACACCCCCTCACTTAGCTGTGCTTAGCTAAGCGCAAACACGGGCCACAGAGCTCCAGTGTGCTTACAGCAAGCATGACACACACCCTTTTCATGTTAGCTGCTCCTCCTGCCTACATGACCATGTTCTAGCACCTACACGGTTAGGTGCAGTGTGTGGATTTAGAATATTTTGTGATTCAGTAAATTTCCCCTGATTTGCATACAGCACTGCCTTAGCACATAGTTTCTGCACTAACATGGACCCTTTCCCCTTCACAACCAGTGTTCCCCGGTATTGTTTTGATTCTGCTTGCCATACATTATAATGGCAAACGGCAGAGTTCACTTAAAATTGACTTTTCACTATTTTTTTTTACTTTTGGCACCTTCATGTTTGCAAGCAACTGCCATATGCTTAAACGTCCAAAATCAGCCAAAAAAAATAAACTTATATTTTATAAAATGTAAACACTTTTCCATGCCAATTGCCATATATTTGGCCATCGGCATGCCTACAGATACATGCTTTTATTAGAGCTGTCATGCCTCTGTTTTGTTATTTGCAGAAATGTGTTCAGTTAGTAACTGAACACATTTCTGCAACTAACACTGTTCTTGCACAGATACCTGCCTGCTTGCTGAATTGTTAATTCACCTCATTTGCATGTTTTTTACCAGCAAATGAGGTAATTTGCATTCTGCATGGCTTTCTGTGCAAGAACAGTGTAGGCAGGCTCGTGCACGGCAGTTTCAAAGTTTACTGGATTGCTTGGCGGCAGGACTCAGTGTAAGAGCAGCTACACTGTTCTTGCACAAGTCTGGTGCTTATTGAATCCTGGGGTTTTCAGTTTTTCTTCTTTCCTTACTTACAGATACTTGTTACATAAAGTCTGGCTAAACTTGAATTTACAGCTTTGCACTAGCAGACATAAGCTCAGATGCTCTGATTAGTTCACTTTTAACTGTAATTTTTTTCTGTGGGATCCTCAATTATGTACTCTGCTTCAATTTTTGATCTCTCTCTGAATTTCAGTTTGGCTTTTCTCTTGTGTTAATTTTATTTCAGAGTTTTGTATTAGTTCACTTTCAATTGCTATATTTTTGTTTTATGTTTCTGTTGTTCTCTCATTGGATCATGTTTCTGATGGCAAACAGGATCATTTTTACTGACTAACCACAACTAAATGTTAGCCCCTTTTGTAGTTTTTATACCAGCTCCCTTCTCCTGATTTTGACTCTGTATCTTGGTATGAGTGTCACTACCTTGCTTCCTGCCCCTGTTCTTCTGCTGAATGCATGTATCAAGCTGCTGCTCTACTTCTTTCTTGCTAAATGCATTAGCCTGTCATAATCTTTCTACAGATTCTCCCATCTCCCACATTTTCTGTAGTGATTTAAAATAGGGAAGATATTTCACTAATATTACATCATGAGTTATAACAGGGGTTATAGCCACATGATGTAGCAGTTTTCCTGGAACTGTCTGAATGTCTACATGTGTAAAGGGATATTCTTTTCTGTCACCATGGATGCAATTTTCCTGTACTTTTTGGTTGTTACAAATCTCATGCTTACACATCAGGAACCCTTTATAATGGTAACCATTATTCCAGAATCTAAAAGGTGTTGACTCTCCTTTCATTTAAAAACACAACATCCTTTTCTAACTCCTTTGCACCTTAGTGACATAGTGCGGACTCAATTATCTTAGGTGCTTTTATATTGCTCTCTGTGGAACAATTTCATTTAAAGCATGCATTTCATTTTTCATATTGTTGTTAGTAACATCCTAACCAGTGTCAGTAGCACAGAACATAGCAATGGAACCCTCACACCATATTTAAAACAAATTAATACATTAGTCCAAAAAAGTAGGATGAGATGATACGAGGCTCTCAGCATAAAATAATCTTTTTATTTTAAAACAACATAAGCGCTTTCACAGCTCTTGCTGCTTCTTCAGATGTCAGTATAAATATGCAGTCACACACACACAGCAAATTATACAGAAATTCAACTAACAAATCAACCAATTAAACAATTATGTATTAAAAGGATTAGTTGATTTTATTTTTTATTTTTAAATTTTTATAACATTTATTGTTTGTATCCTTTTTATACATAATTTCTTGATTTACTAGTTGAATTTCTGTATAAATTGGTGTGTGTGTGTGTGTGTGTGTGTGTGTGTGTGTGTGACTGCATTTTTATACTGACATCTGAAGAACCAGCAAGAGCTGTGAAAGCACTTATGTTGTTTAAAAATAAAAGATTGTTTTATGCTGAGAGCCTGGTATCATCTCATCATTCTACTTTTTTGAACTGCTTTACTCCAGTTTATTTGTTTGGTGAGACGTTTACACAGCAAAGGTTGGCCGTTTATTCCTGTAAATTAATACATTACTTGCTGTTTTTGTTTCACAGAAGGCACATTTCTTAGCACAGTTTTGTACTTAGAAGTAGGCAAATCGGTTTTAAACTCAAGTCATAATATGTGTTTTACTGGGGTTACTAGTGTGTCAGTACTTCTGAGATGTCATTGCAATACTCATTTTGTTATATTACTAGGAAAAGCTTTTTTAAAACATCTACTGCTAAGATTCCTAGCATTTTCAGTTTACTGGTTGTATCAGTTTCATGCTTTACATCATGAATCTGCTCTCTTATGAGTTTATCAAATTTCCAGCTTTAAAACTGTATTGGTTGTACTAAGTTACACCACTTCTGCCTAAACTGTCTTTCTTAAGTTTGGCATAGTCCATGTAATCATTTCCCTCTGTGTCTGTCTATATTTTCAGTGATCTTCTATCTGCTGTGATGACAAGATTTTTGTTCATTCGGCTTAGTATCAGTTTCTGTGGTGGGATAGTGTTCAAAAGCCACCAAGTAAGATTTACATTCCTCCTGCCTAGTTATTTTTTCATGGGACTCATAGTCATGGGTTTGGCAGATACATTGGTCAGCAGATCCAGCTGTTGCAGTAGCTGCACCAGCCCTTGGGCAGTCCCCTCCTGTGATGTCATGAATTTTTATAAAATGTCCTTCGAGCCTGGAGTTACTGGAAAACCACACCATCACCAGAATAATTTACAATGTTGTAGAGAATTGATAATCCATATATGGTTTGCATCTGGCACCAGAGGTACTGGAAAGATCAGTGAAATGGCACGTCCCTGGCCAATTGCCTGTGTACGTACCACCAGTGTAAGGGCCAAGGATACTCTGAAGGCAGGACTTGTATAAAACAAAGATTTGTTTTTCACAGATCATGGGGAAATCAGAATAATACCCCCAATGGCTTGTAGCAAAACAGTATCTGTGGTTGCTTTTCATCAACAAGAGTACAGAGTCTCACAACCCCTGCAGGAATATACTTTTTTTTTTTAAGTCTCACACTGCAGGCCTCATCCAGTCCACAGTCACAGCTCTATATCCCAGATAATTATTCCATGTGTAATTCACAAGAAGTATAATCCACATGTTACCGCTGACTGGGCAGTCACACTCCACACCTCTTGGGTCTTCTAAGCAAGTTCCAGCCCCTCTTCTGAACCTCCAGTTCAGGAACAAACTTCTCAGTTTTTTCCTAGACAATTTGCTTCCTTTTATACAGTATTAATAAGCAATCAGTGTTTGGCAAATACAAATAATTTGCCTTTATGGTGTGGGAATGTATCCATGCTCTGTATTTGTTGTACACATTTTAAAGACATATGATCCATTTACTACAAACAGCATGTTACAATCTATATATTTAAACTATCTATAGCTATCTTTATGTATATTGATCTAATTATCTAGATAGCTATACACCCACTCTATAGTATACCATCGCAACAAATGCCCAGCCATAGACAATTTGGTACAACAAACTACTATTAAAAGTTACTAAATCTAACAACAGTTGTGGAGATTCTCTTTACTCTAATCACATCTCTAAAGCATGGAACTCTATCCTTCACAATATACAAAACACAACCAACCCAGCACAGATCAAACATCTGCTTAAGATCTACCTAAATAACAACTGGTTATGCTCCTGTTCCTCTCTAGGCTGAACATACTCAACATCTCTCCATCTCAGTCCACCCTCAAACTCTTCTTCCATTTATTTCTCTGATGTGTTTATATAACTGTCAACAAAATTATTGTATTGCATTGGATGTCATTGGATAATCAATGAATAGTATTTCAGTGTACAGTGGGTGGCTGTGGGGTGCAGTGGTTAGCGCTGCTGCCTCATAGCAAGAGGTTCTTTGGTTCAATTCTCGGCTGGGGTGCTTTTTGTGTGGAGTTTGCATGTCCTCCCTGTGGTCTCGTGGGTTTCATCTGGGTGCTCTGGTTTCCTCCCACATCCCAAAGACATGCTGTAGGTGGATTGGACACTCTAAATTGGCCCTTAGTGTGAGTGCGTGCGTGTATGTGCCTTCTGTGCAAGGTTGGGTGCTGGGCTGGCAACTCGACACCGTAAAACTTCACTGCCAATTGTTCTGTGGACTGTTGTTCCACTGTGGTGACCCCTAACTGGGAAAAGCCTAAAGAAGTAGTATTTCAATGTACAGTATGCTCACTTTATGATCTATATAACTCTTGTGCTATGTATAACTTTTATGTGCTATTATACTCTGTACTTATTTGGAGCTTTTCTCCCTGGGCCTCCAGTGAAAATGGGCAACAAGCCCAGTCGGACTTCCCCGGTAAACAAATGTTAAATAATAAATAATAAATAAAACAATAATAACTATCTGTATTAATCTTTGATTATATTTTGCTAATTTAATTGAAATCAAGCTATTGCCTAATGAATTCTAAGTCTTACACAATGTAAAGAAAGTATGTAGCCCGGCATATATGCTGTATACTTTATGACATACACTTTTATGTGCAATTTATTCTGTGTAATGAAATATACTAGAATTTAAATGTAAAAAATCCTTACATATTTACCATGCATTTGTTTTACTACATTATGCATTTTGTTAAGAAGCTTATTTTTCAGAATGCTGGGCTGAGTGAAAGAACTTTGGCTTAAACCTGTTTTAGAGCTTTTTCTGTTCAGAGCTAAAAAGGTATGCTGTCGGGGGTGTGGCCTAGATGGTGGTCTGGTAACAGCACTTTCTCACAGCTCTCTTTCCTCAATAATATTTCAGACGGGAATTTTGAGAAAAAAAGAACAATAAGAGGATATTTTTGCTACTAACTACTTTGTAATATCCAGAGACATCATCAGAATAATTTTTATCAACTTTCATTGGAAAATTCCTGTCAAATTAATTACTAGAAAATCAACAGCAGCATCAGCTACTCAGAATGAGCCATCTCAGAAATCCACCTCAGGACCCAACATTCAAAAAAGATTTACATTCACTTATTTTAAATATTCAGGAGTTGACAACTAAAATAGATAAAATGGATAATAAATTGGACTCTTTTAAAGAAAAATGTTCTCAACAACTTGAACAGCTTCAGGAAATGTTCACACAACAGAAAGGTCAAATTTCTGTCATAAAACAGTCATTAAATGACATTGATTCCAGACTCCTACAAGAAGAACAACAAACTGAATTTTTACTGCAGCAAAATACACATCTTTTGGAGAAAATAGATGATATGGAAAACAGAATGAGAACAAATAATATCCGAATATATGGTCTGCCAGAAAAAACAGAAGGAGATAATATAATAAACTTTCTTACAACCTGGATCCTAAATGTATTAAAATTACCGGAAGCCCTTTCTTATGGTATAGAATGTGCACACAGGTCATTGTCAACTTCAGGGAATGCATATTTAATCAAAAACAAACCAAGATCCATAATTGTAAAACTTTTCTCCATGCAAGACAAGGAACTCATCCTCAAGAATGCTTGGACTAACTCACCCATTAAATATAATGATGCATTAATTAGATTTGATAATGACTACTCTACAAAAGTGGTTCTCAAAAGAAAATAATTCATCCCAATAATAAAAATCTTGAAAAAGAAACAACTGAAAACTCATCTTTTATTTCCAGCAAGACTTCAAATTTTCCTTCCAGTAGGAATAAAAATATTTGAAACAGTACTCTCAGCAATAAAATATCTCACTACAAATAACATTTTAACACAAGAAGAATCTATGGATTGGACAAACAGTACACCAAAAAGAAATGCAGAAGTAAACAACTGGAAGACTGTTGAACAAAAGAAAAAAAAACTAAAGGATAAATAACTTATATATTACATGTAATATAAAACTTTAAACAATGTCATAAAAACTAACAGGAAATCTTTCAGGCATAAATCACAGTAATATAACAGGTACAGTTTTTATTTATTTTATCTCACCTTAATTTAGAATAAATATAAACTAAGTAAATTAATCATTATCACTTAGGTTTGTACAAATATATTTGAAACCTGATAACAGTGTTTTTCTTTCTCTACATCTCTGACTTAATCATTAACAAACAAAATGCATAGAGTGATATATTTACGATGTGTGCTAATTGATATTTGATTCAAGCTGATACAACCATCCCACCATATATTTAGCTATACTAGCAATTTGTTATAAAATCTCTGAATGCTTTATTCATATAATATGTCTAATCTAAGCTTTCCGACTGTGGCTGGGAGGCGGTGGGGATAAATACATTTTTTGATGAATTATATGTTTGTGTTAGATATTTTGCATGGTTGAAGTACTTAATCCATTATTGCTGTCATAATGATTTACTTTATTGAGATAGAAAGACAGCTTGAGTGTGCACACATATCTGGCTGTATGAAATATGATGTTGTCGCATCCTGGTGCACCACGTAGGCTCTTATTGTATTTAAAGTACATAAACAAAGCTTTCTGATTAGAAGGGGAGATAATGATGTGTTTATTGAAGATGCTTGAACTGTGCTTTAGCTATGCAAAACAAAAAATAAATAAATAAATAAATATTATCACAAGCGATACCTTGAAAGATAAGAAAAATCTTCACTACTTTCCCGCTCCGTCCATGAGACAGCAGCTTAAAATATTCATGCAGGCAATGTCTAAATGTTATGTTTTTCATTGTGAGCACTTCATGATTGCGTATGGCACCCTTTAAATAATACGTAATTGCAATATCACTAGGAAAGGAAATAAATCCCAAAACGAGCACATCTTAAAATTCTCCAACTACAAGGAGAAAAGGGATATGTATAAGGAAGATGATTGAGTTGTACTGGATGGTTGTAGCTAGTTAAGAGAGTAAACTCTTATATGCTATTATAGTAATTTATTTTACTCTACTAGAATGTCATATTGAATCTTTTATATGCAGTAACGCACTAGGTGCTGTTTGTTTTATTAGGATGTGTCATGAAATATGCCCCGCATATAACACAGATAAAACTACACAATAAAAAATATTACCATGAGCGATGCCTTGAACATTAACTAAAATCTTCACTACTTTTCCCGCCCCGTCCACGAGACAGCAGCATTAAATACACACGCAAGCAACACCTAAATGTTTAATTTCTCATTGCGAGCACTTCATGCTTGCGTATAACGTCCCTTAAATAAAACGTAATTGCAGCATTACAAGTCAAGGAAGTAAATCCCAAAACGAACACTTCTTAAAGTGCTAGTACACCTGAATTATGAAACTAACAAATAAAAGACATGAGAAGTTATGATACATATATAATTACAGTATTAAACACATAAAACATGATTAGATTTAGCAAACAGACACTAAACACAATTTTCTAATAGCTACTTTATATACTAACAGAAATAGCAACCTACACATAGTTATTGTTAGAAAAAAAGTTAAATATTATTAGATATACAGTAAGACACTATTGTATAAGTAGATATAGAGATTAATATTAAGAATTTCCAATACTAGAATATTACATATATACAACAGGAATCATAAATAATTACATAGGTTTATATGTTGGTGCTGGAATATCAACCCTAGGGCTTATATAAGCCTAATCATAATAATTTCCTGGCTATTTCTTTCCACATTATTTGCTTACCTGGACTCTAGTTTGGTAAGGTGGCCGGTTTGATCCCCAGGGTGCTTTTCTCTCTCCCATTCAATCATTAAGGTTCTTTTTCAGAATCTGGCCACTCTCTGGGTCAGGAACCTATCTCTCCAGTGCATTTTACTTGAGTATTTTTGAACCTTAAGATGTGTAAAGATCATTATGTATATATGTATATATATTGTCATATAAGTTGACACAAATTTTGTAAAGAGTTCTGGAATATATCTTGAATAACTACTTTCTCAAAAGTTAAGTGATAATAAATCTAATTATTTCATTAAAAGTGAGGAAGAAAATGGGAAATACTCATATAACTATAGAATAGATAATATTCTTATAGCACAGATATTACATGATACAGACTCTAGAAGTGAAAAATTACCTTAAACAAATTATGAGTCTAAAGAAACTACAATCTAAAAAGAACATGAATAATATGAGAATGTTAACCATAATATCTAATCGACAAGGTATTGGTGTCTTAGCAGTGTGAATTAAAGCAACTGTGTCATGTTGGATTGATATGTGAAATGTTGTACTAAGATGAAACAAATTTTGTTAAATGTAATTGAAAAATTGTTTTTGGAACCCTGATTATAAGAAACTCTATAAGTAAGATTAAACTAGTATAAGCATGTTATTGATGTATAAATATTAATACTTACACACAAAATTGCATATAATTATCTATTAGCTGATCATATTAACTCTTTGATATATGTAAACAGTGACATACTAAGTTATGAGGTTAAGAGACATTAGTCTAAACACTATTAATAGATTTAGAAGGTTTGTGTGGGTACTTATGTTACTCATGCAAAGAGGTACATTACCTCATAGAGATAGGAAAAGGTGTAACCAATTAGAATTAGTTAATTTAGAAGTTTCATTGTTTTCTTATACTGTTTTGGTGTCTACAGAAGATAAGCAGAACTTCCATATAAAGAATAGTGTAAATTATACATATAGTGTAAGCCAAGAGTTAAAACTATGTATATTTACTGTCATACAAATTAAACATAAACCAACACATGAAATATCTGTCTATAAATATTAATGGACTGAATAATAATATCAAAAGGAGGAGTCTATATAAATACATAAATCTACACAATCCACAAATAGTATTTCTTCAGGAGACGCATCTACTAGATAAAGATATAAACAATCTCAATATTAATAACTACACAGTATTAGTAAGTTCTCAATATAAACAAAAGAAGAGAGGAGTAGCCATACTAATGCATAATACAACTATTTCTCCCAAAATAATTAACACTTTTCAAGACACATCTGGTATGTTTTGCTTAGTGAATATAGAGTTGAATAGGAAAATATACACTTTAGTTAACCTATATTGGATACCAGGACTTGGTGTAGAAACAGTAAAACATCATTTTGAAGAAATATTACATTTAACTAAAGGTAGTCTAATAATGGCAGGAGACTTCAACTGTGTAACAGATGACAAAGATATAGATTTAAAAAGTAAGAGAAGAAAGTTACCTATATCAAAGACACTTATAAAATTTATAGATGCAATCTCCATAAAAGATATAAATGAATTTGCTGATCCAGACTCATTAATTTATACTTTTTACTCTCATAGATATAAGACTAGTTCAAGAATTGATAGGATATACATGTCCAATGATTTAGCAACAAAAATAAGTAATGTCAAAATAATAAATTGTCCATTATCAGATCATAATGTTCTAGTTTTTGAAATGGAGCTCATGCATATAAATAATAATCCCATTACAAGAATACCTTCATATGTTACATAATTAACAGACTTTATAGAATTTTTTGAAGGTGAAATAAAAACTTTCCTTGAACTAAATTCCATGGAGAACATCCCAGAAATATACATGTGGGACTCCTTAAAAGCATATATATATGGAAAAGTACTATCCTGGTATATAAATAAAAGAAAAATATGGAATAAAGACATGCTAGAATTACAAAAGAAAGCTGATAAATTAAAATTAGAAATTCAAGAAGGAAATAAAGATTTAATGCAAGAATTACTACAAATTGTCAACAAATATGCAGAAATTTTACACCACAAGACAATGATTAACCTAGAAAAGATAAAATTAAATTCTTATTCATCAAATCCAGCACATCAGAGACAACTAGCTAATAGAACAAAAAAAATAATAAAATTGAGGCAAATAAAAGAATTATATACCCTAATACAAGGAAAAAAGCCACAGACCTAAATGGTATATTAGAAGCATTTAGATTACAATATAACAATGATAACCTCTCAAACATTCAGGGAAAACCTGACAAAGATATAAAAAATTATCTTAAAAACAAAATTCTTACTAGATTAACACATGAAAAAAATTGATACTATAACTAAACCAATTACTATGATAGAATTAAGATCACAGATTAAAAAGCTTAAACTAAATAAAGCACCTGGCCCAGATAACATAATACCAGAAATGTATAAAGTAATACCTAATCAAGCTATATCTTTACTCTTAAAAGTATACTCCATAGTTAATCAAGATATAATTATACCACCTTCATGGAATACTCATTGATATCACCAATAATTAAATCAGACAAAGATGAGAAACAATGTTCATCGTATAGACCAATATCCTTATTAAATATTGATTATAAAATGTTCATGGCAATATATGCTGACAGGACTAAACACTTTCTTCCCATGCTAATTCATGATGACCAGACAGGATTTATTAAAGGAAGAAATACATATGATAATCTTAAAATAATTCTGTCATTGATAAATTATAGTAAACATGCAAACTTAGATTTAAACATAATATCCTTAGATATTAATAAAGTATTTGATTCTGTTAACTGAAATTTCCTTACGCTAGTCCTAAAAGAATATAATTTTCCTACATCCTTTATTGCCCTTATCCAGTCACTATATAAAGATTCCATAGCATATGTTAAATTAGGTTCATATAGATCTGGTCCCATACAAATCAGAAAAGGAACTAAACAAGGCTGTCCCTTATCACCACTGTTATTTGCATTACTTATAGAACCATTTGCAAATCAGATCAGATCAAATAGTAATATTAAAGGCATCTGCATCAACAAAACTTTATCTCTTAAGCTACAGCTATTTGCAGATGATATGCTTCTTACCCTAACAGACACCAATGCATCTTTACAAGCTTTGTTTAAGGAAATAAATAATTTTCAAACTATCTCAGGTTTACAGTTCAATGAAAACAAAACAAAAATTATGTCATGTAATACTAAAAAGAAACATATAAACAAAAAATATTCCAAATACATAGCAGAAGATAATAAAATAGTATATTTAGGCATAGATCTACTTGAAGACTTAACTGAATCACTTATATATAATTATAATAAAACACTAGATAAAATAGAGCAAGCGATATCTAACTGGAACAAATATATGTTTACAATGGGAGATAGATTATATCTCATTAAATCAATTATTTTTCTTAAAGTATTATATCTAATACAAAGTTTTTCACTGCCACCACCCAAGTATATCACTCAGAGATATAATAAACTAATATTAAATTTTGTATGGTTCCCAAACAAACCCCAAATTGCCTTAAATAAACATTTACCAAATTGGGAAGATGGAGGAATCAATTTACCTGATATTGAGATATATATTATGTCCTCTGTTGTTAAAAATATAACCCTATGGTTAAATTATCACTACAAACCTATATGGAAACAATTACATGAACAGGTCTATATTGAACTTAATCATAACAACATATCAGATCATTTAACTATAATACCATTTCCTTTAGTTTGGATGTTAAAAGATTATCTAGAAGGTAAAAATAAAAATAATAAACTCCCATCCAAATATATGAATATCACACTAACAACATTTAAAACATACATAAGCAAAGTACCAAATATTAATTCATGGTTCTTTCTGATCTTCCCTATAGCTTTCACACCCACAATCCTTGATACATTCCAATTCAGAAAATCAATATCCTTAAGATAAGCTCAATAAGCCACTGGCATCAGCTGGTAGAACAAGACAAAATATTAACTAAAGATCAGATAATCAGAAAATACAATATAAATAATGACTCATGGTTACTTCTGCAAAATCTAAGGCAATACCTTATAAATAGAATTGGACAAATGCAAGATACTGTCCCAAAGTTTATTGAATATATTAATGTAATTAATAATCAACCTTAGCAAGGTGC
Source organism: Protopterus annectens (assembly GCF_019279795.1). Classification (NCBI taxonomy): domain Eukaryota; kingdom Metazoa; phylum Chordata; order Ceratodontiformes; family Protopteridae; genus Protopterus; species Protopterus annectens. The sequence goes on along the minus strand of NC_056747.1, from coordinate 1,141,294,519 downwards.
TGGATATCTATCTAAAATTTACAAAATAATTAAAACAACAAAAATATACCAAACAGACACCTACTGGAATTATTATACACAGATAAACAATCACCCTCCTAACGAAAAGGAAAAAAAGATTATTTTAAAATCTTCTAAGAAGTCATCATTATCAATAAACTTGCAGTTATTCACTTGGAGATTTTTAAATAGAAGTTTTATACACCACATAAAGTATCTAAGATGTATACTAGTGAAGATCTATGTTGGAGATGTCAGACTAAAACAAGAGCTGACTGGCAACACATTTTTCATGAATGTAACTGTCTTACTTTGTATTGGAATAATATTAATTATTTTTTTCAGACTGTTTTTAATGATAATTATCAATTATCAAAATCTATGATTTTATTCAACTCTCCCTTTCCGGATTGTGTGCCAAAAAAATATTTTAAACTCTTATGGACTTTAATGGCAGCAGCTCGCAAAATCATCACCATTCACTGGAAAAGTGAGACTCCTCCTACATTTTATGAATTTAAAAATTTAGCTAGAACAGTTGGACAAATGGAAATATCTACACTGAAGAACAGAACTACCAGACCTACATCCTTATACAACTCTTGGATGAAAATACTAGAAATAATTGAGAAAATGGACAAAGATATATGAACTTATATATCATTCTTCATGTTACACTTTAAACCTATTTATAGCTTTCTTCTTAACAGACACCAGTGTATATAGTTATATAATCTTTTTAAAGTTTATAGGTTTTACAATTGTAGATATATATCATTTTCTTTTCTGATTTCATGTAATATTTGACAAATTATCAATACAAAAAAAAAAAAAAGAAAAAAAAAAGGTATGCTGTCCAGAAACATTCATAGTCTAGGATGAAGGGGGCTACATTTGTAAGGAGAGGGGAAGGGAGAAGGGTTACATTCTGGAAGATATTGTACAATTCCTAAAACCGTGGCTACTCCCCTGTATGAAGTGAAGGGTACAGATCAATGCAATGGTACATTCTAACAAGGTGAATGGTCTCAGCACATTGTCACTGAAGCAACTAACAAGCCGTCTGCTAAGAATAATAAAAGCATGTGGCCCCATGACAAAACATACTAAGTACACAGGTAATGTATATGCTGCAAAGTAATGGCTCACATACCTTAAAAATCTCCACAAAACAGGATATAGACATAAAATCCTGTTTATGACTTGTCTTATGTTGCACATGACACAGTTACAGCTTAAATGAAGCATTTTTAGTTTGATGGTTCTGGCCTATATTAAGATGGTACTCTAGATGAGCTAATGGTCCAGTAGTTACAATACCAAAATAGTCAAAGATCAGCTACCTGAAAAAAGTCACTGGTTTAAAATTGTTTGCATTTCTGTAATATACACCTTATTATTTATTTGTTAGTCAGCAAAGTAAACTGGTTAGGAAACCCTTTTCATTCAGGACTTGGGTATCAGACAGCAGTAGCACAAGGATGTAAGGTTGATTTCTTAACAATGAAAATAAAATTAATGTACTATACTTACTTCACAAGAACACATTTTTAAGACTGTCTAGCAACACTGTGGCATCAGTACAGGATTCATATTACATTGTGATAAATGAAATAGGAAGTGTAATAAAAGAGAACAGGAACTGTAATAACAGGAAGTGTAACAACAGGAAGTGTAACAACAGGAATTGTAATAGGAAGTGTAATAATCAAAAGAGTGTGGACTGCAGGCACTGTCATTCACATGGTAATTAGTGCTTATTCTACGTGATAAAGGTATTAGAGTACCCTCATTATAGTGGCATGTTTCTAAGTGAAATGAAAAGTATTGGCATGTAACTAGCTCTTGATTTCTGTCTTATGAAAACTGCATATTCTTGTATTAGCAATATTTATTCAGAATGGGGCACTGCATGCATGTTATTTTCTGGTATATTCCTTGTTAGGGAAGGTGCATCATTTAAAGTAAGCAGTGAATGAATGTATGCTGTCATTAATGCAGACTTATAACACCTATAATGTTATTACGCAACTTTGTCTGTACACTGTTGTGTTTCAGCCTGCATATAGATTAAAGAGTGTAACACTGAATAAAGCTACCTGTTTACTCAACAACATTTTTAAGCATAATTTCTTTACTCACAGGCTGCATGAATTTGGTACATAGAACAACTGCTAAGTGTTTATTGGTTAATGAGTGTTAATTATTTTTGTAAATCCTTAGTAATGAGACATGAAGTCTCTAACTTCACTATGTAGTTTACTTCTCACTCCTTGAATAAAGACTAGTTCCATAGTGAGATCAACATGAACTGAAAGATAAAATAGCAATTTGTAGTAAAGATGCTGAAAGTACTTCTGTTAAGTGATATCTAGATGTCATCATTTTAAAGAGTTCTATCACATTCAATGTGCTGTTATCTACATCAAAATCTGGGCAACTACCTGGAGAAAGTTTTTAACAACGCTTGCAGGTGAGGCTATCTATGAATACCATGCCAAGAATCATCACTAATCAGAGCAGTATGAATATACGACTGGACTACAGATTAAGAGAGTTACAACATTCTCTCTCTCTGGAGTCTTTATGTTGTCCCTATGACCATGTGGGTTTTCTCCATGTGCTCTGGTTTCCTCCCAAGGATATGTAGTACATTAACTGGTGAGCTACTAAATTGCATGTAGGTGTGTGTGTTGTGTATTGTTTGAATGAGTGTGCATTCCGTGACAAACTGGTGCTCTGTCTAGACTGAGCTTCAAAGCCTTGCCTCCACTGACTGCCAGGATGGGCTTTAGCTTCACAGGGATCCTATAAGGAATAAAGCAGTTATCAGGAAAATTGCACGGTGAGCAAAATAACGACAATGGCTATAACAGCAAATAGCATAGGCTTTGAAAACTAGTAACCAATTTTCATCAAAGAATAAGCAGAACTCAATTACCCTTAAGTCTCAAAGAAAAAAAAAACAATACACATTTATTTGTACCTAACTGTGCTTATATTTCTTATTGTGCTTAAAACTTTTTCTGTGCTTCCTAGTTATCTAGCCTGCCGAGTTACAATTTGCCTCACATAACTATACTCTCACTGTGTTAAAATTATCACTGCAGGTGGTGTTTTTATCACTAATCTGTAACCAGTGATTTTACTAATTTTATTGTAGCTAGTTATCACTACCATTTTACGGTTATTGTAAATAATCAAATTACTGCACGTTCCTCATGCTATTGTTATAATTGGCTGAATCACAATCACTACTCTCATAATGCTTACCTTCATAGGGCCCCACCTCGTATTAATGATTATCCTCAATACCCAGTTGTTCCTGCTAGCTGATTATTACATTCTATTCTACAAATTATTTAAAATTAACTTATCCTTATCTATTAATCTCCATATTATGGGTCCTCAGTCTGTTTTAACCCCTTCTTTTGCAACTCTGCTTAAATTTGGTATATTGAAGCAGTGTTCAGCTATATCATGCTTATCAATAACGCTTTGCAAATACAGATACCAGTTCTGAGAGTCAAACCTCTGAACTGTCCCTATTTTTGGAGGTATGTTCTTATTTTCAGGCTTAATTTACCCCTTCACACAATTTTCTGAGTCCCCCTTATCACGTGTGATTTTTGAAGCTGTCTAGTACACAGAAAACCACACAACATGACCAACATACTAGTGGCAACAATAACTTAAAGAAACAGGACACACATCTTACAACTTTCTTTTCCTGAAGCAAAAATAAATGATCTTGTATTATAAAATTTTGTGATACAGTTCATTAAAGTCTACAGATTTTACACTGTCTGTTTGATAATCTGCTTATATTTTTCCATCGTTTTTGTCACTCTCTGTTTTTTAAACGTGTGTTTCTGAGGGCTCCCTATTGAAATGTCAGCAATCGAAATACCAAGTAGTGACAAGCTGAAACGTTTATGCTGGCTGTTCCTATCTTTCAAGGGCCTTTGTCCCTATTTTCAGTGCCTGAAGATTGAGAGGTATGATAATGATGCAAAATGCATTAGCAAATCAAAGCCAAGGAAATCTAAAGGTGTTACTGCTCAGTGCTAGGAGTCTAAAGAAGAAACTGCACTCCCTACAAGTTCTCCTTACCCTATAGAATGCTGATACCTGTTTGGTCACTGAGATTTAAAGCAGTCCCTGTGGTTTAAAGCCACAGAGTACACTGACAGTACAAGGCTATAATGCCTTCTACACATTTAGACCAGCTACTACACAGACAGGGACTAAAGATGGAGGCGTCTCTATTTACATCAGAGATAAATATACCTCAAGGCTGGTCAAACAGGATGATGCACTAGAGTTTCTCCATGTTCAAATCACCATAGGAACAATCCTATGCCACTTCCTTGCAAGCTATAGGTCCACCTCTATGACCCAGGAAGCCCATAACATGTATTTAAGCTTACTTGAGACACCCACCATCTAACCCAATACTGTACTCGTGGGTGACTTTAATTACTCTACCATTAACTGGGAATCATATACCACACCAAACGTATGGGCACAGAGATTCCTGTATTTTGTATACACAAACTCCCTGGACCAGATTGTCAATACTTCAACCAGGGGTGCAAACATACTGGATCTGGTCCTCACTAATATGAGAGAGTGCTGCACACCCCCTTCTGTAATGTCCTGTATGGTAAGGTCAGACCAAAAATTTGTCTCCTTTATTTTATTTTTATTTTTATTTTACATTTATTAACTGGGGGTGTCTGACTGAGCCAAAAAGGCCCTTTTTCAGCAGAGAGAAAAGCTCCACAAAGAAAAATTACAGATACATTTAGTTATTTAGACATGATCAGTATACACACAAATTACAGGAGACATGTTTTTACAGTGGTATGTGGCACATAAACAGTTACAGTGGAGAGAACAAACAAAAAAATATTAATTTTAAAAATAAAGGTAATTAATAAATTTGTGGTGTACAGCTGAAATTTGGAACATAGGTAGAATACATACATAGTACACAGGTACAGTACATACATTGTAGATTAACCAGTGTTTATGAGTAAGATTGAAAACTATTATCAAGTGCTCTAGATTTTGTATGTATGTGTTATCCGCTTTCACTAGCCTGGGGAGCAATCATGGCACTGCCAACTTTCCTTGAGATGTTGCCTGATGAGGTCTTTAAAGGAGGCTTTGGATGATGTGTTTTGAATGCTTGTAGGGACAAAGTTCCATTTTTTAGCCACTGAACTACTATATAGTGTATCTCCAAAGCTATTGTAGCTGTTGGTGACTTCTACTAGTAGTTTGCTTGATGATCTAAGAGGCCTTTTGGCTGAGTGATGTTGTACTAGGTTTTTGAGGGCAGGACACTTATTGGGGAGGTAATAGAATGACAGAGGCAGATCTGATTGTAGGTTAGGAGATTGGGCAGTTCAAGCCAGTGGAGCTGTCTCAAAGCAGTACAGTGATGAGTTCTATATCAGCAATTTGCAGCAAAGCGGGCACTTCTGTTATAGCAGGCTTCCATTTTGCTTAGTTCAGTTTTGTTGAGATTAGTCAGAATGGGAGATGCATAGAGTAGGGTGGATAGAAGTTGGGAGCGAGCAATGGCTGATCTTGTGTTGTTGATAAGAAATGGTTTGATATGGTAGAGTGACCCCAGTTTGGCATGTAATTTTTAATAGTTAAGTTGAGATGACTATCAAATTTTAGGTGGGAGTCTATGGTTATTCCCAGTAGCTTAGCCTGTGCCACTGGAGCAATTGGAGTAGCATTAGTGGAGTAGATAGTGAATTAACTGTTAGTGTTTTTGTTAGAACTGGTTATAATCATAAGCTGAGTTTTCTTTGGACTGAGGATAAGTTGGGCTTTGGTAAGGTAGTTTCAACGCCAGAGAATGCTAGTTGAGTTGTTTGCAGGAGGGTGGGAATGTTTTGTGCAGCACAGATTAAGGTAGTGTCATCTGCATACTGAATTATAGATGCATGCTGTGTGGAGGTATGGAGGTCATTTGTGAAGACTGTGAATAGTAGTGGTCCTAAGATAGAACCCTGTGGGACTCCTATAGTTATGGGCAGCTGAGGAGAGAGAGAATTTTCCCATTTCCCAGCTTGGTACCTGTCAATTAAGTAGCTTTGGAACCAGGTAAGAGTGGAATTTGATAGATGATATTGGTTTAGTTTAGCAGGATTTGGTGTGAGACTGTGTCAAATGCTTTGGACATATCCAAAAAAAGAGTTGACACTTGTAGCCCTTCATTTTTGAGACGGTTTACTGTGTCTGTGAAGCAGAGGAGGGCTGTAGTGGTACTATGGGCAGGTCTGAAACCATGCTGAGTAGGTGACAGGATGTTGCTGTCTAGGAGATAGTTTAGCACCTGAGTATGGATGCATTTTTCTAGGATTTTGGCCAGGGGGGAAAGTAAAGCAATGGGTCTGTAGTTATTAAGTTCAGTGGAGGTCCCGCCTTTATGTATGGGTGTAACATAGGATATTTTCCAGAGTTTGGGCACATAGTTTTCAACAATTGATCTGTTTATGAGAGCGGAGACTGGGATAACAATAGCATCTGCTGTGAGTTTCAAGAAATGGCTGGGGAGTAGGTCGGCTGCTGTTGATGAGGTTTTTAGTTTGGAGAGCATGCTTTTGATTGAAATGGTGGAAACTGTTTTGAGGGTAAAGCTTGTATTAGTGTTATTTGTGTTGGGGGGGACAGTGAGGAAGGAACTGTCCTGTGATACTAAGGATAGAATTGAGTTCACAAAGTGGGAGTTGAATTGTGTTTCGATGGGAACTTTAGTGTCAGGGGTGGTTGGTTTGGGGGTAGCCTTTTGGGTGGATTTTAGTAGCTGGTTTACATTTTTCCAAAATTTTTGCTGGTTGTGTTGGTATTTAGTTTGTAATGTTGTGTAGTAGGATTTTTTTGTCCAGCCTAATGCATTTTTTTTGCATGGTTGTGCAGTTCTTGGTACTTAGTTAGGCTTTGTGTTTCTGTGTTTTTTTGATAGTAAAGCCAGGCAGTGTCTCTGGACTTGAGGATTTGTTTGGTTTCTTTACTGAGCCAGGGGTTTGTAGAGGTTCTAACCTTGATTTTGCGCAATGGAGCGACAGTGTCTAGGTGTTGTAGAAATGTTTTGTTGAAATATGCTACAGCCTGGTCAAGTGGGAGGGTTTTTAGGGGGGTCCAGTCACAATTACACAGTAAAGTGTTGAGGACCTCAGGAGATAATTTTTTTGTGTTTCTAGTGGATATATAGTTAGTGGTTTTGCATATGCTTGTTCTACTAAGTATAAAGTATATTATATTGTGGTTACTTCAGGTGTCTGGGAGACTGCCTGTGTGAGGGTACAATGTGGGGTTGTTAGTTAGGACCCAGTCAAGGATGGATTCCCTTTTAGATTTGTTATCACATCTAGTTGGAATTTGGACTAGCTGCTGGTAGCCATGGAGATTTATTAGATTACTTGGTGGTTCTGATATACAGGTGAACCAATCTAGGTTGAAGTCCCCCAGAATAAGGGTTTCTTGTGAGTATGTGGAAGAACACCAGGATAAGAAGTCTTCAAGGCCTGCAGGTATATTACCAGGTGGAATACAGATCACAACTTTGAAGTAAAAATAAAACTCAGAACCCCAGCTAAACCTGGAATGTTCAGAAAGTACTCTAAGCCTAACTTGCTACTATTAAGTGATAACCTGGTAAAATTTCAAGCCCCATAAACCCTGTGAACACTGCTGCATACACAAAACAATTCACAGAAAATCCGTACAAGCATGTTAATAGCTGCATACAGGCAGCTGTACTCACCGGGAATAAGTACAGAACTAAAACTAAACTAGAACTAAAAACATACTCGGAGGCTTTAAATAAAAATCTGCCTAAGCAGCAGAGACCTCCAAAGCAGACACCCAAGCAACTGCTACCCCAAAACAAAACACGTGCAACATATAACTCACAAAGCCAGTGTGCCGAACAGTCACAGCCCTTAAGGCTAAACAACACACCTGATACACTTGTAATAGGTGACTCTATCATCAGGCACACTGACATCCCGCTCACCAGGCAGAACAAGGAGAAGGTCACGGTGAGCTGCCTGTCGGGTGCTAGGATCCGCCACATAACACAAACACTCAGGTCACTCCAAGGCAAGTACAAATATGACTCAGTCATTGTCCATGCTGGTGAAAATGCCCTGAGACGTACCTCCCTGGACTACATGAAAAGAGACATAGAGGAGCTCTCTGAGCATGTAGCCCAGGCTGGTATGACCCTGACCTTGAGTAGCAGCTTACCCTCACCAAGAATGATGCCACAATATGAAGACAAGATGATCAATTTCAACAATTGGCTTAAGTACTGGTGTCATTCAAAGGGGATCCAATGCCTGTCAGCCTGAGATGACATGCTCGACAAGCCACGATGCTTCGTTAGGGACAGCTTGCACCTGTCACCCCTGGGCTTTCGGATACTGGCAAAGGCTCTTGCCACCCCCATAGTGCCTTTTTTAGGCAAGGCTCAAAAGACAAACCCACCTCCATAGGTATCACAAGGGATAAGAAACTAAGAGTAATGCTACTCAATGCCAGAAGTCTAAACCTCAAGATGCATGCACTCGAAACTCTCCTTAGCATGGAGAACATCGATATCTGTGCAGTAACAGAAACCTGGTTCAAGGATCCTGAGAGCACCCCAGCACTACCAGGTTATACCTCATACCATGCTTTCGACCCCAAAACTTGGACCGAACCACAAAAGGAGGGGGAGTATCAATATTCGTCAAAGATACCTACACCTCCAGGTTGGTGGCACAGCACGAAGCATCAGAGACTATCCATGTGCAACTAACAGTGGGTAAAACTGCCTTCCAGTTTATAGCCTGCTACAGACCACCCTCCCAAACCCAGGAACCCCACTCGGCCTTCCTGAGAACACTGGAAAATATGAAGATCTCTCCAAACACCATTATATTGGGCGACTTCAACTACCCAAACATAGACTGGGAGCATTACTCTAGCTCCAACACCCTAGCCCAAAGGTTCCTAGAATTTATAAACTCAAATGCTATAGAACAACTTGTTACCACTCCCACAGGAGGGGAAAACATACTGGGCCTGATCATCACCAACATGGGGGCTCTATGCTCCAGACCAGAAGTGTATCCCTCACTGGTAAGATCAGACCATAAACTAATCTCACTGGATATTCACATCCCGACCCCACCCCCTGCCCAGAAAACCACAGTGAAAAACTTCTCTAAAGCAAATTTCACACTCCTCAAAACCGAGGTGGAATCCTTCAAAGCCCCCGGGCCTGTGGAAAATATGGCCCAGACCACAGAGTCCTTTATAAATGCATTCTATGAACACCTTCAGGAATGCATGGATCATGCAATCCCAAATAAAACCAAGACCCAATCCTCCAAAGGCAGGCGTCCTGTCTGGTGGACCCCAGCCATAAACAAACTATACAACAGAAGGAAGAAGCTACTACATGATAGAGCAAAATCCCAAAAAGGAAAGGCATCTCTGATCAGTATTAGCAAAAATCTACAGGCACTCATAAAATCGTCTAAGGCCAGCTTCGAGAGAAAAATTGCACAGGACACTAAGGATAATCACAAGGCTTTCTTTAGTTATGTTAGGAACCTGGGTGGGAATTCCCAGATATGCTCAGAATTAGTCCAAAATGACAAAAAATACACTGAACCTACAGACATTGCCAACATCCTAGCTGACAGGTTCAGCGCAAACTCCCTCCCCCCACCAAAAGGGCAAATATCTATCCCAGCAGAGTGCTGCCCCCCTGACATCTTAGATGCTCAGGTAAGAGCCGCCCTCTCCCAAGCAAAAAACACAGCATCAATGGGACCAGACGGTGTCCCGGGCTGCATCCTACATGAACTCCAAGAAGAGCTAAACCCAAACATAAAACTACTGTTCAATCTCAGCCTTACTACAGGATATGTAAGCAAAGAGTTGCGTACAGCAACAGTGGTCCCTCTCCACAAAGGTGGTGCCTCAACGGATCCTGGAAACTATCGCCCCATAAGCCTGACTAGCTTGGTCTGCAAAGCTATGGAAAGGATCATTATGGACCTCATAAATAAAGATATTGGGGACCTACAGACACTGGATCCTACCCAGTTTGGCTTTGTTAGGGGCAGATCCTGCCTCTTAAACCTGGTCAATTTCTTTGAAACAGTCACCAAGGCCATTGACGAGGGGAAGGTGGTCCACACAGCCTACCTGGACCTCGCAAAAGCCTTCGATACAATACCCCACTCGGGCATTATAGATAAGCTCACCAGCTTAAATATAAACCCCTATGTCACTAGATGGGTTGCAAACTGGCTCAAGGACAGAACCCACATGGTTAGAATTGCTGGAGCCATGTCAGACTCCAAACCATTTACAAGCAGCATCCCACAAGGCTCAGTCCTGGGACCTCTCTTGTTTGGTATATATTTCTCGGAGGTACAGGCCAACACAGAAGGACTGTGGCTGACCAAGTTCGCAGATGACTGCAAACTAGGCACCATAATCAACTCTCCAGCCGACACAAGCATCCTATAAAAGGGCCTCATAGAAACAGACAACTGGTGCCAGAGCCATGGCCTCAAGCTAAAGGCCAAAAAGTGTATAGTCATCCCCTTTGGCAAAAACAAAGTGCCCACAAATTACCACATAGGTGGCAATCCATTAAGTATGGAAGAAGCAATTAGGGACCTGGGGACCCAAGTTGATAGCAATCTCTCATTTGAAAACCACGTGGCCAAAGTGGTTAGAAAATCATTTTATATAGCCCACCTAATCATGAAGGGATTCACATCTAGATCAGGGGAGGTCATCGTGCCTCTTTACTCATCCCTCATCAGGCCCATAGTTGAGTACAATGCCCCTTTTGGGATTTACCTTGCCAGACACCTGCAGCAACTGGAAAGACCCCAAATGTACCTCACCAAGAGGATCAAAGGGCTCAAACAGGTGCCATATGCTGACCGGTTAAAGAAACTCCAGCTCTACTCAGTGGCTTACCGCCTGCTCAGAGGCGATCTCTGCCTGGCGTATAAAGCCATGTCCAACCCGGAATTAATGGACATGCTGCACCTCAGAAAATCCAAATCCCATCGAGCTACACGCTCGAGAGACTTGAACCTCAGCACTGAAATAAATAGGACATTCTGGAGGGACAGATTCATAACCCAGAGGCTCCTTTCACTCTGGAATAAAATCCCAGTCCAGGTTAGGCAGAGTCCCTCACTGACTCTCTTCAAGAGGAATCTTGATGAGTGGATGGGAGATCGTAGGTTTACCCCGGGTATCACTTCTGTGTCACTGTTAGACAGAGGCACAGTATACTAACCTCGAAAAAGGGCATAGCAAAATTCATTTAAAATGGGTGGTGAAAGCCAAACACACTCTGGCTAGACTTATAAATGCCCTAGGGCAGATAGCCTAGAATGAACCTATGAACCTATGAACAAAAACAAAAGCCACCCTGGTGGAATCACAACATCAATAGGCTGTACAACGGAAAGAAGAGAATCATGGCAACAAATTAGGAGGTGCAGCACCCAGCATGATAAAAGCACTCATCAAACTAAACAAACTACTCAGAGGAAAAATAAAGTCTACCAAAGCCAAATTAGAGGTAAATCTAGCCAGCTAGGCCAAGGGCAAGGCATTCTTTAGCTATATCTGCAACCTCAAAGGCAATACATAATGGTGTGGAGAGTTCTTTGTTAATGGGGCTACCTATACTGAGCCAGAAGATATGGCAAAACTACTGCCCAACAAATTCAGATAGAACTTTACCCCTGTCTCCCCCTCAACCTTCCCTCAAGGAAATACCATCAAATATAACTCCCCCTACTATCACTAAGGAACAGGTCCTCAATGTTCTCTCTAAGGCCCAAGAAAACTACATCAGTGGGCCCAGAAAATATTCCAAGATGCCTTCTAAATAGCATAAAGCATGACCTATCAGGAACTCTGGAATTACTATTTAACTGTAGCCTCCAAACAGACTTCGTGCCTCATGAATGGAGAACAGCAACAGTCATCCATCTGCACAAAGGTGGGCCATCTACAGACCCTGGAAACTACAGACCATTAAGTCTCACTAGTCTCATATGCAAAGCCATGGAAATAATTATCATGGAAATAATCAATAATGACATGGGAAACCTCCAGACACTGTACCCAATCCAATTTGGTTTCGTCAAGGGCAAATCATGCCTAGTCAACCTGGTGAACTTCTTTTAGAAGGTTACCAAAGCAATGGATGAGGGCAAAATGGTTCACACTGCCTAACTTAACCTGGCCAAGGCATTTGACACAATACCTGACTCGAGTATTGTTGTTGAACTCAAGAGGTTAGGTGTAAACCCTTATGTCACCCAGTGGATAGCCAACTGGCTCAAAGACAGGACCCAGGAAGTTAGAACTGGGGAGTCCATCTCTACAAAGAGGCCAGTTACAAGTGGAGTCCCTCAGGGATTGATCCATTTTGGAATTTACTTCTCTGAAGCCACGGCCAATGTCAATGGCCTCTGGATGACTAAATTTGCAGATGATTTCAAATTAGGAGTTGTTATTGAATCCCACACCAACACAAATGTTCTCCAGGAAGGGCTGACACAGACAAACAGCTGGTGTCAGAGCCATGGACAAAAGCTAAATACCAAGAAATGCATAATAGTATCCTTTTGGAAGTCATCCACCCCTGGTAAATATCATGTTTACAACACACCCCTTAGAGTTGACACAGTAGCCAGGGACTTAGGGACACACATAAATAGTAATTTAGCCTTTGGTCATCACGTGTCTACAGTGATGAGGAAATCATTCTATGTTGCACAACTTATAAACAAAGGTATGGCATCTAAGTCCAAGGAAGTCATTGTTCCACTGTATTCAGCATTCATCAGACCTATCATTGAGTACAATGCACCCCTTGGTATGTACCTAACCAGGCATATACAACAACTGGAATGTCCACAGAGGTTCCTCACTAAAAGAATATGGGGTATAAGTAAAATGTCCTATGCAGACCACCTCAAGGCCCTATCCCTATATGCAGTCTCTTACAGGCTATTGGGAGGAGATCTATGTCTGACATACAAGGCATTTTCAGACCCCACTCTGATGGACCTCCTGCATATCTGCAAAAGAAACAGTACCAGAATTACCTATTCTAAAGACTTAAACCTTGCCTGTGGTATAACTAGGAACTGCTGAAGAAACAGGTATGTATCCCAGAGTCTACCCCATCTCTGGAACAGGCTCTCCATCCATGTGAAGCAGAGGTCCTCCCTAACCCAATTCAAGTGTAACCTGGACAACTAGATGGGAAACAGGAAACTTATCCCTGGTTTGGCACCTATGTCTCTAATGGACACAGGCAGCCTGTAAAGGGTTCATCTCCCAGGCCCCTGCTTGTAAATGTTTCATCACCCAAGTCCCTGGTTACACTTATCAAGGGTACCAGAACTTGTCAGAGATTTGAGATGCATGGCTAGGCTTAAAAAGGCCATTGTGGTTGTTAGCCCAATAAACACATCAACCTATGAATATTTAAAATTTGCCACTATTTTTGGACCCTTGTTCCCCCATTATTTTAGTCTCTGTCCAGATTTCTTGCTCTAAGAGGTTGAGAGGTACGGTCCTACCCCTTATTCTTTCCATCTCTTATGCTCTGCATCAGGCACTTCAGTATGGTTCTCACACTTTCAGTTATCTGTCTTTTCACCCTTCTTTACACCTCTGTTATCACACTTCCTAGCTCCTGACTCTTTTGCCTCCACAATTTGTCACCTATAAGAGACCACCATCTTTTCAACTATTTATCATCTTTCCCTACCCCCTATTTCCCTGTTTTCCTTGCTACATTTCTCTCTGAATCTTTATACTTTTTATGGGCTCCACTTAAGTTTTCCATCTGCCTGATGTCTATCTCTCTCTCTCTCTGTCTGTCTTGTTCATCTTTCTTTAAGTATTCTTTTTTCTGTCTTCTATCTCTCCACTTTCCTTTCTGCCACAAATACCAGAAACACCAGCTGTCTTCCCCTCCTTTTGATATGCTTCCTCCCATACCCTCATACTAGACTTCCCTTCCCCTTAAATACTGGGGCATAAACACTACATATATAAGCTATCAGACTCAGATCTTCAAGTATTTACTTTCTTGTTCCACCTCTCTGTTCACAACTCACCATTGTGCAACACTGTACTACCTGTATACTGAGTGTATGTGTGAATATATATATATATATATATATATATATATATATATATATATATATATATATATATATATATATACATATACACACACGCACACACACACACACACACACACACACACACATACATACATATATACATATATATATATATATATATATATATATACATACATATACACACACACACACACACACATATATATATATTATACATATATATATATATATATATATATATATATATATATATATATATATACATATCCATATTTATATGTACATCATGCACTGGGTTTATTTCCTAAGCAATCTACACACCTCCAATGTCCTTTCCATAGTATGGCTTCTTTCTATGTACATCTCCCCTTCATTCATCATTTCCAGACAGTTTGTATAACAACATTAACCTTTGTTGCATTCTATATTTCTATAACTTGCTGTAATTTTCCTTTTCCTTTCCTTTCTACCCCAGGAAAGTTTATCAACCCCATTTCCTTCCTTTTCTCATCTGATCTCTATTATTGTGTGTTTTTGTTCATCATCATCATCATCAGCCCCTTTTCCCCAGTTCCTACATGGGGTCAGGGTGTCGTGTTAACTGTCACTATCTCACTTGATTCAATGCTACTCTCCTACCTTCTTTGACAGCCATACCTGACTGTCTAAGGTTTTCTCTCACACAATCCATCCATCTCTTTGCTGGATACCCTTGTTTCCTCTTGTTTTCTTCCTGTCTGTCCCAAATCTTCTTTCCCAGTTTGTCTTCTGCTTTTCTGCACATGCTCACATCATCATAATCTATTCCCTTTGACTTCCTCTGTAACTGGAGGTCCTTTTTCTTCTGCTCTGATATCCTCATTTCTACATCTGTCCCATAATGTGCATCCTGCCACCCATCTCAGGCAATTCATCTCCATCACCTTTAGCTTTCTCATCTGCTCTGCCTTTTCTGCCCAGGTTTCTGTATCATACGGTAGTACTGGTTGCACCACTGTTTTGTACACCTTACTTTTTCACTTCTTTCACATTCTTCTGTTGCACACTAGCCCCCCTGTTTCTAGCTTTGCCCTCCTCATTCAGACTTTCCTTCTCCCAGTCAACTCTCCCAGATACTTGAAGCTGTTAACTTGTTCCACTATTTTCCCTTCATTTTCAATTCTCATCCTCTTCCGATTCTCCCCATTTGCTGCCATTACAGCTATCTTAGCTATACTCAGTTCCATTCCATGTGCTTTTAGTTTTGCATTACATTCCCCTATCCTTTGTTGAATTTCTTGCTCAGAGTCTGCCTGTAATGTCACATTATCTGCATGCAGCGACTTTGTTGATTTGCCCCCTCTGACCTGTTTGTTAATGTAGTCCATCACCAGTATGACCAGCAGTGGGCCGAGAGATTAACCATGATCCTCACCCATTCCCACTGAGAGCCTGTCTGTGAATCCGAACACTATTCTTACTTGAGTCGCTGGTTCCTTCTACACAGCCTGCACTAATCCTACCAATATTTCTGGGACTTCAAGCCACCGCAGTACTACCCAAATCAGCTTTCTTGGGACCTTCTCATCTACTTTTTCCAAGTCTATGAATGACCAGTTGGACTCCTCCCTCATTCCTAACTTCCTTTCAACTATCTGCCCCATTAAAAATATTGGGTCAGTTGTGTTGCATCCTGACCTGCATTGTAACTGCTCATCTCCCATCTTACTTTCTACTACTCTGTATATTTGTTTATCAGTCACCCTCTCCAGAACTTTCATGCAGTGTGATAGGAGTTTGATACCGTTATACTGCTCTCAGTTGTGAATCCTACTTTGTTCTTGAACCCTGGCATTAGCATGCTTATTCAACAGTCATTTGGGATATGCCTTTCTCTCCATACTATGAGTACCCTCAGGAGCCATTTCTCCCCTATCTCACCCAGCATCTTTATCATATCTGCTGTGACCTCATCTGATCCTGCTGCTTTCCCTGACTTAATTTTCCTTAGTACTGTTCTTACTTCTTCTAGGGTGGGCTCCTCCTCTCCTCTTTTCTCACCACAGGCTGTATCTGGGGCAATACAAATTTTATGGGTTTTCTTAGATCAGAAGCTGCTGGAAGTACTCCATCTATCTGCCTTTGATTTCCTGTTATCTGATAAGCAGGTTGTTGTTGGCATCCATTATGAATGATGCCTGACTATCTTCTTTGTCTTTCTGTTTTTGCCTAGCAACCTGATAGAGTTTCTTTGTGCTGTCTACTGAGTCACTTTCTAGAAGCTGGTAGACTGACTCTAATACTGTGTTCTTTGCTATTGCCACTCCTCTCTTAGCCTCTTTGTGAGCCAATCAGTATTCTTTCTTAGCTTGGTCTGTCTTTTCTATCTGATACTTTTTCCTGCACTCCTTCTCTCTTTTGATGACTTCCTGGATTTCTGCATTCCACCAGCTTTCTTAATGTACATTATTTCCGTACCTGGCATGACAACATGTCTGTTCTGTAGTCCTCACATATGCTATTTTCAGGTAGTGCCATTCTTCTCAACTCTACCTATTTCTCTACTTCTTGAGTTGCTAGGGCCATAATATCTTATGCATTCTCTCAAGACAACATCCAGGTCTTCTGCTCTTTTGATCTTAGAGCCTTCTCTGATAACTGCTTGCACCTGATTATCGTGACCCATGTTTTATGCTGTTAGCCAACTGATTCACTGAGGGTGACTTTGCAATCACTGACTCCACTCCAGTGACCTTACCTTGCTAGGAAGAAGTCTACCCAAGTTGCATGTTGGCCACTTTTGTATGTGATCTTGTGACCGTGTGTCTTGCTGAACAATGTGTTGACCACCATCGAGCCATTTACCAGATAGAAGTCTAGAACGGCCTCTACTCCTTTAATCCTGTTGCCCCATCCATGTAGACCAAGGCAGTCCTCATATTCTGTTCTGCTTGTTCCAAAATATGCATTCAGGTCGCCCATTATCGCCACCAGCTCATGTTGTCCTACTTTATCTAATAGGTCTTGCAACTGTTGTCTGAATGCACTCTTTTCCTCACTATCACAACCCTGCTGAGGGACACATGCTGAGATTATGAATATTGCCCTATCATTAGGCTAGAGTCTGATTGCCATGAGTCTGTCACTAATTCTGATATATCTCTTCTGAAGCCTCTATCTCTCCCTCAATACAATTTCCACATCATTTCTAGTCTGTCCTCCTCTTGAGTAGTAAACTCTGGATTCTAAGCCAAGTGGCTTTGCTGCACTGCCAGCCATCGTACCTCCTAGATGCAAAGGATGTGCAGTCTCCTTCCTACCATCATGTAATTCACATACAAGCTGTATCCTGTCAAGTGAAGCTGCATCCTGTCAGTGAACCTACACTGTGTGTAGTGATCCTTAGTTCATGTTTGGCAGGTTGATTGGTTACATCCAGTCTTCGCTCAGTAGATCTCTTGAGTAGCTGGACTTTAGCCAGCCAGTAGCTTACTGAGCCAGGCTGTAGGGCTTCATGGTGGGCACACGCTAGCCAATAGGAGCTCAACCCACTTATCATATATATATATATATATATATATATATATATATATATATATATATATATATATATATATATATTTATATATATATATTATGTGTGTGCCTGTGTGTGTGTGTGTGTGTGTGTGTGTGTGTGTGTGTGTGTGTGTGTGTGTGTGTGTGTGTGTGTGTGAATGCTTTTATGTGAGAGATTTGCCTCCAGTGACTTTGTGTAAATACATCTCTCACATATTTTATCAGTTTGTTTGAAAATTAGCTGGTTGTTCAGCAAGCTGATAATGGAGATAGTGGGAAAATTAATATCCATGGCGACAGGCTCCTTTTTTATTGATTAGAAGGTTGCAATGGGAAAATAAAGTAACGTAAGGAGTATGTGGTTTACAATTATGGGGGCAGTGCTTGGCACTGCAAACAAGTTGACTTGTGTGCAACTAGGTATTGCTGAGATTTCAAGGGTGCTTTTACAGGAAAAATATCTATTCATGGTGTTTGTGTTTATACATTACAAGCTGGTTGTCCTTTTCAGAGATATTCATGTAAGTAAACGTAAGGGTGTGACACAAACTATGTTGCACAAAATAACACAATCAGCAGGTGTTAAAAGGAAACACATGCTGCAGCTGGTAATAACAATGAGAATGTACATGATCATAAAATGTAGCCTGTTTAAGGAGTCAATGAGGCAGTTTAGATGAGGACAATAAATATGACTGACAGATGTAATCCGGAAGTATATGAAGATATAGTAGAAATGAGATATGATGGAAACTTTTGGACACATTATTGAAATCACATGGATATTGATTAATTCTAAGGGAGTAGCATGCTACAATAGTACAGAAGTTGTGTAAAAAGGATGCTGCAGTATGAAAACAGAGAGTGACAGCTCATGAAAAAAAAACAGAAAGCAAATGTTTATCCAATGAGTTGTGAATGCATGTTGCAACATTCTTAATGAGGTTGTATCAAAACATGGAGCTCCCTTCAACTCTCCCTAAAATCATCTATTGATCTAAATTTCTTCAAGGAACAACTAAAATAATTGTTACTGGATTCCTGAACCAAGCCTGGTCTGCCCCAGGTTAATTATAATAGTCTTGTACATCTATCTCACAACTAAACCTCTCATTAAATACCCCTTTTGGTCCTTAGCATTCCCCCTCCCCCTCTCCCTCCTTCACTTATCATTGATCCTCCAGCTTAACCCAAGTCTCCCTATCTGCCTCTCCATACATATGTAGCCCCTATTTTACTGCCCCGACTTAACACTAGCAACTGCCTCTCATTCTGTATCTCCTGTATCAGAAAGTACAGTTTTGTACCTACCATAAATGTAGATGTTCCGACCGAGGACCCGCCTGACGGCAGGATAACCCAGCTGTGATGACTACAGCTGTATGCACGATGAACATCTGCTCAGCTCAAGCTTCCTTCTTGCACTTCTCTTCTCCAGCCTTAAACTACGTTACCAGTGACTTGCTCTCTTCTGTGCTGCTAACCTCTCATGATAAGTGCTCCTATTTCATATACTTCTTTCAAATCCAAATTGTAAATCGTAAGCTCTTCATTAAGGAGCATCATTACATTCAACCTATCATTCCAAGTTGAAGTGCCCATTTCTTAGTTCTGGAAACATCATGCCAAGTTGAACTGCCCTGTGCCTATTTTTGTATTTTTTCACATCTCATGCTGTTCAGCTATATTACTGCTGCGTATTTAGACCTCATGCTACTAACAATACAGTTAACAATGTAATTGCATGCTTAGCGGTGGATGCATTGATCTCCTGCTTACATTGTTTTAATAACTTCTGTCTTATCTAGTATAATAATAATAACATTCATTAACTTTGTTGGAGCTCTTCTCCCTGGGTCTCCACTGAAAATGGCCACTGCCTAGTCAAACTATACCGGTAAACAAACTCAAATAAATAAATAATGAAAACGGGCACTGTCCAGTCAGACTATCCGGGTAAACAAACTCAAATAAATAAATAATGAAAACGGGCACTCCCCAGTCAGACTATCCCGGTAAACAAACTCAAATAAATAAATAATGAAAACGGGCACTGCCCAGTCAGACTATCCCGGTAAACAAACTTAAATAAATAAATAATGAAAACAGGCACTGCCCAGTCAGACTATCCTGGTAAACAAACTCAAATAAATAAATAATGAAAACGGGCACTGTCCAGTCAGACTATCCTGGTAAACAAACTTAAATAAATAAATAATGAAAACGGGCACGGCCCAGTCAGACTATCCTGGTAAACAAACTCAAATAAATAAATAATAAAAATGGGCACTGTCCAGTCAGACTATCCCGGTAAACAAACTCAAATAAATAAATAATAAAAATGGGCACTGCCCAATCAGACTATCCCAGTAAACAAACTCAAATAAATAAATCTGAAGTCAAGGTATCAGTGGTAGTCAAAAATAAACAGGGCAGTTCTTTGATATATATATATATATATATATATATATATATATATATATATATATATATATATATATATATTTTTTTTTTTGTAAAGGATTACTGTCTATATTTTATCCATTTATTTATGAAAGGACTTTTTGAGAGATTACCTGGATCAGGCAGTCTTTGCAAAAATGAGAGCTTTATTAAATTTAATATATTACATAATTTTCAGGGTGCAAGCCCCACTGTGTTACAAATTTTATGGATAGTCAACAAGCAGGTTTAAAGTCATTCCATTGTAGCATTGTGTAAAACTGACAGACAAGGTAGGTGACAATGCTATAAACAAAAATTCCAGTGTTACTAAGTGACTTCCCAACCCCAACCTGCTGCGAATGAGGTGGAAAGTGGAGTTGTGTAAAATCTTGCCATAACAGTAGATGTCCTTGCCTTCACTGCTGCAGTATTCTTAATATATGGGGATTCCCTGCATTGGAAGCCTGATGTCTGGCCAATCTACCAAAGATTCTTTTGGCTTTAAAGGTGTGCTGAACGTCAATCAAAATGCCCCTTGCATAGTATAGGGCATAAAGGTGAGGTTCAGGCCTACCACAGTCAGAACTGATTGCCCCAGTAGTAACAGCAGTCCAAGGAACCCAAGAGTTAATTTGTATATCCCGGAAGGCAAAGGACGGGGCAAGAAGAGAGGGAGTGAATACTGCAGCAGTGAAGGCAAGGACATCTACCATAATGTTAAGATTGTACACAACTGTACTCTGTCCTTACATTCACTGATGCAGTATTATTAACATATGGGAGAGTTCTAAAGCTCAAAAGGGAAACAGGGAAGGGGGGGGGGAGCAGAACAGTCCTCTAAAAAGCCATGAAGAACAAATAGCAATAGCAAAACCAGCCCTAGCTCTAAAGATACCATCTAAATTGTAGTGCTTGGTAAAGGTATGCACAGATGTCCAGGCAGCTGCTTCAAGACTAGAATTGAAAAAAGCATAAGAAGAAGCTACAGCTCTAGTAGAATAAGCCTTGACTGAAGAGGGAAGACGCTTGCAATGAAAAGTGTAACAAAAATAAATAGCCTTAGAAATCCAAGAAGAAATTGTTTGCTTGGATACAGCAAGCCCCAAAGATCTAGGATAAAAAGAAAAAAATAACTGATCAGTTTTTCAAACAGCCTTAGATTTATCCAAATAAACCTTGAGTTGCCCATGCCCATCCAAAGTATGCAGCAACCTTTCACTGTCAGTTTGCGGACGGGAAAAATGTAGGCAGATTAATAGACTGATTAAGTGATACCTCATTAACCACCTTAGGCATAAAAGAAGGGTTGGTGAGCAAGGACACTCTGTCCTCATGAAAGATCAAAAAAGGAGGACAAGCTATATGGGCCTGTAACTCAGACACCTATCTCACAGAAGTAAGAGCTAACAAAAGAACAGTCTTCTAGGAACAATGTTGCAAGGAAGCTGAAGCAGCAGGCTCAAAGGGAGCCTGAATCAACTTCCTCAAAACAAAATTAAGATCCCATGAAGGCGGAACAGACTTCCTTGGAGGTCTAATGTTAAGGACACCTTTAAGAAATTGTTTCACCTCAAATGTAGAAGCTAAAGGAAGAGAAAAAGACAGACAAGTAGAGAAAGCTGACAAGTGTGCCTTAATAAAATAGGCCAAACCAGCATTGAGCAATTCACACAAATAAGAGAGAACCAAAGGAACATTCACATAAGTGGGTCCAGGTTACAAGAGAGACAATAAATAGAAAATCTCTTTCATTTGGATAGGTAGGCTTTCCTAGTAGTAGGTTTCCTGGACTACTGCAGGACTTGTAGCACATCATCAGAAAAAAGGTATTTATGAGGAATCAAAATCCTATCACCCACAGTGTCAGTTGAAATGTGGACAGGTGGGGATGGATGAGAGATACCTTCTCTTGTGAGATAGAGCCACCCTGTGAGGTAACTTGTGATGATTGCCCCTGACTAAATGCAGAAGAAGAGGGAACTAGTGCTGTTGCAGCCAAAAGAGAGTCACCAACAAAATTTTAGGAGCATTCTGTTGAATTTTGAACAGGATTTTTGAATAAGCGGAATGGAAGGCAATGCATAAAGAAACAACCCCTTCCCAGAAAATGAGAGAGTGTCCACCTTCCACACCAGAGGACCTAGGACTCTGGCACAAAACTGAGGAAGTTATCTGTTCAGATGGAAAGCAAAAAGATCCAATTGAGGAGTACTCCACTGGTGGATAATGTCCAGAAACACATTGGAGAGAAAACAGGATGAAAGCATCCGTTCATGGGACTGAGTTAAGGAACTGCTTAGAGTGTCTGCCACAATGTTCTGACCAGAAGGGATATAAACTGCCCAAAGAGTTACTTGATTCTTAACAGCAAGATCCTATACCAGAAGTGCCAACTGGCAAAGAAGATAAAATCTCGTTCCTCCCTGTTTGTTGATATACCAAATCACTGTGGAATTTTCTGTGAACACCTTGAGAGCCCCTGGAGAGAAAAGAGAATGAAAGGCCTGAAGAGCCAGCAGAAGAGCTCTTATCTCTTTGACACTGATGTACTCCTTCTGCTGACAAGGTGACCATAGCCCCTGAAGATTTAGGGAGCCAAATGTCACCCCCCATCTCATGTCTGAAGTGTCTGTGAACAATTCTTGAGAGGGAAGAGGGGGACAAAAAGGGATCCCTGGATTCAGATACAACTGATGAATCCATCAGTGAAGTTCCAGTCTGAGACAAGGAAGAAGAGGAACTACAAAGTCTAGGGGATGTGCATATTGAAGCCACACTGACTTCAGAAATCACTGGAACTTTCTCATGTAAAGTTTGGCCTGAGGGAGCACTGGAATGCTAAATGCCATGAAATCCAGAGCTCTTAGAAACTCCCTGGCAGTAATGGAAGCCAGAGGAAGAAGAGTATGAAAGAAAGAAATAATATTTAAGGCTATTAGAGGGGTCAGGAAAGTCAGCACTGGCACCATCTGAATCCTGCAACCCAAAAAAACACAATCCTGAGAAAGAGTCAGAGAATACTTTTTGAAATTGATAGCGAACCCCAGACTCTGAAGAAGGGAAATGACAAAAGCAGAAAACTGAAAATTCCAGGAAGAAACAGAGAAATGCAAAAACTTCCTGAAAAGAAGATGGATCGGAATATGGAGATAAGCATCTTTGAGATCCAAATATACCATATAGGCCTGAGGGAGCAAGAGAGGAAACAGAATCTGAAGGGACAACATCCAAAAGGAAGGCACTTTTAGAAAAGTCTACAGATGAGAGAGAGGTCTAGAATAGGTCTCCAAGTGACTCTTTCCTGGGCACTAGAAACAGTCTGGAGTAGAACCCTTTCCCCATTTTGGGACACAGGCACCTCTTGAATTGTACCCTGAGTCAAGAGATTTTGAAGAATCTCTTGGAAAAAGGGAAGTTGTTCCCGAGGAGGCTGGGGAATACCCATAAAAGGAGGACAGGATTTCCACACCTTGAAGTACCCTTGATGAATGATTGACAGAACCCAAGACTCCTTAGTGATCTGAAGCTAAACAGGAAGAGAATGAGGAATGCGGCTGGGAAGGGACAGATAGTCATATAGCACCTGATTGTCTGGTAAGGAGGGCTTTGGAGTCCCTGAAAACCGTGGAGCCTTAGCAGGAGGAGCCTGTTTGCCACTCTTCTCAATTTTAGTAGAATGGCAGGATTGCCTGTGAACAAAGGCAGGCTTAGTGGGGCAGTTCCTCTGAAGTTTAGGCACAGAAGAAACAAACACATGTTTAAGCTCCTATAATGTCTTACCTGTATCCTGAAGGGACTTAAACAAACAAGCAGCAGCTTCCCCAAACAAAAGCTTAGAATCCAGAGGAGCATCCATCAAGTTAGCCTTAATATCATCAGGTAAAGGTTGAAGCCTAAGCCAAGAATACCTCCTCATCACTGAACCAAAAACAGCAGCCCTAGAAGAGACATCTACCACATCATAACTACATTTAATAGAATGACGAATGACTTGAGAGGAAGTCTGTAGCAAGGAAAGAACAGAAGGTTTACCCTTGGAGCCTGGAAAATCAGAAATAAGTTGACAGGTTTGAGAAAGAAGAGCCAGCACATACCTAGACATATGGGTGTGATAATTAATAGTCCTAAAAACTAGGGTAGCAGAAGTGTAAACCTTCTTACCCAGCCTTTCCATATCTCTGCTGTCCTTGTTAGAAGGCAATAACGTGTGAAAAGGAAGCAATTGGGATGGCTTGTCAGAGGCTACAGACATTACAGAGGGGTCAGCAGCAGGACATTTATATAAAAAATAATCCTCAGGTAACCTATAAAACCTGTTAGGTTTCTTGGGAGCAGGGGACAGAGAATGAGGCGCATGAGAGGCATTGGAAAGAACCCCCAGCAAAGCAGCCAAAACAGGAGGAATAACTGCAGGGTTAGGAGATTCCAACTGCAGCAACTCACAGTACCTCTTATGGATATCAGAGACCTTTGCACAATCCCACTTAAAAAAATCCATCATCCTAGACAGTGTATCCCCAAAGGAAATTTACTAAAAAGGAACCTCACGACTAATAGATTACTCCTCCTCTGACCCATAGTCCAAAGGAGAAGGGATATGAGTAGAATAAGTCAGGGATTTGTCATCAGAATCCTACTCATACTCAGAAGAATCCTGGTCTCTACGCCTTTTAAGGTGACTAGAGGACCAAAGAGGAAAAGGAACCGTAACCCCTTGAGGAGGTTTTAAGGACATTAAAGCAGTAAACAGCTCCTGAGTAAAGGCTTGCCAGTCCCTTTGTGGATCCCTAGGATTAGAAACAACATGTTTAAGTTTTTGTTTCTTTTTTAAGGGAACATCTCCTCCAAAAAACTGAGAAGGCTCAGACCCAGGGCGACACTTGAGAACCATAGCAGTAACTTCTTCCCCAACTAAAAACGAAGGAACTCCCCTAGGCCCCTCAGAAAAAAATCAACCATGGTTCCCCCTGAACTTCTGAGATGGATGCCTGCAAATCCTCTTCAGATGTGCTGCCAGCTGGATCCTCACTGGCCTCCAACAAGTCAAGGCAGGAAAATCTGATAACACAGTCACGCAAGTCTTTACCCTGGGTCTTTGTAATAACATCAGGAAAAACACCTGGCAGAGGCTGGACAGTGGAATATTCCGGTCATACCTGTTTCACCTTCTTCTTTCCTAATGGATGACCCTCTGGGCAGGAGATTACTTCAGTTGTATCTTCAGCAAGAAGCTTAAGACGTTTGTTCTCAAGATACAAGGAAAGGGAAGAAAGTCTACTGCAAAGGGTTTTCGGGATGAGAGCCTGGAAAACTGAACAAGATGTATGGTCATGAGATGCTCCTAGATAAAAAAAGACACTTATTGTGGTGGTCTTTATGGGGAATTTGTCTCCTACACTGGCATTTACCTTTCTTGGATGACATGAACCCCAAGGAGCACAAAATAAAACAAGAAAAAAACAAAACCCCAATAGGGCACTTATCTGCAACTGCAAAGAAGTCAGCAAACAGGTGTATCTAGTCAATGGAGAATGAAAATTCATTCAAATGGCAGAAAATGGAAGCAGGTTGTGATGCCCGTGCACTGGCCCAGTAATGAAGGGGCCTCAATCCTCACCACTAGCACCAGTGAGGGGCATGCATATTGGGGGGGATAACAAGTACACACACAGTAAAGAAAATTTGTAAAAACAAGCCTGTGGATTATGTTAATATTTACAAGGACATAGCATTATCTACAAAATTCTATCTAGCTAGGCTGGCAGCCTTCACACAGGTAAACAAACTGGCAGTGAAAAGATATGTTCGGACTGGCAGCAAAGAATTTCTAACTATGGTAGACCTGAACATCACTTTTATGTCCTACATGAATAGCAAGGAATGTTTGGGTGATGTTCAGCATATCTTAAAGCAACAGGAGTCTTTGGTAGACTGGCCAGCTATCTGGCTTCCATGGCAGGGAATCCCCATATGCTAAGAATACTGCAGCAGTAAATGTAAGGATATCTATGATTGTTTAATGTGTCAGGTTAGAGTTTAATCGGTTACATAAATGAACATACTCAGTTATGTCTCATTGTGCCTACTAGTTTTTGGTGAAGTTCCCCAACTTCTTTTTATCTTTGTTTTTTTCAAGTTCATTTATACCATTTATGATAGTTTTAGCTTCTTTGAGGAGGGGGACCTCTTCACTTTTCCACCCTCTTATTATCACTTTCTAGGCAACGAGTAATATCAGTTCAAGCAGCATGCTGCAATACTTCTAAAAAAGTTTTTTTCAGTGGAGGATGAATTAAGAAAGAAAGACAAAGTGAAGTATGGGAACAAAATATATAGAAATGCATTTGAATAATACAAGAGAGTATTATGATATGAAAAAATAAATGTATATAAAAAGTTGAGAAAAATAAGGCATTACTGTTTAGGCAGAGATATTATTTACAAGACAAAAGGGAGGAGGTATCTGCATATTTGGGTAAAATTGTAAAGGAGGATATTGGTATAATGAGGGAAATGAAAAATATAAAAGGAGAGGTAAAAGAACACAAGTGCAAATTATGAGTATTGTAGTACAGCATGTGGAAAATATGTATAAGAGTAAAAAGATGGAAAAATGAGAGAGAGCGAAATATAAAAAAAAAATCCAGAATGAGTTAAGGAAGAATCTGAAAAAAATGTATATTATTAGTGAACTGGATGAAGTATTTAGGAAAGTAAATGTTGATTCAGTATCAGGCCCAAATGGTATACGGTATGGAATGTACAAGAAATTAATGAATTGACAAAGACAGCCCCCAGGATTCAGCAAGCTCTGCATGGCATGCAGGAATAGTGCAGGAGCTGCTTGAGGCAATACGGCTACCGAGAGATCAAGGAACAAGCTCCCGGGACATGCACAAGCACACCTGCACTATTCCTGCATGGACATAGCTCCTGTATACAAATTACCCCATTTTCAGGTGAAAACCATGCAAATGCAGTGAATTTGCGATCCAGGAAGCTGGCAGCTGGCCGTGCAGGACTAGTGTAATCTGCAGAAATGTACTCGGTTAGTAACCGAGTACATTTCTGCAAACTACATAACGGAGCCATGACACCTCCAAATAAAGGGTGTATATGACATGTAATACATGCCAGTGGCCAAATATGTGGCCACTGGCATGGAAAACAGTTGAAAAAATAAAAAAAATAACTTTTATTTTTTGGGGAGCGATTTCGGCCTTTTAAGCATAGGGCAGCGATCCACAAATGGGATCAGCCTGAAAATAAAAAAAAAAACTTGAAAAAAACATTCTATCAAAAATCACAATTTTGCCATTATACTCAATGGCAGGCAGAAGACAACATGGCCAGTGAATAGTGGTTGCAAAGGAGGAAGGCTCTGTGCCAGACTTGTAACTAGGCATTAACCAGCAATCCTATGCAAATGAGGGGAATGATACTGAATCCAGATTCCTCCTCATGGCTAGCCTGCAAGGGGGTGTGTCTCAAGCTGCCAAGCACTCTACTCTTTACCGCTCAACATGTTTTAAAGGGAAAAAAAGTAAACCAGGAAATAGCAGCTCTGTGCTCATCTGAGCACTGTGTTTGCACGGTGCACCCCTGGGCTTAAACAGGAAGCCAACGGGAAGGGAAAACAGCAGTAGGAAGGTAATCAAGGAGAACTAGCATAGTTGGCAGGTGAAATGTATCAGAATCAGCCAATTACACAGGCAGCAGCCCAGCCCAGCACACTACTATAAACTATGCAAACACCTTTCCCTCTGGTTTTTCCCACAAACTCTACACCACCGGTGTACACAAGCAGGGACATTTTACAAAACAAAAGCAACAAAATGATAGGGGCCGCAGCAGCTATCATAAATCAACATGGGAAGAGGCTGAGGGTGGTGAGGATGTGAATGCTGATGACCAACCCACAGTGAGGAGAAGGAGAAGAGTGTACAGACCCAGGTAACCTACCACAGACTACATGAGGTGGTGATAGTGGAGCAAGGACAGGGACCTCCTACAGCAAATTGTTGAGCTGTGCCAGCCAGTGGTCCATATGTAGGCATGGTGAGGTTTGTCCTAGTGGCCATTGGCTAGTACTGCCAATGACAGGGCCAAGTTCTCACAACTGCAGTGCCAAACACAATGCATCCCAGCAAAACACATTCCAGCAGTAAGCCATAGTAAATGCTTGGATGTAATATCTGTCATCATCTGAAAGATGGACATGGCATGAATGTGGGCCC
>NC_056747.1:1141258575-1141261075 GCF_019279795.1 Protopterus annectens | reverse complement strand
CCTGATCTGCAAGGTCATGGAATGTATTGTCATGGAAATTAAAACAAAAGACATTGGCAACCTGCAAACACTGGACCCAAACCAGGTTGGGTATGAGAAGGGCCGATCATGTCACCTGAACATGATTGACACCTTAGAATCAGTCTCAAGAGCTGTGGATGAGGGTAAGGTGGTCCACACAGCCTATCTGGACCTTGCCAAGGCCTTCAACACCATCCCTCAGTCTGGATCATAGATAAATGTACGTGGCTGGCCATTAATCCCTATGTCACTCGATGGGCTGCCAACTGCTGTTCTGACAGAACCTCAGGGTTCAGTCCTGGGACTGCCCTTGTTTGGCATCTACTGCTCTGAAGTACAGGGAAACACTAAGGGACTCTAGCAAACAAAGGGTGCAGAGGACTGCACATTGGGAGCCAATACTGAATCCCCACATGATGAGGATGTTCTACAGAAGGGCCTTACAGAAAGAGATGCTTGGTGTCTAAGCCATGGCCTCAAGATCAATGCCAAGAAATGTATAGTTATCCCCTTTGGGAAGGGACATGTACCTGTGAAGTACCACACAGGTGGCAGTACATTAAACACCTAAAGTGTGATAACAGACTTAGGGACACAGGTGGACAGTGGTCTCACCTTTGATAAGCACATCACCAAAACAGTCAGGAAATCCTCCTATGTGGCACATCTCATCACTAAGGGCTTTACATCCAGGAAAAAGGAGGCCATTGTCCCACTGTGGTCATCTCTCAGTAGACCCAGTACAGACTACAATGGCCTGTTAGGTAGGTACCTCACAACCCATCTGCAACAACTAGAAAGGCTGCAGACATATCTCACTAAAAGAATCACAGGCCTAAACCAGATGCCCTATGCTGACAGCCTGAAACTCCTCCAGCTATACTCTGTCACATATTGTGTACTCAGAGATGATATCTGCTTAACATACAACGCCATGTCAAACCCAGAGCTGCTGGACATGCTACACTTAAAGAAATCCAAACCCACACAGCCACATGCTCCAGGGATCCAAACCTTGTCATCACAATGAACAATACATGCTGGAGGGATGAGTATCTGACCCAGAAACTCCCCAGATGCTGGAATGGACTGCCCATACATGTCAAGCAGAGTGCCTCTTTGGCCCTCTGCAAAAGGAACCTGGACGATTGGATGGGAGATAGGAAATTGATCCCGGGGATCATGTCAGTTGCCCTTCTAGACAGGGGTCCAGGGAAGTAAATATTGTGGGAAGACATAGCCAAAGAATTGTCATGGCTAGACAGATATAGGCCCTAGGGCCATTAGCCTAGTACCAACAAATGAACCTATGAACCTATGATCTACACTTTCCATTGCCCAACCTTGGCAAGGCTGCTGATGTCATTCACTTTGAAATACACCTTTGGGGAAGGAGTAGCCCAGTAATCTCTGTGGCATATGCTACAACTGCGTAATGCTGTAGTCTGCTAGTTAGGTAGGAGTTTTAATCCCAGACATGGCAACTGTAAAACCTTGTGTATGTCTGTTTGTCTGTGTAGGGATCAATTCTTTTGAGGCCATTCACAGTCACTACAACTTCCATTGCCCTACTTTGGCGAGCCTGCTGATGTCATTCACTTTGATATACACCTTTGGGGAAAGAGTAGCCCAGTAAGCTCCATAGCACGTGCTATAACTGCGTAATGCTGTAGTGTGATGTAGTAGTTAGGTAGGAGTTATAATCCCAGACATAGCAACCATGAGACATGGTATGTGTGTTTGTCATATGTATCCTGTGTGGAGGTGGGTGTTCGTGTGTAATAACAGGACTCATTGCATAGCGGGTTTTGCAAATTTCTTATATGGTGGGCCTGTTGTATGTCACAATGTCCACCTTACAAGGATAACAAATGTCAAACAGCAGAGAGACTGGGGTAGACAATCCATACCCCCTACATGTGACATCATGGCTTGGGGAACAATATAGACAACCCTTGTATTACCCAGAGAACTCTCACCCACCCATGTCTCATACACAAACTCACATGACTAGGCAACAAACACTATGTTAGTAGTTCCAGGCATATTGCCCACATAGTACCTATGGTTTGACTGCAGTGGACTACAGAGGACATGGCACCCTGTCCCATCCCTACAATAAGCAAATCATTGCATACAGTGATCCTTCGCTATGTTCCCACTGGATGCCTGCAACAACTGTAGAGCCAGCAAATGTAACCCACAAAGGACATACCATGCCTTATACACATGCCCTGTATAGACAGATGCCACTGACACCAGTGAATACCTGTATCAAGCTGTCAATGTAGGTGCAGGGTCAACCTGGTATCCACTGCCAGTTCTCACCATATGAGGTCATGAATGGCACATCTGATGATAACAATCTGTCTACACAACATGCCCCAGACACCCCAGGTACATTTCCACATGTCACAGAACATGTATGTGGGATGTATACACATCCCAGACAACATCCATGTTATGGAATATAGAACAC
>NC_056747.1:1141108575-1141253575 GCF_019279795.1 Protopterus annectens | reverse complement strand
ACACCTGGTAAGCATGGCTCAGCCCTGGTAACCACTGCTCACATTCCAGTCTGATAACAATGCAGGGTAATGACGTCTGTAATAAGAGTATGTAATGGCATGTACATAGCATGCATCTATGTGCTGTCATTACAGTAGCAAGGAGTGTGAGTCTCCTGTCTGAGACACGAGTATATATGGCTTGTACAACACTCTTATCTGTCTGAATGTGTTACATACAAGGGTAGTATCCCAGGTCATATGCAGTCACACTGGCATGTAGTGTATCATTACGTTACTACTGTTGACAGTGCTTTCCCATGTAAGAGTAGATTGTTAATTGTAGTACTGGAAACAAACACCCCTTCATGCAAAGATGGAGTCTGAGTCCTCACTGTTGTGTTCCTGGTGTGTGAGCTGTGTCTCATCAAATATTTCCTACTGGATAATGATCTGACATGTGGAAAATAACTGTAGTTTACTGTGTGTTTATCACAAGTCAGTGAGGGCTGCCATCATGTAGTAATGGCATATCTATTGGTGTCAGACATCTATCTATCAACACATTCATCCTAATGGATAGCAGGTTGGTGAGCTGATGTCTGTCAGTCCCTGTACAGATGTGCAGATGTCAGTTATCCATCTTGGATACATACAGGCAATCTATGCTTAACTGACACTGACATGTCTGCCCAACTGTGTTATAAATGCCACAGATAGGACTCAACACCCTGTACGCACCACATGCTATGGATACCTCAACTACACTATCACAGTCAACAGAACATGCTTGGGTACAGGTCTCCAAGACAGACACTAACCATGTTATGTAATACATGTTGCATACATGTCAACTGGAGCACCTCACCGGCCCTCTGCAGGAGGCACCCAGATGATTGGCTGATGCATGTCACTCTCACCCTGAGGGTCACCACAGTGGTGTCATTTGCTGGCACATGGCAGGTGGCATGATACCACTGTACACACATCCCCTACACTTCTCATCTCTCCATGGACAATAGCCTGGTACACACCTATGAACACCTGCATCGATGCACCCCAGTACTGACAAATGTGTACATGTGCATTACTGAGAATATCAGTGTCTGTGTGTTTGTAGACCTATAGTTGGGAATACCCTGAGGCCCTTCACACCCACCTCACCACCTATTGCCATAGTTAGATGTGGCTGCTGCTGTACTGGACATTACATGTACCTTGTTACACTCCTCTCCCTAAAGGCTACCTGGGCTTTGCAATACCAGCACAACAGTGTTGTACATATGGGTTGATAGGAATGGGATACCCACTGAGTACTGGCAAGTGTGAGTATGTGTGCATGAGTGTATATATGTAGGGTACAGCATTCCAAGGCCACATACTGCTATTACAATATGCATTGCCACACAGTATTAGGGATAGTAATGTTGCTGCCCATAGGAGAGGCATGACAATGCATCAGCGTACTATGCCTGTGTCACATGCATTAGATGCATATCCCTGTAGTAGCACTCTTGGGATGGACAAGGGGTTGTATTGTAGTCCTGGTCAATGTGTGATGGTGGGTATGTCAGAGTGTCTTCATGGGTTCCAGTGCATACAATATCCACAGTGGGGTGTGGGTGCTGCGTATTAATGTTATTACACCATGGTACCCCTGGTACATGTCCCATGTACCACTGTATAGTGACCACTGTCACCATCAACCATACAGGTAACTGATAACACTATCCAGCCCAGTTATGCATGTGCTGTGTGCAACCTACCTGTAACACAATGGACACAGTGACAAGGTACTTAGCACTGATAGGCCCAGGTCTCTCAGATTTGTGTCTGACTGTTATGTGTTTGTCAATGTGTATATGACGGTACGTCACACTATGTATTGTCCATATACAACCATTACATCCCCCATACTGTACATGCCTGGGGATGTTCTGGATGTAACATGTAACCTGGAACACACCTCATCCTAAAAGCTGTGTGGTGTGTGCAATTAAAGCCACACACATCAGTAGCACTACATACCCAGGTAGGGGTCTAGTCTCAGTGTTGCCAAGTAAGAGTGTACGTGTATGTGGAGGGGTCTACTTCAAGTTACAGAATATACATGTCCCAGGGGGACATCTGTCCAAGAACTGTGTGACATATGCTAACATGTCACAGGTATCATCCTTTGGGCATACATTCCATCACAACTACTGTTCGATGTGTAAATGGCCTCTTCCATGCTGTATAGGTGTGCAGCGATACTGGGGTTGGTATATATAGCTGAGTGTGGTTGTTGTGGACACAGCCAACATCATTGCAGTTACTGTTGAGTGTATCCCCCCATGCAGCTGGCTGTAATACTGTACAGTTCATGTTAACAGGTTACGTATTTGTCTATCACACTATCTGTGGTTCTATAGCACCTCTCACCCTCCAAAGGGTAGGAGTGTGCCACCCACACCAGCACACATATGTTTATCGTGTTGAGGATTGCACTACATTGGGGAAGGGGACATATACCTGCCGGTACCATTGTCAATTACATTAAACTAGTGGACTGCTTATTCCACAATGTGTTGTTCTGAGTAGTCTGGCTTGGAGGAATTATATAGGCTACAATGGGTTCCTTGCACAGGTACATACATCCATGTGTACAGTATTCTCTGTGTAGTGCATCAACACCAAAGCCTCCGTGTGTGCTATACACAAACATGTGGTGTGTACCACCCAGTACAACTACCATTGTCCACTGTAGAAGGGCTGCTAATAGCAGCCACCATGCAATCACCTGTATACACCACCCCCAGACCTATCGGCCATGTGGCACAGGCAGTAACTGTTATACAGACCTGTGACATGTGTTCACCTGTACCCAGGATATGGCACAGCCAAGCTGCCACCACAGTGTCATACCCATTGTGAGATATGACAGCAGACCATCACCCCACTGACACATGGACACCTACAACACAAACGGATAACATAATGGAGACCACAATCACTCAGTTTTAATAACAGCTATAATGCATCATGGCTGGACAGCTACACTTCCTGACATGTAAGCATTAAATGTTTCTGCTGACAACATGTTACACAGCAGTACATTGATACACTGTAGTACAGTTACCATGTGCATCAGAACCATATTAGCCTGTCCCTGCATCGATGTTATGGATGACAGGGGAGTGGCACAGGTATCATCATATGCACATGGTATGTTGTTGGTTTGCCAGAGACTTAGGCTGGGCCATATATTTGACACCATGTGTGTGAGTGAGGGGTTTTTATTACTGATATGGCCATGGTGATGTGGTGTGTGTAGGTATGGGGTTGCCCTAGGTGTGTTTGTATTTTGTGTGAGTATGCATGCACACAGTTCTTCCATGTGGCTGCCCTATACAGGTGTTTGTTGGACAGCTGCAGATCATACCTGACAGGGTGTACAGTTCACCACCTCCAGCCACAGACACGAGAACTGTGACTGCCATGGGTTCCATGGGCACATCCAGGTACAAGCCTCGATATGGTACTCTCCCCCTGATGATGACATATGTTCACTGGAACCAGGTCCTTCCTGGGACTAGCCAAGGCCACATGCATGTGGCTTGCTGTGGTGTTGTGTGGACAGCATCCCCCCTGCAGTGCTGGGGCTGGTACTGCCACTACAGGAGCGGCTTGGTGTCCTTGCACATCCACGTCAACCTCCAGCTGTTGGTATTGCTGGCCTACATCCATGTGGCCATCGCACCACTCCCATCACATGCTCTAGCATGGACAATCCACGGTCAAGGAGTCCTACCATCTCACCCCACCGCCTATCCATGACCTCTGTAAAATAATGGAGGGCACCTGCAAGATCACGGATGTTGTCACTTACAGCTGAAAGAGCAGCCCTCTGCAGCCTCAGACTCTGTCTGGTGTACTGTTCCATACATGCCTCCATGACAGCCTGAAACATGCATCTGGTGGTACCAGATGTGGCACTTCTGCCAGGGGCATGAGGACTAGCAGCTCTCCCATGAGCACCCCTGTACATCTGCCTAAGTGTTATCCTGCCGGACATCCGGCTATGGCTGCTGTGTCCAGACACAGCAGCCATAGATACCACACTGTCCTGTGCACTGCCACCAGCCACCAGCTGTCCCTCTGCTATGGCCACTGGTGATGGGTATCTATAGGCACTGTGACTGTGTGCAGGGATGGGGTGGATAACAGAGGGATGTCAAACGATGGCTCAGTTTCAGCCTTTGACAATCCCGCCTTGTGCTTCAACACACCTATCATCATTTTCAGTGTCTGTATGGACACCAGCATCAGATTGCTTGCAGGAGGGACCCTGACCCATCTCACCACCTGTGAGGGGAAAACAAGAAATGCACTTTAAGACCTGTACGTCATTGCTTAACAGTACACACACACACACACACACACACACACACACACACACACACACACACACACACACACACACACACACACATACCCTGACATTCCACCATAATACTTATCTGTCCCTGAGTTTACAGACTGTCCCAAATTTACTCTCTTAAGTTCCCCATCCTGCATCACACTTGGAAACTTACACTCATTAATACCAATCATTCACGTATCATTCTTCTAATTGCCTAGACAAGTGATCACAAAGCATGACCTGTTACTCCATTACCTCTTTGACTTGGAGTTGGTTTTACAAGGACTAAATGCTATCATCCAGTGTTCACCCTGGGTTTGCCCAGACATCGTGAACATGGCCCCTATATGTTTGGGGCTGTTACAGTCACTCAATAATATCATGCACTGGAGTGACATACATACCTATTGCTCAGTAGCTGCAAGATTTGTTGCTCTATTAACTTATTATGAAGACAACAGTAATATTTGGATACACACACTGGTGTTGTCTAGTAATTCCCCAATGCATCTGTAGTGCTGCATACATGGGTATTCTTTCACCTTTCTGCTGATTGCAATTATAACAGTATATCTGGTGTCTAGTTTCCCTCCCAGTGTATGTTCTATGCTACAGACCTTATTATACTATCAGCTGTCCTGAGATTACATATCAAACAAGTATTCCTGGTGTCTCGTGTCAGTCCATGTACATGGACTGCACGATTTCAAAGGGAAGTTGAGATGTATGAACAACCCCACAATCACACATGTGCAAACATGCACACACACAAACACACACACAACCTACATACATCAACCCCCCTCCACTCCACCAGATTGCACTTACAGACAAAATAACTCCCTCACCCCCACACACACTTACAGGTGAGGTTGCATGAAGATATTACACACAGACCTCCCATTACCCATCTGTCAACATGCATAACATATGATACTTAACAGCATGCAGTGCAGCAATAGTCGATCCATGCTAGCAACAGTATACACTGTGTGTGTGTGATGCATGGACTGTGTTAGTAGGTGATGCCCCTTCCCCTGGAAAACATTGCACCCATGTACACAGTATTGCTGTGCACCTGTTCAGCACCCTGCCATGTACTGTGTACCATACCTCACAGGTGTACACACCATTGCTGAATGTGCATTACTGCATTAATTATGTCTGCTCTGCTGCTCACATTTGTCCAACACATACATGGGATGATATGTGGACAGATGTCATTTTTGAATGCCTGATGTCTGATTTACAGATGTCATCATCAGCAGTGCATATATGGCCAATATGATGCAATTACACTGAAAGCCATCAAACCTTACAGTGGCTATGGGGTGTGTACACACCCTTACTGATATGACGCCCTGTTCCTTGATCTGCCATGAGACCAAATTACTGTATATGTTAACATTACATGAGCCTGATATGTGACATATGACCTGTACAATCAAATGCAGTGTCAAACAAATGTGTTAGCTGTGCTGATGCTGATTGAGATGCATACACTTCATGGGTGCATATGTGCGCACGCCCTTATGATGGTTTGTTGCACCTATTGTTATGTGTATTACAGCAGTCACTATTCCTGGCAAGGGTATACTAGCATGGGCTATCTGCATTTGCCAGCATTTGGTCAGTCTGACCTACACATGTCCCCCAACCCTGCATGATTGCAAGGTCAACTCATGTGCACATCCCTTGTAGTTCACACACTGCCATCACTATTGCTGTGGAGTCAGGGTTATGTCTGCCACAGTTTCTGACCCAGACTGCGTGCAGATACAGCCATTTGTAGCATCCTTTGGATCCTTGCTGCAGTGCACTGTTGTGTCATGATGACACCCTCTCCCCACCTTCAGCCTTTTGCAGATGCTTGACAACTATGGCCTACACATATGTGTCAGTTTGCAGTGTCCCAAACACTGAACACAACGTGTAACAGCCTAGTCCCAGCTAATGAATGGCAAGCATACAGGTGTAGACTGGCACCAGCACGGTAAAGATGGGCATGGTGGGCCTGAGGTAAAGTGAGGTGTTGGTTGTGCAGCACATGTATCTTACTTGATACTGTCTGCAGGTTTCCAACGTGGTCTTGGTACACCAGCACACATTGCAATGCATGCCTTTTGGCAATCTTTTCTGTTATGCATACGCTACCTGTAGAGAGGCCTGGCTGATGTTTCCTGTGGTACAACTGTCCCATCTGATTACCCTAACCCATGGGCCACACGTATGCAGAGTCCAGGCAATTGCTAACATGGGTATTGCACAGCTAGTACTTGCCATACACTCCTGCAACTCCCTCAGTGTTGTGGCATGTTACTAGGCAGCCTGCATGAGCGGTTTGCTACATGTGACATCATCTGTCTTGAATAGCCATCTGTTTGTTTTCTTTATTATTCCTGTCCAATACATCCTCGCCACATACATGACTGTCTGCACTGTTTGCCACGGTATATGCAATGGTGAGGTATGGCTACATGTCCAACTCCTAGGTGCTACCTGTTGGGTATGGGGTCCATGCCATGGCATGTAAGATGTGTGCAAGCCACGGTTGCCTCTGTTGCAGCTAAGTTGACACATTTGATGGGCAAATGTTTTAGACAGCAGACCATTTCTTGGTGTGACATTGGGGACATGTACTTGCTGGAAGGTGCATTTCCATGACAAATGCATGTGGTCAGTACCTCAACAGCTGCTTCCATTATATTTTATCTGGAGTGTGTGCACACATATGCTTCCAGTGTTTGTGAAGGTATGTATTCCCCATATTTGCTGTCCTAACATATGATTCCATACTACACACTTATTGCTCATGTTAGGACAACATTGCAGGTTGTAAGGGTTGTGGACTGCAGTATTGTGATATGCCATAGTTTAGATCTGTAACAGTTGCCATTGTAATACTGGTATAGACACTGTTGTAGCACTGTATAAGGGTGATGTTTCACACATGTTCCTACTGTAAGCCATTTGTCCCACCATTAAGTTCATCTCTGTGCACACATTTTGCAATGACAGGATGTTAGTTATATTGCAGGAGTCTGACATACCCTTCAGATACACCATCATGGTGACTACTGTGATGCAGTGCAGTTAACAGCAACAATACGTGAACATGTATGGCATGCATTATGGGTAAGTGTGTTAAATGTGTGCATGGAATATACTATGGTCATTACATGACTGGTGTATTGGCAAACCAGAACAAACACCATACTCACCAGCTACAGGCTGCTGCCTAGGAGGTATACCAGAGGGACCTACATAAGTGCATGAGAGATGTGATGTCAGTAGCCACAGCTGTGGCATTGGTACAGGGTGGGTGCAGCATTACCATACATCAACAGTACAAGCCCACAATACTACAGATTATGCACATCTGTTTATTACTACTACATAGCAACAGAATATATATATATATGTCATCTCACATATGCATGATCTAACTGTACAGATGCAGATGGATATGCAACAGTGGTCTACTGATGTGCCCTGTGGGCTTACCTGCATGCTCCTCTGCCATTGTGTGGGTAGCACCCACCTCCATTATGTTCTCCACCAGGTGTTGTGTGTGTGGGTGGGCAGGTGCCCCGAGGCAGGCAAGGAGCTCCTCAACATGTGTGAGGGGGGATGGATGGCATGACCCCCCCCATTGCAAGCTGATCCCCCCCTGACTGCAGCAGCACACTGACGGGCATTGCAAAGTAGGTCAGTGCAACAATGCCTGACCTGGTCATATCTGCGGTTATGCAGGCCGACATCATTTACCCTGTGGACAAGATCGTTCCACAGGGCGGTCCGCTCCTGCTGCTCATGGGCTGTTTTGATGAACAACACCCAGTAGGAGTCTCTCATGGGACATCTTGCCTGAAAGACATGAAGATAAAAATAGGTGTGAGTAGCTCATACAGCAAAGTGACAATAGTTCTTAATACACATCTCTGAATCCCCCCACCATATCTGCAACAACAATCTGATCACACAACTCAATAGATATTGCTACAGAATACCTACCACTGGGACATATATCGTATTGTACCTCACTTTGTGCTATGTATTTGTAGCCATGTTCCCCTCTCGGGACACTATAATTGCTGGCCTGTTACGGACAATGTCACCTGCTTGCCATTGTAAGGGCCACTATGGTTCAATATATGCACATGGTCTGTTTCCTATGTGATTGCTGCACATCTGTTGTTTTGTGTTATTGGGGATATCTATGCATGTTGTTGGACATGATCCAGTAAAGTTTGGCTATTACTACCCACATATGTTCTATAACAGTGACACAATAGCAAGTTTAGGGAACAGTTGCCAGCAGAACCACCTCTAACACCTCATCTGGCCATGTTACGAGGCCACATCACATGTGGGACCCACCCTGGGGCCTCCTCATCTATTGGTCCTGCACTACCTTCAGGTGGAACTACCTCAGGAGATGGTGTTCACCCCCCCCTGCTGGGAGCCACAGACATGATCCTGTCACCGGAGGTCAGGTCCAGGGTCTGGTGCATAGGGAGCTCCACAGAGACTTGGGGATGTGCTACATCACCTTGAGGCCCTCAGTACACACTCACAGGGTTTGCATGCTCCTCTTGCTCAGCCTCCAGCCCAGGCACCTTCAGGGCCATGAAGCTGATGTTGTGACTGGCCATGGGTGGGGCCTTGGTCCCTTTGTTTCCATATGGGGGCTCATGGGGCTTCCACATCACAGACAACACTCCCCATCCAGGGTGTTTACCCACCACATGTGTCATATACCGCCCCTGTAGGCTGTCTTCTCTATCTTCCAACCCAACCCACCTCCAGAAATATACCTGCTATCCTTCCCCAAATTCCCACTCTCACCTTCACAAACAAGGGCAATGTGTTCCCAACATGGGGTTCACAACTGACATAACCGTCCATTTTGCACACATGTACTGATGTATATATAAATATATATATATATATATATATATATATATATATATATATATATAGATATATAGATATGTGTGTGTGTGCGTGTGTGTGTGTGTGTGTGTGTGTGTGTATTGATATGTGTAATGTCCCCTTACACTTATCATGCAGCACTATCATGCAAAAGTAGGGGATATGTATTTATATACATATGAAATACAAGCCAAAAACAAACTGGTAACACCAAACATGAGGAGAAATGGTAAAATCCACACACAATTTAATGTTAGAGCTTTTGTACACAAAATGATATGCACTTCTTCAGACTGAAGAAGTGCATATCATTTATATACATATGTGTGTGTTTGTGTATATGTAGACATACACACACACACACACACACACACACACACACACACACATACATATATATATATATATATATATATATATATATATATATATATATATATATATATATATATATATATATATATATATATATATATATATATATATATATATATATATACATATAGGTGTCTGTAGACATACGTGTGTGCATATCTATACATATATATATATATATATATATATATATATATATATAAGATGCATTCAGACATCAGGTCCACACTCTCTAACTCTCCTTCCTGCACAGCTGCACTGTTCTGCCTTGCTGCAACACAGACAGGTGCCACATGTGGACACAGCCTAACATTAGGGGGGGTATAAATATATATATATATATATATATATATATATATATATATAGATATATAGATATATAGAGAGAGAGAGGGAGAGAGAGAGAGAGAGATTTCAGGTAAGCCTATTACACACCTATGGCATTTGTACATGCTACATTATACATTAACATGACTATCCTGCAAGTAGTGGGCGCTGGAATCCACATGTCCATCATAACGGCATTACTTCTACCACCAGCTATTGGCCATACTAATATATATGCCTTGCATTACGCAACACACACAATGATGGCTTACATCTTGTCAGTCAGTGCTGATCTGCACAGTTGACGGGTATGTCCCACTACCCACAGGGACAGACACTATTGTCCATAGCAGTTGTTCAGCTGGACATCATTACAACAACACCTGATGGCACATATAAGTCATTCCACATCATCTATCCCTTTATTATGGACCAAGTACTACATTCAATTATATGCATGTATACTTCACATACCTGTTGTGGGAATGATGTCTCTTCTGGATAGTTTGCTATGTGGATGGCTTTTTTGTTTGTTTGTTGTATTTGCTTTTTTTTTGTTTTGCTTTCATTCTCTCTCTCTATCTCAATCTCTCTCCACTAAATGGATTGAGCTGCTTTGAATTGATTGCAGCATGAATTTTGTAGGTGATGCACATGGTCAGGTGATAGCCGCTGCACCAATCAGTGTCCACCACTTGCTACCTGCATGCAGCATGCTGTGTACTACTTTCAATTACCACTGTCATGGCATCCCACTACTATAAATTCCTGCATA
Organism: Protopterus annectens; assembly: GCF_019279795.1. Classification (NCBI taxonomy): domain Eukaryota; kingdom Metazoa; phylum Chordata; order Ceratodontiformes; family Protopteridae; genus Protopterus; species Protopterus annectens. The sequence goes on along the minus strand of NC_056747.1, from coordinate 1,141,242,782 downwards.
ATGTGGGCATGGTCCCTTTACCTTTCCTGTATGGAAGACATCCTTCCTGTGTGTGGGCAGCAGTGTTAGAGACAGCAGGTAGCAATACCTTTTACAAGAGGACTTGCAGACTCAGGCCAGCTACATATTTGTATAAGGTTCCAGACCTACAGACAGTGTGAGTAGTGTTGTTATATGCATTGTATAGCACCAGTGTTACAGGGTTTGTGTGTACATACTAGTTTATCATGGAATGCAGTCTGTCTGCATAGCTCTCAACTGTGTGCCTATCCACATGAAGGCCACAGGATTGCCTGTTATGTTTTGTCTGTCCACCACACATGTCTTCTGAAAGATATATCACTGGGATTGTGTTTGTTGAGTGTTATCAGTACATGGCTACATCCATTTGTATTTCTGACTGCATATTCCTGAATAAGGGTATGTTGCAGACTATCCTGTAAGGCCAGTAAATTTCTCAGTGTATAACAATACTATTTCACTTATAGACCTGTATTCCGGCATCTGTCCTCCACCTATATACCAGGCTTTGTCCATATGACATGCAGTAAGGGTTTGTTATGTAGTGGCCTGTGATTATGTTGTACTGCCATTCCTGCCATCATTCCAGTGCTGTTGTGGCCCCCACACATATTGTGGGGTTGGGTCCATATATATGTGGGCTACAGCTGCAAACATGTGTGCCCTTCTGCAGTCCAGAGGTCAGTGCATGTAACAGTGTTATATGCACCTGTAGGTCAGTCTATGTGAGACGGGTATGCACCATATATAACATAGGCTGTTACAACATGTGGGGGATATCAGTAGTACGCTGCCTTCAGGTATATGGCTGTACATTTTCATACATTTCACCTTGGGAACATTGGTGGCCTAGTGCTTTCAGTCATACAGACAATTCTGTTTGTCAGTGTGATAGTGATGTTTTCAGTTAAGCATTGTTATGTAATAGATACATCCTCATTGTAGCAACTTAATTCTTTTCCTCCTAGGGACTGAGTACAGAACTTATTTTAGGCTGCTGAACTATACATCTGCATTACTTACTGTTGATTGATTGTTATCCTCTGGCCCAGTCTTTCTTTACTGTTGTACTACTTGAAGACCTTGGCCTGGACAGCAACATATGTTTTGCTTTCGGATTACTGTATAAAATGATCTGCTTGAGAGTTGCATTGCTCAGTTAGTATGTATTTCAAAGTCTAAACAGCTATATGACACGGCATATACAACTGTAATAGTACACAAATAAACATTTCTTATCCACGCAAACCTGTGTGTGGTATCATATCCTTTGACTTCTCTGTGAGTATATGTTTCATGCAATATTTGTCTTTTGTATGAGTGAATCATACACTGTCCATTTGAAAAGGTGGCAACTGTAGGAATACTGGCTGTTCAATATGCTGTGCACCCTTTAAATATGTATCTTCCTATACATATCTATGTGTGTTTGTATGTGTATTTACATATATATCTATATATATGTATATGTACATATATATATATATATATATATATATATATACATGTGTGTGTGTGTGTGTGTCTGCATGATATGTTATTGATACCATCCTGACATCATACAGGTGGGATGGATTACTGTTAATTTCTTGTGGTCATATTGTGTAGGGTCCTGAATATGGGACTTGCAACAGTTGGCATTATGTTGCAGGGCAGATCTGTTTGGCTGGGGGGGGGTGATATCAATACTTACAAGCGGTATTTAGCTTGGGCCCCCTCACCCCCATTAACGATGCCTTTGGTCATATATGTATTTGTTACATTCTCTTTTATATCTATAGATATATATATATATATATCTGTATATATATATATATATATATATATATATATATATATATATATATATATATATAGGTTCATAGGTTGGTACTAGGCTATCAGCCCTAGGGCCTATACAAGCCTAGCCATAACAATTCCCTGACTAGTTCTTCTCACACTATTTACTTCCCTAGACCCCTGTATACTAGAGCGACTGACGTGATCCCTGGGGTGAATTTCCTTTCTCCCATCCAATTGTCAAGGTTCCTTTTGAAGAGGGCCAAAGAGCCGCTCTGCTTGACATGTATGGGCAGTCTATTCCAGAGTCTGGGGAGTCTCTGGGTCAGGAGCCTACCCCTCCAGCATGTTTTGTTTATTGTGATGACAAGGTTTAGATCCCTGGAGCATGTGGCTCTGAGGGATTGGGATTTTTTTTTAAGTGTAGCATGTCCAACAGCTCTGGGTTTGACATGGCCTTGCATGTTAAGCAGAGATTGCCTCTGAGTAGACGATATGCGACAGAGTATAGCTGGAGTTTTTTAAGGTGGTCAGTGTAGGGCATCTGCTTTAGGCCTGTGATTCTTTTAGTGAGGTATTTCTGTGGCCTTTCCAGTTGTTGCAGATGTCTTGAGAGGTACATACCAAATGAGGTGTTGTATTCTATAATGAGTCGAATGAGGGATGAGTACAGTAGGACAATGACCTCCTTTTTTCTGAATGAAAAGCCCTTAGTGATGAGGTGTGCCACATAGAAGGATTTCCTGACTGTCGTGGCAATGTGGTTATCGAAGGTGAGACCACTGTCCACCTGTGTCCTTATGTCTTTTATCACACTTTCGGTGTTTAGTGTACTGCCACCTATGTGGTAATTCATGGGTACATGTTTTTTCCCAGAGGGGATACCTATACATTTCCTGGCATTGAGCTTGAGCCCATGGCTCTGGTACCAAGCATCTGTTTCTGTAAGGCCCTTTTGTAGAGTATCCATATAATTTGGGGATTCAGTAATGGCTCCCAGTTTACAGTCATGTGAGAACTTTGTTAGCCAGACTCCCTTAGTGTTGGCCTGTACTTCAGAGAAGTAGATGCCAAACAAGAGCGGTCCCAGGACTGAAATCTGAGGTATTCCACTTGTGTGTGTATATATATATATATATATATATATATATATATATATATATATATATATATATATATTATATATATATATATATATATATATATATAGATATATATATAGATATATATATATGTACACACACACACACACACACACACACACACACACACACACACACACACACACACACACACACACACACACTCAATGACTGTGCTGGATGATATGTTTGTGAAAACATCAGGGATTTGTATATGTGACATGGCTTAGTGCTAAATCACTTAGTCTATGGTGTGCAGGGTTCCGGGTTTGAGCCTTGCAAAGGCTGTTTATTTTGTTGCTGGGCAGAACAAGGGCCATTGAATACAGAGTGATTAAGGTCCTTTTAAGCAGTTGTAAGCGGGTTTGCATGGGTTTGTGCGAAGGTAAGCACTGCTAACTTCCAGTTACAGTTTCTTATACTCAGTTAGCTTCTAAATTGCTTAACCTGTGTAGTTATTGCTTACCCCCGTGCAAACATGCTTAAACCCGCTTACTGCTGCTTAAAAGTGCTTACTCCTGCTTACCCCAGCTCTAATTTCTTTAAAAGAAAAGAAAAAGTGTTGATAAGAAAGTGGGGAAAAAGGGGCAGAAAAAGGGAAAGACAGTAGGGGAAATAGCTAGGGATGTGCAGGACAGGTGTAGGGAAGGTCCATAGCTGCCCATTTCTTCTAAAGCAACAGCTGTGCATATACACACTGATTTGGAGAGATGGGTGAGGACAACAATAATATGTTGTGAAGCCAATTAGACCAGATCTCTTATTGCACACACTCTGGGCATGTCTTGACAACATGCAGGTGAAACCGGGACATATTTTGACTATTGCCCTCATAAATCTTTGGTGAGTTGTACAATGACAGTTTTTTTTTTTCACAGACATTTTCCAAATATTTACAGGCCTGACAGTCAGTTATATGTCATTAAATGCTGCCTAAATGTCAGAGATTAGCACGCTGTTATGCCAGGGGGACAGGGTAACAGCCAGGAGATATAGGCCAATTCTCTGGACATTCCAGACAGATCTGTACAGTCGAGGGGTATGAATCTGCATACAGCTTTTTACCACTCCCAGGATTTGAACCTTGGCTGTGTGTGCTAAAATACAACAGTGTACATCACATTTGGGTGTGCTATATAGATATTTGCTGTGTATCTTTTCTCTGAATTCTTTTTATAAGTCTCCCGTCATTTTACAGTCTGACCTTGTAATTACAGCACTCTTATAAAGGGTCTCCTAGACAGTTTTATTATGTAGCACTGTGTGGATGACAGTGATACTGCGACACTAAAACTGCCATACAATACCAGACTAAACAGTACCAGTCCAGGATGTCAATCTTTTATTTCTAGGCACAGTTTTCATATCTGACAAATCTGTGGGGGGAATATTTGTTAACCCTACCTGAATGCTGTCACATATATTACCATATTCCACATTATTATGTACATATGTCTCATTCTGTTACTGCACACACTCTGGTCATAGCTTCACAACATGGGGTGGAGTTGGGACATAGTTTGCTTATTACTCTCATAACACTTTGGTGAGTTGCTAGAGTGACAGGTTTGTTCTTATGGATATATTTCTGATAGTTATGATGTCTGACAATCATAATCCAACCAAATGGTGTTGAAGTGCTGAAGTATAACCAAGTAACGAATAGAAGCAGAACATTGCGAGTCCACAGATATGTTTTATTAATACAACATACACAAATAGTTAAGCGCTTTCATCAAACAGTATGACTTCGTCAGAACAATTAAAATATAAACTTTCAGGCTTAAATAACACAGTTTGAATTCATTGGTCTAGAAGTTGACAAATCATATTCTAAACATGCCAAATCTCATGAATAATGAATGGAAAACAAATAAATAATCCAGTATTAAAAATGTATACCATTGCAATATACATATAAAATGTAAAATCATGTAAAAATATCACATTTTTAAGAAAGGTTGTAATACTAAAGTGCAGAAGTGTAAACTACTTAAACATTTTAAAGAAAAACTTTTTTTGCTTGCTAAAATTACTTCTCTGACTGAACAGCCAGTGTATTATACTAAATCTGCCTTCTCTTTCAAAACAGGCATAATTGAAAGATGTTCATTAATGCCCGGGGGATGATCCGCGGCTAATCTAAGTTGCCACATCAATTCCTTCTTATGCAACCTATTTTGCCAATCACCCCCCCTCACATCCACTGAGACAAAATCCAAAATACCAAACTTAAAACCACTGAAATTTCTACACAAACCACTATGTTTGTATAATGCATTAGTATTTGTTCCACATTTCATATCATATAAATGCTCATATATCCTGTTCTTCAACATCCTTTCCGTCTTTCCGACATAAAATGAAGAACAGGAATTGCATTTAGCAAGATATACTAACTTACTGGAACAACAGTTCCCATTTTTCAAATAAATGTGACACTTATTAAGATTATTAATAGTGATGTCACGTTCAAGCATTATATATGAACAATAATGACATCTACCACAAGGCTTACTACCATATGAGTTTCTCTGTTTTTCATTAGAATGTCTAAAAAGGATTCTAGTAGCATTATTCCTCTTTCTCCGTTTACCCCTGATAGTCCTAAAAGGGGAAATGACTTTGGTAACAATTCTGGTACAGATAAGGAACATGTCGAGCATTGCCGCTTTAAGAAAACACGTGACGTCACTACGTTGGCGCAAATTCATGATGGAGGTGAGAGAAGCGTTTCTACACCCAACGCTGGTCATATTATTCACTTGGGAGGTGAACAGGGCGTTTTTCCATCTAAACGACAGTTCAGAAGTAACTGTGCTGTACAGTTTGAAGCAGAGATTGAGTCAGCATTTGTGGAAACTAGCAGACATGTTGGAAAACGCCAGGAGCATGAAACTTTTAATTCTAAATCAGGTACTGTTTCCAAGTCATTGGCTGACAAGATTAACATTATTCATGGCTCTAATAGCCATTGTCAATCTCCTCCACGTAGAAATGGGGCAGATAAAGAACTTTATTGCACAAACTGTTCATGTAAAGATAAAAACAAACATTTTCAAAGTCGATTGGGAAACAGACAAAATGAACTGGGTGTGTAAGGATGTCATGTTAGCAGTAGTTCCAAATAAAAAAATAATACTGGTAATGTTAATTCAATTAGTAATAACAATTCTGATAGGTATGGAAAGTTAATACAAAGGCATTTTTCTTTTCAGGAAACTGGTAATAAACAGTATAATTTGAATTCTGCGTCTAGAAATTTTAAGCATGTTGAATACCCTTCTTTAAGGGAAATGATTTATGCTTTTGAAAAGAAGTTGTTTAAATTTAAACTGTGTGAAATGGAAATTTGTTATCTTAATGAATGTATTAAGCAAGAGTTAGTACCACAGGGACTAAGGGTTTTCAAGTTTCCCTATGGAATTTATTATGACAATGTGACTGTAAAGAGTTTTTCTGAAATGTTTGACAAGTAGGGACTGGAATTGTTGGTCAAAACTGTTGCTGTTTATGAGTCCATGATTATTGGATTAAGGAAAGAAGTGAACATGTTGAATGAAAATATTAATACTGACTTATTATTTTCTCAGTATGAAAATTTGTATTACAAGATTATTAGTAGGGTGGGCCAAAAATGTGACAATATATTTAAGAAAAAAGTTAAAAAAATGGAAAGGGACAACAAACAATATAAGCAGGGCAGGGTTTATCCAACTGATAAGCTGTTTTTTTATATGCAGCAGTAGGATGAATATGGTTCTGGAGGGTTAGAAAATAGGTTTAGAGCTAGCCTCACCATGGAGGTTGATTTGGATGATATCCATCATGGTGATAATCATCTTGAGTGTTTGGGTGACATTCAGGATTTTCCCATGCCTCGACGCTCAGAAAGAATAGCCAAACGCAGACAAGGGACAAACAAGTCTTACAACAGGGTTGTGAAGCAGAATCAGACTTGCAACCAATGGTAGATAGTACAGAACAGATTCAGAGTGTTGATAATATTAAGTATAGTTTGGATGGTTTCAACATATATAACTATTCCAACAACTTTCCTATCATCAAGGATTTATTTTCCCTATTTTCAAAGGGATTTAAGTTTGTACCAACTCATGTGTCAGATATTGCTTCAGTTATGGTCGACCTGCAGTTGTATCTTAGGAAATTAAATTTGAATCTTATATTGTCAGATAAAATAAGTAAGGGTGAATCAAATAAGGTTTTAAAGAAAAGCAGTATGTTTAACCCCCTGTTGCATCCACTTATAGTGGCATATGAGAAACTAGTTAGGGAAGATTTATATAAAACTTGGGGTGAGAAAAGGAAGGTTTTTAATAACTTGAACACCCGTGAAAAGGAAATTCTTGAGAGTATCAGAAATAATAGTGACATACGAATCATGGCCCCGGACAAAGGGGGAGGGGTGGTCATTTATGGTGTGGAGGAATACAACAATGATATGCAGAATATACTATTCCAGGAGGATAGATATTCTTTATGTTCCAAAAATGAAATTAATATTTCCTATCGTAGACTGGATAGTTACTTATATGAATACCTGATAGATCAGAGAATTTCCAAGGAAGAATATAATTTTCTATTAAATAAATTTCCTAAGATACCTACCATTTTTGGGATACCGAAGGTACACAAAGATTTTAGGAAACCACCGTTCAGACCCATAGTTGCAGCCGCAGGTTCTATGACACACAACCTAGCAGTTTATGTGGATGTAAAATTGAAACACATTTTGAGTACATTTCCGCATATGTTAAAGGATTCTTGGGATTTTTTGGGTCAACTTAAGCAAGATATCTGGATGGCTGATTGTTGGTTTCTTACAACTGATGTACAGGACCTTTTTTCTTGTATTCCCAAACTGGAAGGTTTAGAGTTTTTTGAGGAAGTTCTTTTCTCCCACTCTATTTTAAAACCTGACGAGGTAACACTTTTATGTGAATTAATGAGTCTGATTCTTGAGAACAATTTCCTATTCTTTGGTGGTGAATATTTTAAACAACTGCATGAAGTTGCTATGGGCACTACCTGTGTCCCTTTGTATGCTAATCTGGTGCTTCTAGGGTGGGAATAAAAATATATTTTTCAACCTGATATGGAATTTTCACCTTGTATTGCATACTATGGTAGATTTTTGGATGACATTTTTATTGTGTGGAAAGGGGATGTAGCAGGAATCCCCAGACTTTTGGAATATATAAATCAGACTACTAGGTATTTAAAATTTACTTTTCAATATCATCAGCAAGAAATCAACTTTCTTGATGTGCAGATTTTTAAAAAACAAAACAGGTTCCACTCAAAAATCTACAGAAAAAATACATTTTGCAATGCATATTTGCATTACACTAGTCACCACCTTGTTCACCAGAAAAGAAGTATTGTAAAGGGGCAGGCAGTGAGGATAGCCAGAATGACCACTATAAAAGAGGACGTGGTACTGGAATTTCAGAATTTAAGGAAGATGTTTCTAGAGAGAGGCTACCCGGGGTACTTCATTGATTCAATACTCAAGGAGGTTGGTGAAAAATGGGGTACCGTGTACAAACCATTATTGGGTAGCATTAATCATAAACCAAGTGATATTGTTGGTTTTGGCAATACCAGGGTTGGTACCAATTTCCAGCAGGCATGTGTGGTTCAGTTTAGTCCCTTTTATTCCCAAGTAAAAACAACTTTGTCAAAGAATTGGAATATTTTTAGAACTAACCCTGAAATAATTCGGGTTCTTGGTGACAAGCCTATTTTCTCCACCAAAGTAGGTAGTGATATAAAATCTTTGGTGGAGGTTTCTAGAAATTCTAATGAAAAACAGAAAAACTCATATGGTAGTAAGCCTTGTGGTAGATGTCATTATTGTTCATATATAATGCTTGAATGTGACATCACTATTAATAATCTTAATAAGTGTCACATTTATTTGAAAAATGGGAACTGTTGTTCCAGTAAGTTAGTATATCTTGCTAAATGCAATTCCTGTTCTTCATTTTATGTCGGAAAGATGGAAAGGATGTTGAAGAACAGGATATATGAGCATTTATATGATATGAAATGTGGAAAAAATACTAATGCATTATACAAACATAGTGGTTTGTGTAGAAATTTCAGTGGTTTTAAGTTTGTTATTTTGGATTTTGTCTCAGTGGATGTGAGGGGGGGTGATTGGCAAAATAGATTGCATAAGAAGGAATTGATGTGGCAACTTAGATTAGCTGTGGATTATCCCCCGGGCATTAATGAACATCTTTCAATTATGCCTGTTTTGAAAGAGAAGGCAGATTTAGTATAATACACTGGCTGTTCAGTCAGAGAAGTAATTTTAGCAAGCAAAAACAGTTTTTCTTTAAAATGTTTAAGTAGTTTACACTTCTGCACTTTAGTATTACAACCTTTCTTAAAAATGTGATATTTTTACATGATTTTACATTTTATATGTATATTGCAATGATATACATTTTTAATACTGGATTATTTATTTGTTTTCCATCCATTATTCATGGGATTTGGCATGTTTAGAATATGATATGTCAACTTCTAGACCAATGAATTCAAACTGTGTGTTATTTAAGCCTGAAAGTTTATATTTTAATTGTTCTGACGAAGTCATACTGTTTGATGAAAGCGCTTAACTATTTGTGTATGTTGTATTAATAAAACGTATCTGTGGACTCGCAATGTTGTGCTTCTATTCGTTACATGTCTGACAATCAGTTGTATGTCATTATTTGCTGCCTAAACTTCTGGGATCATCCCACTGATTTGCCAGGGGGACAGGGTGACAAGCAGGGGACTTATACCGATTATCTGGATTTTCTGACAATATCTGTACAGTTGTGGGGTATGATTCTGCATGCAGCTTACTACCACTCCCAGGATTCGAACCATGGCTGTGTGTGCTAAAAATGCAACACTTCACATCTCAATTGAGTGTGCTATTTGGATTATATTGTCTGTCTTTTCACTGTTTTCTAAGTCTCTCTCAGTTGTACAATATGACCTCTTGTGATTACAACAGTCGTATAAAGACATTCCTACACATTTTATTTATGTAGCACAGTGTGGGTAACAGTGCTTAATACAACAGTACTAATAAGAGATTGCAACACTACATTACCATATGATACCAGAGTAAACACAAGCAGTCCAGCAGTTAGACCTTTATTGCCAGGCTGTTAATCTTTTATTTACATACAACCTATATGAGACTCTTCTTGCCATATTGTCTGGTTTATTCAGTACATGCCATATACAGTACAGGTTTTATACTAGCAATTAACTTTCTACTACTTTTAGATTTATTTCTTATGACAGTACATGCAAGATTATTACTAACCTGCCTCGCGATGCAAGCTCTGCATTCTACAAGCATAGGCTTCCCGATTTACAGCTCGCTCGTCTGCCACTTTCAAAGACATAAGAGGAATATTTAGCCATACCTATCCATAATATACATGAGCTGGCAATTAAACAGGTAGTAGACTGATACTTACATATGGCTGGGACATCGCCCATATGCCTAGCCTCTTGGATCCACTGATCCAAGAGCTCCCACTTGCTCCGCTTCAGATCAGCATAGTGATGCCTGACCTGCTCACTAGTTTGAGGAATGCCAGTGGCACTGGTGAGGTCATGGGCGAGACGGTCCCAGGCTTTTGCTTTATATTGGGAACCCTGGTACTATCCCTGCAACAGTCTCTGGTCATGGTCTTTAACAAGGAGTCCTGCCATGACTTTGGACTTCTGGATGTCCCAGTGCTGTGCCTGGAAGTGCACTCCTTCACCCACACCAGTCATAGTGCCTACAGGAGGAAGCTGCAACCAGTTATGAGATGTATTCCCACCTGTGGGGTTTAAATAGGGCCAATTTCCTGCACTTTGCCGTGATTGGACAGTTTTTGAAAATGCTAAGCTATGGACAAACCTGCTTACCTAAGATTGGTATTGCTTAAAGGGGTATACCATTTGGCAAACTGATTTAGCTGGCCTACACATTGCTTACACCTAGTAAGCAGGGGTGTGCAATGCTTAGCATTTTCTTAATTTTAAATGTGCACACTATTTGCTGTTTGGCATTGATTTATCATTCATTACATGTTATATATGTGTTTGGTATCCATGATTCATGTGTACGTACACTGTATGGGGTCCTTGTATTTTTTGGGGGATTTCAAAACTTTATTACAATGAAACCTCACATCTGGACTTAATGCAGTACTCCAGTTCACATATTTATGTTATCTAGTAGGCTATACAACAAAAAACTGCATATAGATTCCTTTCACATGTTAATTTTGATTTTCCTATAGTGAGGATCTGTTTGGTGATACCTCAGTCTTGTGTCCTGCTGTGATGGCTTACTGGTTAACTACTGTGACTATAGTGTACAGGGTCCTGGGTTCAAGACCTGCAAGGGCTGTTTATTTTGTTGCTGGGTAGAACAGCGGCTGTTGGATACAGAGTGATTAAGACACTTTTAAGCAATTGTAAGCAGGTTTGCATGGGTTTGCGCGATGGTATGCAATGCTAACTTCTGGATAAATATGCTTACAGAGAGTTAGCTTCAATATTGCTTAACCTGTGTGCACATTGCTTACCCCCACGCAAACAGGCTTATACCCGCTTACTACTGCTTACAAGTGCTTACTCCCACTTACCCACACACTAATTTAGACAGACATGTAAAATGGTTCTTGGGAAGGTGGTGGATTTGGACACTCTATGGATTATCGTTCATTACACATTATACCTTCAATTTTATCCCTGATTCATGTGTACATATACTGTATGGGGCACTTGTATTTATCTGTGTAATTTATAACATTATTACAATGACACCCCATATCTACATTTAATGCAGTACTCCATTTCACAAATATATGTTATTTAGTAGGTTATACATCCAAAAATAATGTTCATAAAGTGATTTGACATGGAAAATGGAGTTTACTAGAGTGACAATCAAACCGGGAATGACTGCTTGTAAGGCAAATGCTCTGATCACTACACTATTGCAGTACTGCTTCATTTGTATGCATCTTGATATTTATCTTCTTGTGCCATTTAAGCTACAGTATGCGTAGCTAAGCAATGGGCAAACCCATGCACCTACGGTTAAATTTAATCTGTTTGATAAAACAAAATGTTTATATTATTATATTTTAAATATTCCTCTTATAAACTTGGGGTGTTGCTAGGGTAGCAGGATTTGTTTTTATGTACATTTTCTGATGGATTTGAAGTCTGACACTCGTATGTTTGCCATTATTTCAGACTTCATTGATGAGATCATCCCAGTGATTTGGCAGAGTAAATGAGGGGCAGGCCAGACGTATGAGCCACATATCTGGACATTCTGCATTGATCTATGCTGTTGGGGGTATGCAACCCCCAATGAGCAGTCTCACTCATTGTAATTGCTAAACGGCAGTTCTTGACTGCAGGGGCATGTATATTGTGAGAGCTGTGCTCTCAGACACGCCTCCTGCACTCATCCACGCTCCATGTCCATTTAGGAGCTGAGGCAGCGCGCCTTCATTACTAAGCATGGTGCGCTGCAGTGCTGCTCCTAAATGGTCGTTTCCACGCAGGAATAAGCTATTCCTGCATGGAACCTTACTGAATCCTGGGGAGTATTTTGTAAATGTACTGAATGAATTGTTGAAGGAAAAGTTTGTTTGTTTATTAAGAGTTATGTAGTGGGATATTAAAATTGATATGGAAGAAAGATAAGAAAATTAAATAAATCACACTAAAAATGGATTGTAATTTTTTGTTACATAATATAGAGCGGAATGGAAGGAAGGATGATGGATGTTATGGAAGAAAGTATATAAGGTATAAAAGGGATGTCAATAATTATTATTGGTTGTAAGACAAATCATGGATGATGTAAGTAAAACGATGGATGTAAAACTTATGGTAGGTGATATTAGCAAGGAATTTCATACAGTAGGACATGATACTTTGTGGGATGCTATGGACAAGTATGGAGTAGTTAATAGAATTAGAAGAGTGTATATGTCATCATATCAAATTAATAGAGTGAGACTGTTAGTGAATGGGTGGCTGAGTAAAGAAATATGCATGAAGTGTGGTATAAGACAAGGCTGTCCCATGAGTGGAATATTGTTTGCATTGGTGATGAATCTGATAGTGAGTTGAGTAGCTTATAAAACAAAAGATGTTAGATATGTGATGCAAAAGGAGGTGGTGAGTCCAATAGTTTTGACTTACTCTAACAATATAGTTGCAGTTGCTTAGAACAAAATATGGATGAGGGAAGTGTTGGTTTGTCTGAATGGATGTTTAAAGGAAATGGGAATGGCCTTGAATAAACATAAAAGTAAGGGTTTAGGTGATGTGGTGGAAATTGGGAGGGGTGTATTTTTCAATAAATGAAGTATCTTTATTAGGAGTAAAATATGAGAAAATGATGTAGTTATGATGCAATGGGAGAGTCTGATAAAAATAAATGAAAGAAGTATGTCTTATGTGGAGGATGTATAGATTAGCATTCAAGAAAAAAATGAATTCGGTATTAATGGGAAAAATAGCATATATGCCAAATATTTACATGATCCCAGAAAAATATAAAAAGGAAATTGTGCAACTGGTATTTTCCTTCAAAAGGGGTTTAAGACTATATAGCCAGTGAAATGAGGGGTGTTTTATATGAGTGGAGATGAAGGGGGATCGTGTTACTGAATCCATCTGTTTATTCTGCTACATTAAACTTGTATAGAGTATTGAAGTGGGTAAAGGCAGATAATGAGAATTTGATAGTGGGAATATTTCAATACAAGTGCAAATAATTCTGGGACACGAGAACAGGAAAAGGAGAAAAAGAAGACATAATTGAAGAAATTAAAATTATCTAGAAAAAATACTAGCCTGAGAAATAAAAAGAGATGACGTACACTAGAGAAAGATAGAACGTGATATAATAATGTGATAAAACAATATTATTAAGTAAATCCTTAGGAATATTTACCAGAAGAAGTGATTAAAGCCATTAATGTAAGGAAAAAGTGGGATACCAAGATAGTAGACTGCCAGGATTTCCTATCGACACTGGCAATAAATAAGGTACAAGTAAAGGGGAATATGCCATATAAAAAGAAAGTTGAAAGAGTGTGTTTATTTTGTGGAGAGAAAGAGACACCAGGGCATGTTTTGTTTTTTTGAAATGTAAAAGAGTGATGATGAAATTCTGAGAAAAGTTGTGTGAAGAAATGCTTTTGAGAATATTAATGATATAAATAATATGGATATGAATATGATTAAGTATTGATATTATAAGAATAAGAGGAAAGAATAGCTGAGCTTCCCAAAAAACATAAGTTGCTTTTTTTTTTGCTTATTTATACCATTTACTGTACTTTTTATTGCCCGCTGCCTACTTTTATACTGTATTTATATACTGTGCACTAAACTACACTTGTCGTGCAATTGTCTGCATTACTGCACCTGTTAAATCAAATTTTATGGGTCTATATCACATAGTCGAATTGTCAAAACTTTGACTATGAAAATATCGAACCCAAACCTTTAAAAACTGAATACTCCGAACACGGTGAACAGTGATTTTTTTTTTCCCAGGGAAAAAAAAATCACTGTTCCAGTACAAAACGCAGAAACGCACAAACACTACATACTGTTTCTAATGAAGGGGGCATTGCCCCCTACATACCCCCCTATTTAAATATACCCACCTAGATCACACCACAGTGGAGGAAATAGCAAAGCCGTGGAAACAGCCCACAATATTCTTTCCTGGGAAAGAATTCAATGTTCCGTGGCTTCGTTATTTTCAATCTTCGGCTTCCCAGTTCAAAGTTTCGGTGTTCAGAGTTATGAGCGTTCGTACTTCTGATATACACCCATATTTTATTGCTGTTTTCACTGTCTACAAAGTTCTTTTTGCTATTTTCACTGCTTGTTAAGTATTTACTGGCATTTTTGCACTGTTTTAAAGATATCTGTTTTTCTTGTTCTGGTTTTCCTGCCAAACAGTGTTTAAATAACTGATCTGTTAGCTGTTTAAAACATTCTTTAGAGCCTCCTTGCTGAATTTATGCTGTTTTAAATGTTTTTAGTGTCTCACTGCTATCTTTCTGTGTTAAACATTCTCTGGTGTTTCCTACTGAAGCTAGGGTAGCTAGTAGCTGTAGCATAGTCCAGATACAGGCTTGCTGCATGTGGGTCTGTTTGTAGTGGTTGTTTGTTCTGAGCATGTTTTCCAGGCCATCCTGGATTGGAAGGGGCCTATCTACATTTTAATGAGAGGATTGTACTGATTGGGCCCTGTCTGGTAAAGAGAGATAAGTCTAGGGCTTGGAATAAGCATCTTCATTGGTCATTTTGAATTTTTTTATATGTTTTTCAAGTTTTTAGCTTCTGGTATTTAGGCCCTGCATTTGAGCAGGTTTCTGCTTGTTTGCAGGTCATGCAGCACTGTGCACTGCTGCACAATTGTGCAACAAAGCTCACTAGTGTAGCCCTCATCCTTAGTGCTTTACTGGTCAAAGCAATACTGCTAGTGAGCTGTAACCTATTAAACCACCAAAAAAAAAAAAAAAAACAAGCAGAAATATCCATCCATTAAGCTTATACATGATTGATTCTGAAAAGCCAGCCCTAGTGACAACAGTCTCCAGCCTACTATTATGGACAGTTGGACAACCCTTGTTTTTCCTGACAGCCTTGTAGACTTGGGTCTCTTGAGGCAGTGTAGCAATTGCCTCATGTACATTGACAACCTCTACTAATAACTCAATCTAGTACAGAATGCGAGAGATGTATCTACACAAAGAATTTTGAATCCATGCTCTCTTGCACTCAAAACATTAACAAAGAAAAGGTTGTCAACTCACCCACCAGTATGCATGCACATAGTAACACCACTCATACACATAGTACGCATCAAACACGAAAATCTACATATGCGAAGGCTCTCTTGAAAAACTTGTCGAAACACCAGTGACCTCCAAAACACAAGACTGCTACAAGTGACACAGTCCCCACAGCACTCATGACACATAGCAACACCAGTATCTCACACACCATGCATGTAAGGTGTAACACTCAAAAATACAAATTTAGTTGTCATTGGAGACTCAATACTGAGACACATGGATGTCCCACTCACCAGGCTGGACAAAGAGAAAGTCACTGTCAGCTGTCTGTCTGGTGTCAGGATTCATCACATCATGCATGCATTCAGGTCTCTCAGTAACAAGTACCATTATGACTCTATCATAGTTCATGTTGGTGTGAATGAACTGAGATATACCTCACTGGACTATATGAAGAGATACATGGTTGAGCTCTCTGAGTATATATCCCAGGCAGGTATGTTACTAGCCTTGAGCAGCATACTACCCTCATCTAGAATGATGCCACAGTATAAACAAAAAAGGATTGATTTCAATAATTGGTTTAGTTTTTGGTGTCATTCAAATGGGATCCAGTTCCTGTTAGCCAGGGGTACCATGGTCAACAAACCTTGCTGTTTAGCCAGAGGTGGTTTACACCTAGCACCTCTTGGCTTTGGCTTCTGGCAAAGTCTCTTGCTTCCCTCATAGTGCCTCTTTTAGGCAAGGTCTTGAAAACAGCATTACGGATATGAAATTAGCCAATCAGAACAAAATAAGGGTCATGCTGCTAAATTCTCAAAGGTTCATAGATTAGTACTCAGCTGACTACCTCTGTGGGCCATTTTAAGCCTAGCCAATTACCCTTTGTGGGAATCAAACCCTGCACCTTGTGTCTGTAAGGTAAACACCTTAACCATTATGCCAACCTCTAGTAAAAAACAAGAGGAGCTTAAACCAAAAACTGCACTCCATGGAAGCACTTCTATCACTAAAAGATGTAGATATCTGTGCAGTCACAGAAACCTGGTTCAACACTTCAGAGAGTGCCCCGGCCTTGCAAGGCTACAATGCCTTCCACACTATTAGACCGCAAAATGAACATGTGAAAACCAAAGGAAGTGGTGTTTCAATCTATATTACAGATAAATTCACCTCCTATCTAGACTGGACAACTCCATGGAGTTACTCCAAGTGCAGGTGATGATGGATGAGACCACCATTCAAGTCATAGCTAGTTATAGATCCCCCTCCACGGGTCACAATGCCCATGAAGCCTATTTGACCAAACTGGAGACAATCCAAATTTTACCAAACACACTGGTTATGGAGGTTTTTAATTATCCCACCATCAACTTGGAAACCTACGCTAGCCGTAACTTGCTAGCACAAAAGTTCCTTGACTTTGATAATTCAAATGCCCTGGAACAAATTGTTCATACCCTGACAAGAGGAACAAACATTCTAGGTCTGGTCTTCACCAACATGTCAAACAGATGCACTGCTGCAGCTGTCAGACCATCATTAGTTAAAACTGGCCACAAATCAGTCAACTTCAAGCTGGCACTAGCACCACAACTCACAAAGGGTGAAATCAGACTAAAAGACTTCACCAAGGCAAACTATATCCTTCTAGGTGAAGGTATAAATGCATTCCAAGCCCCACCCAAGCAGGAAGTGGTATCTACATCGAAGCTTACACTAAAGCTCTGCACAACCACTTGCATAAGTGTATAAATCTGGCTGTACCCAAAATAATCAAAGCCAGACCCCCAAGTAAAAACAAGGTACCATGGTGGGCATCCAGCATCAACATATTTTACAATAAATGCAAAAACTTGCTGTCCATGAAAACAAAGGCAAGGCTCCAACAATGGAAAAGTACACTCCTGAGCCTCAAGAGGCAAATAAGTCAACTTGTCAAATACTCTAAGGGCTCCTTTGAGAGAAACCTAGCAAGTACAGCCAAGAATAGCCATAAGGCCTTTTACATAGGTTCATAGGTAGGTACTAGGGCTTTCACCACCCAAGAAAACTATTTTCCTGTGCTCCTGTCAAGCAGAGCTACAGAGGAGATCCCCGGGGTGAATTTCCTATTTCCCATCCAATCAAGATTTTTCTTGAAGAGTGCTAATGAGCTTTGTTTGATCTAGATAGGTAGTTTATTCCAGAGTATGGGAAGTCTTTGGGACAGGAATCTATCCCTACAGCATGTTCTGTTTATTGTGGTGACAATATTTAGGTCCCTAGAGCATGTAGCTTGGAGGGATTGGGATTTCTTTAAGTGGAGCATGTCCAATAGTCTGGGTTTGACATAGCTTTGTATGTTAGGCAGAGATCACCTCTGAGTAGGCGATATGTGACGAAGTAAAGCTGGAGTTTTTTGAGACGGTCTGCATAGGGCATCTGTTTGAGGCTGGTAATCCTCTTTGTGAGGTATTTCTGTGGCCTTTCCAGTTGTTGTTGTAGATGTCTTCTGAGGTACATACCAAAAGGGGCATTGTACACTGTAATGGGTCTAACGAGTGATGAGTAGAAGGGAACAATGACCCCTTTTTTTCCTGGATGAGAAACCTTTTGTGATAAAGTGTGCCATGTAAAAGGATTTCCTGACTACTGTGGCGATGTGATTATCAAAGGAGAGACTACTGTCCACCTGTGTCCCAAGGTCTCTTATCACACTTTTGGTGTTAAGTAGACTACTGCCTATGTGGTAGCTCATGAATACAGAGTTTTTACCAAAGGGGATGACAATGCACTTTTTGGCATTGAGCTTGAGGCCATGACTTTGACACCAGGCATCTGTCTCAGTGAAGCCTTTTTATAGGATGCCTACATCGTTAGGAGTTTTGATTATGGCTCCTAGTTTGCAGTCATTTGCGAACTTCATTAGCCAAAGACCTTCTGTGTTGGCCTGTACTTCGGAAAAGTAGATACCAAACAGGAGAAGAGCCAGGACTGAACTCTGTGGTACTCCACTTGTCACTGGTGTGAAGTCGGATTTGGAGTTTGCTACTTTCACAGTGTGGGTTCTGTCAGTGAGCCAGTTGGCACCCCATCTAGTGACATAGGGATTTATGCCTAGTTTA
Source organism: Protopterus annectens (assembly GCF_019279795.1). NCBI lineage: Eukaryota > Metazoa > Chordata > Ceratodontiformes > Protopteridae > Protopterus > Protopterus annectens. Next base: position 1,141,223,858 of record NC_056747.1, on the reverse strand, counting down.
GTGAGTTTATCTATAATTCCAGAGTGAAGGATAGTGTCAAAAGCCTTGGCGAGATCTAGATAGGCTGTGTGAACCATCTTACCCTCATCTACAGCTTTGGTGACTGCTTCAAAGAAGTCTATCTGGTTTAGGAGGCATGATCTGCCTTTTACAAACTCGAACTGGGTGGGGTCCAGAGTTTGGAGATTATCAATGTCTTTGTTTATAAGTTCCATGATGATACGTTCCATGGCCTTGTAGACCTGACTCATTAGGCTAATGGGGCAGAAGTTCCCGGGGTCCGTGGTGGCTCCCCCTTTGTGGACTGGGATAACTATCACTGTGCACCATTCAGTGGTCACAAAGCCTGAGGTAAGGCTATGATTGAACATGTTGCTTAGGTTCAAGTAGAACACAGCCTGGGATGTTGTCAGGTCCCATGGATGCTGTGTTCTTGGCTTTAGAGAATGTGATTTTTTACCTGTGCAACCATGATTACAGGAACTTTGCATTCTTCTGGTATAGAGATGGGCCCTTTAGGGGGTGAGAGGGGGATAAAGTTAGCACTGAACCTATCTATCAGGATGTTGGCAATATCAGTTGGTTTTGTATATTTGGTGACATTGTGCTGTAACTCAGAGCACATCTGAGTGTTGCCATTGAGATTCTTGACATAGCTATAGAATGCTTTGTGGTTGTCTTTAGAATCAGTGCCGATTTTGTTTTCGTAACTAGCTTTGGAGGATTTTATGAGGGATCTCAGCTTCTTACTGAGGCTGACCAGGGAGTTCCTCCAATAATGGGATTTTACATAGCCTAAAAGATAGGACTCAAGCATGTGCAGAACTAGTGACCAACAATATCACACACACACTGACCCCACAGAGATAGCAAACCTGCTAGGGGATAAGTTTGGTGAACATTTCACTCCATCATCTCCTCCTAACTTATCACAAACCTTCCCCCACACTTCCACCACACCCTACATATCTGAAGAGCAAATCCTCAAAGCCTTGTCCAAGGCAAAAACACAGCCTCTATGAGACCAGATGGCATCCCAGGCTGTCTTCTAAACAGGATAAAACATAAACTAGCATCACCATTAAGTACCCTTTTCAATCATAGCCTAACCACAGACTTTGTTCCTGTGGAATGGAGAACAGCAACAGTTGTTGCCCTCCACAAAGGTGGCCCAGCCACAGACATGGGGAATTACAGACCCATACGTCTGACCAGCCTCATCTACAAGGTCATGGATCGTATCATTATGGACCTCATAAATAAAGACATAGGTGACATCCAAACCCTGGATCCTACCCAATTCGGCTTCATCAAGGGCAGATCCCGCCTGTTAAATCTGGTGGATTTCTTTGAAAATGTGACCAGGACCACTGACAAGGGCAAATCTATGCAGACAGCATACCTTGACTTGGCAAAGACTTTCAACACAATCCCACATTCAGGCATTGCCGTTAAACTTAGCAAACCGAATGTAACCCCCTTTGTTGCAAGATGGGTTTCCAACTGGCTCACAAACCAGACACACACTATCAAAGTGGGTGACTCCACATTAACTAGCAGACCTGTTACCAGTGGGGTACCATAGGGGTCAGTGCTGGGCCCCCTAATGTTTGGTATATACTTCTCTGAATTTCAGGTCAAAACTAAGGGGTTGTAGCTGACAAAGTTTGCAGATGACTGCAAGCTAGGTACAATTATTAAATCCCCAAATGATGTCAGTATACTCCATGAAGACCAAGACTGGTGTATTAGTCACGGTCTCAAATTGAATGCAAAGAAATCCATCATCATTCCCTTCGACACAAACAATGTCCCTTCACACTATCAAATCAACAACAATACCCTAAGCACCAATGGAAAGGGGTAAGGTACCTGGGATCACAAGTTGAGTGTGACCTTAACTTCGACCACCGTGTGTCTAATGTAGTAAGGAAGGCTTTCTACATAGCACACTTGATTAGTAAAGGCATTATTTTGACAGTAAAAGAGGTTATAATCCCTCTGTTCTCAGCACTCATCTGGCACATAGTTGAGTATAATGCCCCCTGTTTAGCATGTACTGTGCAAAGCACCTGCAGCAATTGGAGAGACTTCAGAGGTTTCTAGCAAAGAAGATCAAGGGGCTCCAGCATGTACCTAACACAGACCAACTAAAGTCCCTGCCACTATATACCGTATTGTATAGACTTCTTAGAGGAGACTTATGCCTGGCCTACAGAGCAATCCAAGACCCAAACCTAATGAACTTGCTGCATATCCCTAAATCAAACAGGACTAGTGCTATCCATTCCAGGGACCTAAATATGGCCTGCAACTTAACTAGGACATCCTGGAGGAACAGATTTATCTCCCAGCGATGCTGTGTCTTTGGAACAGACTACCAATTCATGTAAAATAGAGCACCTCTATGACACTGTTCAAGAGAAACCTGTTCAAGTGGATGGTGTACCACAAATTCTTGCCAGGGGTACTGCCCACAACCCTCGTGGACATGGGTTGTCATCACTAAATGCAATCTTGGGAATTAACAAGCATTTCTGTGGTATTACATTGGGAAGAAATGCCTAGGCTTAAAATGACCTCCGGGTCAATAGCATAATAATCTCCTATGATTCTATGATCCTATATGTGAGGAGGGTAGATAAGGATTTATTTTATGTAATATTGGTTATTTGTAATGAAAACTTAAATGACATTTTGTTTAATGGGAAATTAATTTTGGCACTTATATTGTGAAAAATCAGATTATGCCTGTGGAAGAAGGATGGGAGTCAGTTATGAAACAGTAACAATGAGAATGTTATAACAAAAAATGCTGAATAATAAAATAATACAAATTTGTATATATATATATATATATACATATATATATATATATATATATATATGGGTTCACTATATATGACCGAAAGTTCATATGACCGAAGCCCATTTGACTGAGACCAAATGACCGAAAGTTCATTTGACTGAAAACCCATATGACTGAAAACTCATTTGACCAAAAAATAGCACTGGCAGGTATATGCCCTGTTCCCCATTGTAGTGCAACTCTGGAGTGAGAATATAAAGTTGGGGGAGTGGGGGGCACCGTCCCCCACATTGGGGGGTGTGGGGGGGCATAGCCCCTTACATTTTGCAACCAGTTTTTACTGATGTATGTTTTAATGCATTTTTAATGGATACACATGTATATAATAGTGCATAAACTGCAATTATGTGGAGGGCTACAGCCCCCACCCCCCCAATGTGGGGGTCTGTGCCCCCCACACTCCCTAACAATATATTCTCACTCCAGGGTCGCATTGCAGTGGGGAACAGGGCATATACATTCCAGTGTTGTTTTTCAGTCAAATAAGTTTTTGGTCATATGGGTTTTCGGTCAAATGAACTTTCGGTCACTTGGTCTCAGTCAAATGGGCTTCGGTCATATGAACTTTTGGTCATATGTAGTGAACCCATATATATATATATATATATATATATATATGTATATAGATATATATATATATATATATATATATATATATATATATATATATATATATATATATATATATATATATATATATATATATATATATATATATATTTATATATATATATATATATATATATATATATATATATATATATATATATATATATATATATTTATACACCTGAAATTATGTACATTTTGTATGTATATTGATATGTAAATATTGTTTATCCCATTGTGGTAATACTCTTTTCAGAGGTGCAGCAAGATCTTTTACATCCAAATGAGATATCACCAACTCAAGCAGATGGGACCTCAGCTTAATGTCTCATCCATAAGACAGCACTCTCATGAGTGCAGTACCTCCACTTATACTGCGCTGAAGTGTCAGCAATCGATCTAGCTGGTGTAAGCTCTAGGTTATACTTCACAATCTTTCTCTCAGTCCTCATTGGATTGCCTCTCTTCATATCTGTCAGATGTAATACCCTGAGCTTCATAGATCGTCTATGTATTTTCTATGTGTTGCCTGTGCTTGTTTCTTTTGATGCTACCTTCCCTTAGCAGTAAAGAGCCTCTTATATCCCTTTTAAAACTACTACATTCATACAGAACCAAATCAGCATGCTAGTCTAGTTTTATAAGTAATACATGTAGGGTATAGTTACTATGCTGTTAATGTTTCTGAGATAGCAGCCAGTAAGTGGGGAATCTCTAGTGTCTCATGTGGTTGATATTATCCTGCAGTTGAACTGTCAGAATGACTGCTGCATGGCCTGACAGTGTTAAGGTGTGAATGATTACTTTCTGGACCAGGAACAGATGCTCTTGAATAATGTGGATCTAGTCTAGTCTTGCTTATTCCTGGTGCCTATGAGAGAAAAAAATACAGTCCATTCCCTAGAGAATCTTGCCAGTCACACCCGCTAGACCAAAGACTCTGTAGTAACTGTTCAGAAAACTACCTTCCCTATGATTCCCTGGTGCCTTGGATCCCTAACCACATCCTGTCTACTCAGTTCTACAGTCCATTCCCCTTGCAATGGTTAAGATTCCTTGATGAAAACGGAGACATCTTATGTAAATTCTGTTCATGTTTATTAATACTTAATTCAGATCTTCTATACCAAATATTTTCAAAACTTTCTTAAGAAATCTACCCCCTTTTGTTATATTTTCCCTTCTAGGTCCCCCTGATAAATCCTCACTGTTGCAATCAAGTTCCATCCTCCACCAATAAGTAATATTCATAGGATAATAGGATCATAGGAAATTACTAGGCTATTGGCCCTGAGGCCCTCACAAGCCTAGCCAAGAATTTAGCCCATGTTCCAACAAGTCAGCACCCTATGCCACTGTCCACCAGGGACACAGGTGGAATCCCAGGGGTGTATTTTCTATTCCCCATCCAGTTATCCAGGTTGCACTTAAAAAGGGTTAATGAGGTACTCTGCTTTACTTGAAGAGGGAGCCTATTCCACAGAAGGGGAAGTCTCTGAGACACAAATCTGTCCCGCCAACAAGTCCTATTGATGTCACAGTTGAGGTTGAGGTCGCGCATGCACGTTACTCGAGTGGAGCTTGACTTGCAGATGTGCAGCAGTCCCATCAGGGCAAGATCTGAGATTGCTTTGTATGCCAGACAGAGGTCACCTCTGAGGAGTCTGTATGAGACTGAGTAAGGGGACAGGGCTTTTAGCCTATCTGTGTAGGGTAGATGATTGAGGCCCTGGGTCCTCCGGGTGAGGAAGCTCTGTGGCCTCTCCAGCTGCTGCATGTGCTTTATGAGGTACATGCTGAAAGGGACATTGTACTCAATAATGAGTCTTATAAAGGATGAATACTGGGATGTTATGACCACCTTGTCCCTGGATGACATACCTTTACTAATGAGATAGGCCATGTAGAAAGCTTTCCTTACAATGGAGGCAAGATGGTGGTCAAAAGTCAGTTTGTTATCAACCTGGGTGCCCAAGCCCCTCATTAATGATTGCATGCTTAGGACCTTATTATCAATGTGATAATTTGTGGGGCTGTCACTCTCCCCAAAAGGGATAATGATGCATTTTTTGGCATTCAGTTTGAGGCCATGTTTCTGGTACCTATCAATTGTTTGGGTGAGACCCTCTTGGAGAATGTCAACATCACTAGGGAAATTGATGACAGCACCCAGCTTGCAGTCATCTGCAAACTTGGTCAGCCATAGCCCACTAGATTTGGCCTGCACCTCCGAGAAGTATATCCCAAACAGCAGAGGCCCAAGACCCATCCCTGGGGTACACCACTTGTTATGGGTCTACTAATTGAGGTGGCTTCCCCTATTTTGACTAGATTGGTTCTATCTGTGAGCCAGTTTGCTACCCATCTGGTGACATATGGATTGATGCCTAGTTGATAGAGTTTATCTATTATACCTCAGTGGAGAATAGTATTGAAGGCTTTGGTCAGGTCAAGGTAGGCGGTGTACATTGTTTTCCCCTTGTCTATGGCCTTGTTGACTGTCTCAAAGAAGTTGAACAAATTTAACAGGCATGACCTCCCCTTGACAAAACCAAACTGTGTGGGATCAAGTGTCTGGAGGTTGCCAATGTCCTTGTTAATGAGGTCCATGATAATCCACTCCATGGCCTTGTAGATCAGTCTAGTTAGGCTGATGGGTCTATATTTCCTGGATCGGTGGATGATCCACCTTTGTGCAAAGGGATGACAGTTGCTGTCCCCCACTTGGCTCTGACAAAGCCGGTACTCAGGCTTTGGTTGAATAGGGTACCTAATGGTGCTGCAAGTTCCTGCCTGAGTTCATGTAGGATGCAGCCTGGTGAAAACTGATTATTTCTTCCAAAATTTTCTTAACCTCCACAATAGTAGTTTTTTTGTGGAATATAAATACATGCCAGCCTATCCTCCTCCCTTACCTATAGGTCCTTACTACCACAAAAATATTGTTATTGTCTTTTCTCCTCTTCTATCACTATTGGAGGCCCTTTAGAAATCAGCATTATTAGTCCCATTTTCCTTTGTCCCTGATATTCTACCGAATATCCATTCTAAAATCCTATCTTTGTGAAACTAACATGTTCCTTTCTATCCAAGTGTGTCTCCTGTATCATTGCTATTTGTACTCTCTGCATTTTGTAATATAATTCAGCACTCTTTCCATTTTGTCGATACCTGTAAAGCCATTTACATTCCAAGATACTATGACTAGTGAAGGTATTATGATAAAAGGCTATTGTTCCCACTTAATATACATGACAGTTTCTTTGATAGTTTATTTCCAATTTTTCTTGTACATGCACAAACTAATGTTTGGCAGGCAGATCTTATATACAGTTGTTTCTTCTCATCTCTGTTTGAACCTATGCCACATTTCTCAAGACTTTTTGTTTTAATGAAAACCCTTAAACAAAAAACTGAATACATTTTCGGAACACACTCATCCCCTATCAACTTAGAAGAAATGCACAAAACTATGTGCATTTTAACAAATGAAATTTAACCCTCCAGATAGTGCCAACTGCCCAAAATCGACAACTGAATCTACAGGCATAATCCACTATAAAATGTATACCTGTGCTAAGGTGCATGTTACAGTCTGTGTTCCCACTTACACTGATTGCTGTATGTTCTTTTATCTTTGCTCCCCTCCCAGATGTGAAAACAGCTTGTATGCTTTTAGAAAATTATGCACGGTTATGTTAAATGTATTAAAGTGTTAAGGCTGCTGGGGAGAATATCATCATTTATTCACATCCCATAATTTCAAACTTTATTTTTCACTGAACTGCTTGTCATTGTATCTTTAATTTCCCTAAGCAAGTACTGCTCAAAATTCTGAAGATTAATTGACCACCCCTGCAGACAGCTTGTATCCATGTAAAAGTAGTCAAAAACAAACAAAAAAAACAGCTAATAACTTGCAGCTGCTTGAAAGAGTCTTTGTAAATTTCTTTCAGAACAGAATACATGGAATTCCCCTAGCTAACTGCCTTCAGCTGCATATCTCTCATCTATCACTGAGAAGATTTGCTAATGGAAGAAAAACAAACATATCATTTAAAGAATATACGCATTTTCATGGCTTTCATAATATTGTCATATTATCTTACAAGAAACACTTGTTCATAGCTTAAGCCAAGGACATTAAACTAAATATCCACCCTTGTAAAAACATGAGAAATTATCATATTAGTTCTACATATAATATAATCAGAGCACTTTTACACTCCACCAGCCCTGATCACAGAATTATATTAACTTAAACTTTCTTTTGTTCAGCCTTTCTTAGGTTCATAGGTTAGTATGAAGCTAACTGCCCTTGCGAGACATTTTAAGCCTGGCCAATTATCCCTTGTGAGACTCAAACCCTGCACCTTGTGTTTGTAAGGCAAACACCTTAACCATTAGGCTACCCTCCCAATCTTCTTTTGTTTATACTGTAAAATCTATATTTCTTACAACTAAAAAAGTACTTGTCTGTAATTTCTTTAACACATACAACAGTCACTTTAAAGACTGCCCCCCCCCCCCCCACACACACACACACACATTTAACTCATTACAGCCTAGTAACTCCTTCAGGTGTTTCTGCTGTTACATACTACTAATGCCTCTAGATGTCAAATATTGTTTATTTATATTTGTATTAACAATTGCAAATCATGCACCATACACAGTATAAAAAGATTTATTTTTAAAGCTTACATGATGACAAACACATGTATTGATATTTGTCCTATGTCTAGTACAGCAAAAGAGATCTTGAATATTACTTTATACTGTTTACCTGCATTGTAATAATTTTCATATTTCTCTAAATATCTTAACAACCAAGTAACACAGACAGAACTGCTTAGTCTCGTACAAAAGCCTACTCATGTATGAAAAATATACAACTGACTCAGTGAGTGTGTTGCATGAAGGGTTATTGTAAAAGCATAAACTTTTTATACAATATTACGCAAATTAATATTCTATGTATTTTATATTTTTGTGGCTTATAAAAGCTGGTTTAAGACCTAGAATTTAATAAATTCAACTAATGTAAAAATGACTTTGTGCTGAATAGTTTGCCAGTTTTGTAATAACACTTGGTTCTAGAGATATGAACATTTGTTTGAACTGTGAGGGGATAACTTCATTTTTTTAAAAAGGCCCAGACCACCCATTAGAAGCTAGTGAACAAATTCAAAAGTGATCCATTGGAGAGAATGAGTCAAAATATCCCTGAATACACACTATACAAAACAACTATATGATATGACTTGCAATTTATATCATGAACTGTTTTATACAAATACTAATACAAACAAAAATTATTCTACTTCCAATTACTTCTTTTTTCCCTTTGGTGTCATTCTAATCATTAAACAGATAATGTGGGCTATATACTTTACAGTCCGCTCACAAGTTTAACAAAGTAAAGAAAAGTCCAGTCTTTACTCAGCTACTTTTATTTTCAAAGCCAGATTTCGCCAGTGTGATTGATGCTGTATAATCTCCCATTTATTCACTAATTTTAGTGTTTCTGGTCCTCTTCCTGATCATCTCCATCTCCAAGGCTAGATTCTGGTTCAGGTCCAAGATACTTCTGATCCTTCTTGCTAACTTGGGTGGCACAGTGGTGCAGCAGTTATTGTTGTTGCCTCACAACAAGAGGTTCTCTAGTTCAATTCTTGGCGGGGGTGCCTTTTGTATGGAGTTTTCATGTTCTCCCTGCATTCGTGTGGATTTCCTCCCACGATCCAAAGGCATATGTCTGGAGCATTTCCCCCTGAGCCTCCGCTGAAAATATGCTCTGCCCTAGTCAGACTTTTCCAGTCAACAAATGATAAGTAAAAGTAAATAAAAGTAACTCCTATACTTTTTTGTCTCTCATGCATTTTCCATTAGAACATTGGAAAAGGTTTCATTGGAAAAGTCTCTCTACGAACTTTACTGTCAGAAGAATGAAATGAATAGTCTACTTGCTGGCTCACTTTTTGCTGAAATAACTTTTTTATTTCCTCCTTAGTCTGTTCTGCATAAAAAAGTATATTTGATCTGCCTAGAAATATACACTAAGATAGCTGAATATAGCAGCTTTAATTTCACATCTACCTCTTGATATTTACTCAGCTTTTTTTTTTCATTTCAGCCTCTAATTTTTGACGTACCTGAACAGCTAGTTTAAGCTTCCTTTATTTTATCCAACCTTTTGTTATTTGAGTTGATGTCTTCCTTCAGTGTTTCATTTATTTTAAACATTTCTGAGTACATTTGATTTGTTTTCTTCTAAATTATTGGAAGCCATCTCTTGAACCAAAGCTGAAGCTTAAAGTTCTTTTGTTGAACAGCTGCAGTATCCTTCCCAGAGAGTGTTTTCACATTTACTGGTTGATTTTTTTCAGGTCTCCAAATTTCTTCTTTTCTGGCATCCAAACAGGGCACTTGCTAGCTAGTACATTTTATATGTGTGATTGCTTGTACTGTCACTATTATTTTGTATTTTTTCTATTTCTTTCTATGGAGCTTTGTTCCCCAGGCCTCCACTGAAAAAAGACCTGTGTCCAGTCGGAGCTTCCCGGTAAACAAATGTAAATAAGTAATAAATAAATAAATAGTAGCTGAATATTACCCAAAAACAGTTTCAGTGGCACTCATTTTTCTTAGTTTCACTGAGGAAACTGAAGCTAAGCTGTTGATCACTATACAGCCATCTTGGAAGTCCTATTTCTTCATGCATTCTATACAATTTTTAGTTGACACAGGTTAGGATTTCTTCTTTTGCCATGTCTTCGGTGTTGACTGGGTCTCCCATCACTGTTGCCATATTCTTGGCTGGAGCTGAGTTGCTGGTTCCATTTCTAAATTTTTGTTTGGTATTTTTTCTTCTTGTGGACTTTCCTTTGGTTGACATTTACTCAAGGACAGCTTCCAGTAGCTTCTGCTTTGTTGGTATTAGTTGCTTGCCTGGTCCTCTCTTAGTATTCCCTGGTCCGAGGTAGAAAACAATCAGTCCTACTTGGTCAATAGGAGGTTATTAGGAGTCAAGTACATCCATGTTGATGGCTTAGATCTTAATGGGGAAGGATTCGGCAGTGGTAGCTTCACTGCTGTGTCAGATCATCAGTTTAAGGAAGGTTTCAACTGCCATCGTGCGTTCTAAGGTGGATGAGGTTAGATATGCTGGAAAGGAAATATTCACTTATTAAGTACTTTGAACATTTGAAGAAAGATGCTGGAGCTCCCTTTCATTTAATTAATTATAAGTACCTATATTTAAGAGGCAAATGATCTCTGTTTTGGTCTGAAGTAGAAGAAAAGGAATCCCATGTTGCTGAGTTACCACTATAACAGAAGTCCTCAGTCAGACAGTCTTTATCTGTTTGTTTACTGGTTAGTGGACTGTTCCACGGGGGCTTATTTCAGCCATAGCCTGAAGCATTGTCTGGTTAAAATACTTGCTGAAAATCACACAGCAGAAAATGTATGCAGATGAAAACAAACTTTGACTTCAGGAATATGCTTGTTAACAGATTATAACCTTAATTTTGCACCAACCATTAGACTGCTGTCAAAAGCTATTTCTACAAACTGTAATATTCTCATTGTAAAACAATGTAGTCTTTACTCCCTGCTATTTGTAAAGTATTATTTTCAGTCCTGGGAGTGAGCTTGAAACATGAAATATGTGATTACCAAAATGATTCCTGGAAAGTGACTGTGAAATCTGAAAATGTTGCTCTGGTGGTTGGGGCACAAAAATATTTCCATAGGAGCAGAGGAGGATAAACTCAGTCTAAAAGAAAACATTTTACACACAAAATGGTTTATACTGATAGTTGAAAGTGATAAAAATGTTGCAATACTCACATTCAGCCTCTACACTGCATAACCTAGTTTAATGGGAAGGGAATGCTGGATCTGATTGGTATTGTGGAATTCTGTAATCTTAAAATATGCATTCACTTAAAGGGTGAAACATTAACTCCAGGAAACAATTCAGGGAAGAGGAATCCCAGATCACTGTAAGCCTTCTCATTAATGCCCTTCTCAAGTGTCATCATTTAGGGTTGGTCTTTGACTCTAACGTTGGGATAAGCATTGACATTGGTGAATATGCATCACAGCAAGGTACAGCAAGGGTCTTTTGCTGTTGGCACAGGGTTGAGGATTTGCAATTTGTACAGTAAATGCATGGCAAAACTCTTAAAAATCTGGACTTTCTATGACACCCACACCATTAAGAGAAGCCATTTAAATCTTAAATAATATAAGTGCTTCAAATATTTGTGCAGGTGTTCAAATCAAATATTAAATGGAAAACCAGTAGAACACTAAAAACCTTCACTAATCTGTAGCTATACCATTTGGTAGTGAATCTCCAAAAGGTGCAAGACAGTCAATTTCACATATTGCCCCTGCCCTCCTGCACTCCCACCACAAGCCATCCAAGAACCATCTCTCTAAGCTCTGCTCTGTGCCATTGCTCCATTATACAGACACTTGGAATGCTACCACCCTCAGGATAGGCATGCTAATCTTCCCTACTTCAGTATCAAGCATCTGAGTGTACAGTTGAGCACAGACAGCCTGAACCATTGTCACACCATATTCATCTATACCTCTGGTGAGGCAATAATAAAATATAGACTGATACAATTAAGGGGGATGAAAGCAAGCAGCACAATTTATTTTACTTTGACAACTAAAGCACATCATGCTGCCAATAAAATTGTCATTTGGGGTTTCTTTAAGCACATACTTGAATCTTCAAAGGAACAGTACAGAAGGAGAGGTAACAAGTAATTTTCCTGTAGTGATAATCCTTAAAATGTAGTACAAAACACATAGAACCCCCAGAATTTCTTGGGAGTGATACCCACATACATCAGCTGTATAAAGAGATTTGCAAGTAGCATCGGCTATAATCCCTCTTCAGGAATCCTACAGTTGCCCCAATGCATGACATGGCAACAAATATTCTGACCATGACAGAGGAAGTAAAAGCCCAGCCATAGAAAAGGGCAGATAAGAACAGACATTAGGGTAAATTAGTCAGGCAAGGGCAGATAAGAACAGATATTAGGATAAATTAGTTTAGGGTAAATTAATTAGGCATGGGCAGGTAAGAACAGACATTAGGGTAAATTAATCAGGCAAGGGCAAATAAGAACAGACATTAGGGTAAAATAATTAGTACAGAGAACATACCAATTTTCCACAGCATTCTTTAAAAAAAATTAGAATAGAAGAATGGAAGCATAGCAACAGATATCCACTACACAGAATAACTAAACATCAAGGAAGCAAACAGAGTCCAAGTCTCAGTGTTTTCTATTAGTAGACGAGCATCTCATTTTGTTATTTTTTTCTCTACATTTTTATGCTGTGTTTTTGGAAGGGGGGAATCAGGTGTTTCATGCATTTTTTTCTTCGGCTTCTAAAATAAATTTCCTTTATTCCCTCTGACCCCTTTTTGTTTTGAAAAGACAAAACTCACAAATGAAATACTACATGCAGTAACCCTTCAAATCCAGACTAACAGATCAGAAAAATTGCATGTTACCAGAAGGAAACATCAAGAAGAAATACAAGGCAATGTTTAACTAACTCTTCTTTACATGGAAATACTCCAGAAGAAACAGTAGCACCACATCTGGATTTTCTTAATCCCTTCAGAGGTTTGTTGAAGGTTTCCAGCTGAAAAGAAGCAGGCTTTTTCCTTATACACCCTGAGGCATGTTTTATATAGAACTGCTCCCTGGTTAGGCTCTCATTACCTGACTGATCAGTGGGAAGACTTTAATCTGCATTTTTTAGATGAAAGTAAAACCTCACCCAAAAACAGAAAAATATGTTTTTCATTCTATGTTTTGTATCACTCAATGTATTATTATTATTATGATTATTATTATTTTGTACCATAAAATAACATGAATGGGACTGCACGTTTTCGCAACTTTGTTTTACAATTCTGATTTTGTCTCTCTGATGCAATCTTTTGCTGGCATTGTGTGCAATGCAGTAAAAAAGTGCATTTCCTGTGTAATATTTCTACAGTCAATTAAAGTGAGAATTCATTTATTTTTTACATTTTGACTTGACTGGCAACAGCATCAGTTTGTCTTTTAGAGTGTCATCCTTTAATTTCTGTTAATGGTTATCTCTTACACATAATTTAAGATAATTTAAATGCTAGATCTGAAGCAGTAGCCCATCCAGTGACTGTTCAGACTCAATACTATGGTATTGTTTGAAGTGTAAAACTAGTCACATCTCTAATTATTTCCACATAAAAAGACTGACTACAGTCAATACCTAGATTTAACATGTTTAATTACCTACCTAATTAATTTGATTAAAAGTCTACTTTCAGAATTCAGAAAGAAATAGTGCAATGCAAAAGGTGAAAGTGCAAGATGAACATCACATGCAGGGTGGAGATGATTCAGAGACATGAGATCAAGGCTCATGCAATGCCATGAAATATTGCAGCTGGCACAGCATGCAAATGAAAGTATAATGGGATGGAGATAAGCAATGCTATAATAATGAGAGTGATGGCAAATATAAATGAGGGTAAGCAACATATCCGAGTGATTCAGAAGTGTATAAAAACTGAGTGATGGTTCAGGACCACCAATATAGTTATACTCAACAAAATATTTTTGAAAAGAGACAGAGACTATGTTATCAGGTTAAGTATAGCTGTAGGTTTAGCACAAATGTAAAGGTATGAAAGAACACACAAGGCCGGTGGTAATCTCCAAAAAGTTTATGTAAGTGCTTTCACTGAACAAGTAATCCAACTTCTTCAGACACAGGACAACAGTTAAGCATTCAATTTAAAATATTCCAAAAGGAAATGACATCAGCAATAATGTCAGCAGGAAATGACATCAGCAATAATGACATCATAAACAATCCCATACTAATAAAAAATAAATAAAACTATGTTGTTTGTACAATACTACTATAAATAAAGCTATAATATTAAACAAGAATAGCTTATATACGCCAATTGTAAAATAATGCCTTACAAACAAAACTTATTCATCTTTGAAGTGCTTTTAACTTTAAAATACACTTCAAAGAGCAATACTCATTGAAACCTGGATAGGAAAAGCATTAAGTTTCTCTACTTTCTAAAATTAATTGTCTTGGCCCAACTCTCGATTTTTGTTACCTGCTCAATAACCAAGTATTCAAAGGAGTGACCCTCATGTTCCATGATATGTCTAGCCAAAGCATTGTTGCCATTATGCCTGCCAATACTGTATTGGTGTTCATAAATTCTCTCCTTAAGATGTCTCTCAGTCTTACCAATATAAAATGCAGCACAGTATTGGCATACAGCGATGTAGACAACCCCAACACTTTCACAATTAAATCTGCCTTTCAGATAATGAATGGTGTCAAAAATGCAGAATCTATTTGACACTGTTATAAGATGGCAACTTCTACAGCACCCACATTTGAACATACCGCATCTGGCACTGTGATAAACATTAGTGTTTTCTAATAAATTCTTCAGATTAAGGCCACATCTGAATATCATACTGGGACCATCAGACAAACTCTTTCTGACTGAAACATCTTCAGTTAGTAAGCACCAGTTCTTAGTGAGTATATTCTTTAATCGTCCAGCGTCTAACGAATAAGGTGTGCTAAATTTCAGTGTATAACTCACGCTGTTGTCAACAGGTGTAGTCATCTCATCAGGGGCATGTATATGAGTGTTGTCAAGGGTAATTGATTCTCCATTCAACAAAGGTTTAAACCAACCAGACCACCTCTTAACAACTACCTCATCAATTATAGTGCTTAAAAGATCATCAGGGTAGCACCTAGCAGAAAAACATCTTTCTCAAATGTTCACATTCCAACAAAAAAATCATCATTGAGGGTGACCATTCTGGCCACCCTCACTAACTGTCCCTTAACCATCGCCTTTTTCTGATAAAAGGGGTGGTTACTCTCGAAATGTAAATAATTATTCGAGTATGTAGCCTTCCTAAAACTTCTGGCTACATATCTCAAATTCACATAGTCCTTAACATGAAAAATGTCCAAATAAGAGCTGGAATCAACCCCAAATTCAAAGGTGAAGTTCAAGAAATCAGTTAAACTGGAAATTTCTTCCACAAACATCATAGCCTGGTTTTTATCACCTTTAAAGATGATAAAAATGGTGTCCAAAAATCTTGTGCACCAGACAACATGTTGTTTAAAGCTATTACATTTGAACAAATATTCCTCCTCCCAAAAGGCACCACACTATTCGCAAAACTCCCTCCACAAGGGGAACCCATCGCTACTCTGAAAGTAACTAGAGCCTCTGCAAGTGCGGCAGCTGCAAGGACTCAAACAGAACCATGTCAAAGCAAAAAATGATAAGACCAGCAGCTGTAGCAACAGGGTGATATTGAATATTTAATCTGTTGGTAGTAAAAACTACATATCAAACAAAAAACGTGAGTGCACACACAACAAAATAATTAGAAAATAGGATTACATCTTTGGATTTGATTTGAGTAGTTAGTCTATAAGTTTTTGATAACATTGTAGTCTTCAATAGAAGAAGGGTAGTGATTTGTTGATACTGATGGTAGTCTTGTGTAAATACATTAACATCTGATGTCATTAGAGTTACTAGATATAGTATTTGCTTAATAATTATATGGTATTTTTACTTTCTGCAAGGGAGTCTACAATGGAACTCAATATCAGATCTTTGATTTGATAAAAATCCCAGATTGAACACTTCTTTATGTTTGGGTAGTTGTTAAGATTTATCATATTGTTATTAATCCTGATATTAGGGTTCATATGTATTGGTTGAGCCATAATTAAGGAATTGTTTAAGTTCAAGGATGTTATGAGTTTTTGGAAACAGATCGTAGTGTTGATTAAAATAGGATGTATTTTGAAGTCTTTTAGAGTTTTGTTATTTACAAAAGGTATAGACTTTGGATTTATGTTGGAAGAGCTGAGGTGTTGGTAATAGATTTTGATCCAGAGAGAGTGCCATGAAGTATCTGAGGGTTCATAATTGACTAACTATATTATGTGACTGGCATTTATAATAAGGTAGTAAGTCTTGAAGTCAGGAAGGTTCATACCGCCTTTCTCCTTGGACAGAGTTAATCTGTTATAACTAATTCTGATGTTCTTAGGATGCCAGATGAATTTGCCCAATGTTGTTGTCATCTTAGAGAAAAAACTATTTGGAATGCTTTGATTGATGGCATTAAGATGAAACAAAATCTTGGGGAGGTTATTCATTTTTATGATTGCTGTTTTGGAGAGAAAAGAAAGGTTTAGATTTTTCCATCTGTCTAGATCTTCTGTAACTTTTGACCATGCTTTATAAAGATTTTTTTTTTATTATTTCTTGATGGGGATGGACGAAGGTGATGCCTAGGTACTTACGTGAATAATCCACTTTAATTTTTGTTTCTCAAATGAAAAACTCCTTGTGTGCTGAAGGGTTTAACGGAAATATTTTTGATTTACTTGGATTCATGGCATAATTTGATATATCCGAGAACATGTCAATGGAGCTTGTATCTTTTCCAAGTCTGTGGATGGAAACTCAAAGTAGATGTTAAGATCATCAGCAAACGCTGTGTACTTAACTTGGACTATAGCAATGTATACAGAGTGGTGAAATGTTTTTTGGCTCAATTTCAAGAGGAGGGCCTCTAAATAAATGTTGAATAGATAAGGAGAAAGCGGACACCCCTGTCTTGTTCCATTTATTATTGGAATAGGCTTTGATTTTTTTCTGTTTATGTATAATGTAGTTGTGGCCTTGTTGTAAAGAACTCTGACCATAGCAATAAATTCTTCAGGAAGAGCAAACTGTTTTAAAGTCTTAAAAAGGAAGTTTAGGTTGACTTTGTCAAAAGCCTTTTGTGCATCTACAGATAGTGCGTACTTGGGGGATTTGTCTTTAACTGTCATGTTTGTTATTGCTTCTATTGTTAACGTATTGTCCCAAACTTGCCTATTACTCATGAATCCAAGCTGTTCGGGAGATATAATACAAGGGAATATTTTACTGAGTCTATGAGCCAGTAATGATGATAGGATCTTTATATCTAGGTTAATTAGTGCAATTGGGCGATAATCATTGGGGTTGTTCTCATTCGCGTTAGTTTTTGGTATAAGTATTGTCTTAGAATTATTTATATATAAGTCAGTAATGCCAAATTTTATTATATAATTATATACTTTGAGTAGGATAGGAGCCAATTGTTTCTTGAAGGATTTATAGAATTCAACTGAGTATCCATTGGGGCCTGGGGCTTTCCCTGATTTCAAGTGATTGATGGCTAGTGATATTTCATCCACAGTTATTGATGCCTTTAGTTTATTTACCTGAATATCATTTAATATTAGGAATTCTAGATCGTCTACGAAATTATCAGTGGGTGCCTCCTCAGCATGTGTTTGGGGACCATATACCTCCTGATATATTCTTTCATAAACTTGAATGATTTCCTTGTCCAAAATGTATGACCTATTATTCTAATTAATTTGTTTTATTCTAGAGAGTGAATGTTTGATGTTGATTAGTCTTGCCAGAATTCTAGAAGGGGTTTGGGCAACTATTCTTGTTTAATATTATAGCTTTATTTGTAGTACTATTGTACAAGCAACATAGTTTTATTTATTTTTTATAAGTATGGGATTGTTTATGATGTCATTATTGCTGATGTCATTTCCTGCTGACATTATTGCTGATGTCATTTCCTTTTGGAATATTTTAAATTGAATGTTTAACTGTTGTCCTGTGTCTGAAGAAGCTGGCTTACTTGTTCAGTGAAAGTACTTACATAAACTTTTTGGAGATTACCACTGGCCTTGTGTGTTCTTTCATCAGTTTATTGGTTTTGTTTTTTTCTGTTTACAAATGTAAAGTTATAAGGTTGTTCTTGCATTCAGTAGGCATGGAGCTGTGCACTGTCACCTGCTGTGTCACAGAAGAAGCCAACCACTCCTAGCATTAAATCCCCTCAATGAAACAGAAACAGTAAACCAATACCCTGAGAAGAGAGACACCATGTAAGTGCTAGTGCAGATATGTCACCCTGACATGAAGCTTATGGAGTGGGTGGAATACCCATTTCTGTGGACACTAAGCTATGTGCAACATTCAGAATCCTGGTTACAGGGACCTTCTAGGGACCAATGAGGGACACAGACATGTAGCCAACATACCGCAGAGGGGATAAACAGCACTTTGTGAGCATTTTCTGAAACAGTCTGATTCCCTGAGGTACTGAAGGCCATTGATTATACCCAAACTACTATCAGGGCACCAAGAATTTAATTTTTTCTGTTTATTGCTTTATTGAATATTGTGTTAAAAATAGTATTGCATTTATCTGCCTATTTATTTGTTTACTGAAAATTAGAAGCTGTCTCTCTGTCTCTCCCTGTCTGCAGTTAGCATTCCCCACCCACCCTACCTGTTCTTGTTGTGGTATTAATCTTGGTGGCTTTGGAATTGACCGCCCCTCCTGTAAATTTCTGTTTGAACACTCCTCCTGGGCCCATCTCATTTGCTCACTCAGTCGAGTACAGTGAGATCATATTTTGATTTCAGACACTCCTACCATTCCCATCTGTTCAGCCCTGTCCCAGCTCTATCCTAGTCTAGTCTCATTAGCTCATCCTGCCTAATACAGAGAGAACATTTGAGTAGGCATACCCACTTAGGCCCTGAACTTGTCTGATTGGGGACTGCTGGAACAGGGCTCAGTTCTGAGTTTTTTTACTGGTTAACTGGGTAATTTGTTCAAATTAGTTTGCTTGTTTTCTATTGTTATATATATAAAAAAAAACAATTTGCACTTTATATGCTTTTACTGTATTTGTGTTTCTTCCTACTTTATTACCTTATTTTGCTTTTGCCTCTTCTTAAAAGTACTCAATTGTGTTTATGCTCCTGCATTTATTACTGCTTGGTAGCAGCCTGATTAAATTGTAACGGTTATTCTAAGTCTTTTGGTTATTGCACTTGAGCTTCAGACCAGTTGTTTACATTAAGAAGGTTTGTGGTCTGCACTGTTGTGGCAGGACAGGTAGCTTACATCCTTCTAAGTTGGGAACTGCTGACTGAGGGCTCAGTGCCTGTTATTCTAAAAGTTTATTAGTTCTGGTTTAAGCACTTGGGCTTCAGGCCAGTTATTTTACATTAAGAAGGTTTGTAGTCTGCACTCTTGTAGAAGGAGAGGTTAGATTCTGCCCTTTTGAGCTGGGAATTTCTGGCTAAAGGCTTATTGTGCCTGCTTATTTGATCTGTTTCTTTCTGAAATTTGTGCGCCTTGTTTGCTGTAGCCCAGAAGTTAGTAGTTTATTGGCCATTTTGGGCTAATTTCTATCTCTTTCATTTCCGACCAACTTTCAACTTAAGCACTCAAACCATTCATTTCACAGCCCAGCACTTGCTCAAAACTCATAGCAAGCACTAATTAACCCTAGCACTAGACCCCCTTTACTGTCCAGAAGGAAAAGGCTCTCTATTCATCCCTACCAGCTAATCAGTAAAACAGCTCACTTTACCTATTCAGGCATGTCCAAAGGTCAGTTTCAGGTGTAACCTCCAGTCCAACTGGTGAATCTGGGCATTTTGAGGCAATGTTACAACTGCCTCATGTACACAGACAACCCGCTCCTCCTACCACCAAACACTAATATATGCGAGAGATGCAATTATACAGCCAAACTGGAGGCAAAGCTCTCTCAACCCAAGACTGGAACTGACAGTCAAGAGAAGAAAAATTCTTCGAACACACCACCAGTCATACATAGACCTACTAAACCAACACTGGCAAATAACAGACATAAATATATGAAAACATACTCGGAGGCTCTAAATAAAAATCTGCAAAAGCAACAGAGACCTCCAAAGCAGACACCCAAGCAACCTCCACACCCCATCACAAACCATGAAACACATACTTCACATAATCAGTGTGCCACGCAATCACAGCCCTTAAGGAAAAATAACATACCCATCACAATAGTAATAGGCGACTCTATAGTCAGGCACACTGATGTCCCACTAACTAGGCTGGACAAGGAGAAGGTTACAGTTAGCTGCCTGTCAGGCACCAGGATCTGCCACATAACACAAGCACTCAGGTCACTCCACAACAAGTACAAATACGACTCTGTCATTGTCCATGTTGGTGTGAATGACCTGAGACGTACCTCCCTGGGGTACATGAAAAAAGACATGGAAGAGCTCTCTGATCATGTAGCCCAGGCCGTTATGACCCTGACCCTGAGTAGCATCTTGCCCTCACCAAGAATGATGCCACAGTATAAAGAAAAAGATGATAAATTTCAACAATTGGCTAAGTTTCTGGTGCCATTCAAAGGGGATCCAGTATCTGTCCACCTGGGATGATGTGCTTGATAAACCACGTTGCTTCACAAGAGATTGCTTGCACCTGTCACCCTTAGGCTTTCGAATACTGGCCAAGGCTTTTGCCGCCCCCATAGTGCCTTTTTTAGGCAAGGCTCAAAAGACAAACCCACCACCGTAAATAGCACAAGTAACAAAAAACTGAGGGTAATGCTACTCAACGCCAGAAGTCTAAACCTCAAAATGCATGCACTCGAGGCACTCCCCAGTATGGAGAACATCAATATCTCTGCAGTAACAGAAACCTGATTTAAGGCTACTGAGAGCACCCCAGCACTACCAGGGTATAACTCATACCATACTTTTCAGCCACAGAACCCGGATCGAAACACAAAAGGTGGGGGTGTATCCATATTCATCAAGGATACCCACACCTCCAAGTTAGTGGCACAGCACAATGCCTCAGAGATCATCCATGTGCAACTAACAATGAGCAAAACTGCAATTCAAATTGAGCTTGCTACAGATCAACCACCATGACCCAGGACCTCCATTCCTTGTTTCTGGAGACACTGGAAAATATGAAGGTCCTACCAAATGCCCTAATATTGGGTGAATTCAATTACCCAAACATTAACAGGGAGAACTACTCAAGTACTAACTCCCTTGCCCAACGCTTTCTAGAATTTATAAACTCAAATGCCCTGGATCAACTGGTCAACACCTCCACCAGAGGTGACAACATATTGGACCTGGTCATCACCAACATGGGCGACCAGTGTTCTACACCAGAGGTCAAACACTCGCTGGTTAGATCAGGCCATAGACTAATCACTCTGGATATCCACATTCCGCCCCCACCCCCAATCAAGGAAACCACCATGAAAAACTTTTCAAAAGCAAACTTCATGTTACTTAAGACTGAGGTGGAAAGGTTCGCAGCCCCCATGCTAAAGGACAGCGCTGTCCAAGCTGCTGAATCCCTTACAAAGGCACTCTATGAGCACCTGCAAGAATGCATGGATCATGCTATCCCAAGCAAAACCAAGATGCACTCGTCCAAGAAAAGGAAACCAGTCTGGTGGACCCCTGCCATAAAGAATAGAAGGAGGAAACTAGTGCAGAAAAGAGTAAAATCCCAAGAAGGAAAGACATCCCTTATTAGTATCAGCAAGAAACTACAATACCTCATAACATCATCCAAGACTAGCTTCGAAAGAAAAATTGCCAAGGACTCCAAAGACAACCACAAAGCGTTCTTTAGCTATGTCAGGAACCTAAGTGGAAACTTTCAGATTTGCTCTGAGGTTAGTGCAGAATGACACAAAATACACTGAATTGACTGATATTGCCAGCATTCTGGCAGACAGGTTTAGTGAAAACTTCACCCCCCTCTCACTCCCTAAATGGCCCATAACCATACCAGAAGAATGTAGTGCCACGGCAATCACTGACACACAGGTTAAAACAGCCCTATCCAAACCCAAAAATACAGCTTCAAGTGGGACCAGATGGTGTCCCAGGCTATGTCTTAAATGAGCTCCAAAATGAACTAACCCCTCACCTAAACACACTGTTCAAACCCAGCCTCTCTACAGGCTATGTACCCATAGAGTGGCGCACAGCAACCATTATCCTGCTCCACAAAGGTGGAGCCACAATGGACCCTGGGAACTATTGCCCTATAAGCCTGACTAGCCTGGTCTGCAAGGCTATGGAGTGCATCATCATGGAATTCATTAACAGAGACATTGGGAACCTTCAAACATTGGACCCTACCCAGTCTGGCTTTGTTAAGGGCAGATCATGCCTCCTAAACCTGGTAGACTTCTTTGAGACAGTTACCAAGGCTTTAGATGAGGGAAAGAAAATCCACATAGCCTACCTAGACCTCGCAAAGGCTTTCAACACCATTCCCCATTCTGGTATTATAGACAAGCTCACCAGCCTGAACATAAACCCCTACGTCACGTGATGGGTTGCCAGTTGGCTCATGGATAGAACCCACACGGTGAGAGTTGCAGGCTCTAGGTCCGACTCTAAACCAGTTACAAGTGGCGTCCCCCAGGGCTCAGTCCTGGGACCCCTCCTGTTCGGTATATACTTCTCAGAGGTACAGGCAAGCACAGGAGGACTATGGCTGACCAAGTTCACAGACAACTGCAAACTGGGGGCCATAATTGACTCTCCAGCTGATACAGACATCCTCCAGAAGGGTCTCACTGAGACGGATACCTGGTGTCAAAATCATGGCCTCAAGCTAAATGCCAAAAAGTGCATAGTCATTCCCTTTGGAAAAAACAAAGTACCTGCGAACTACCACATATGTGGTAGTCCCCTAAATACAGAAAATGTAATAAGGGATCTGGGGACCCAATTAGATAGTAATCTTTCCTTTGATAATCATATTGCCAAGGTGGGTAGAAAATCCTTCTATGTGGCCAACCTAATCACAAAAGGGTTTGCATCTAGAACAAAAAAAGAGATTATTGTGCCCCTCTATTCATCACTCATCGGACTCATCATAGAGTACAATGCCCCATTTGGAATGTACCTTACAAGGCACCTGCAACAGCTAGAAAGACCACAGAACTACCTGACCAAGAGGATTACTGGCCTCAAGCATATGCCCTATGCAGCCCGACTGAAGAAACTCCAGCTCTACTCAGTTGCATACCGTTTACTCAGAGGTGATCTCTGCCTGACATACAAGGCCATGTCCAACCTAAAATTGATGGACACGCACCACCTAAAAAAAAAAAAAAATCCCCAAGATCCACACACTCTAGGGATCTAAACCTCACTGCAAAGATAAATAGGACTTGCTGGAGGGATAGATTCCTGTCCCAGAGACTCCCCATGCTTTGGAACAGGATTTCAATCTACATTAGGCAGAGCCCCTCACTAACACTCTTCAAGAGAAACCTTTACGAGTGGATGGGAAACAGAAAATTTACCCCGGGGATCACTGCAGTGGCTCTGCTGGACAGAGGCACAGGGAACTAATGGTTCTGCTGGACCGAGGCAAAGGGAACTAATCTAAGGGGGCGGCAAAAGCCAACAAATTCTGGCTAGGCTTATAGATGCCCTCGAGCAGCTAGCCTAGTACTTACCTATGAACCTATATGGTACATAAGGGCAATGGTATATCAACCATAAGGGAATCCGCTCCATCAACTGTCCCATGGTCTACAATACACAGGGTATTATACATAGTGTGTAAGTACACCACTCAGGCAGTTCTCACTGTGATGCCCCTGCACTGGCCCAGTAATCAAGGAGCCTCAATCCTCACCACTAGCACCAGTGAGGGACGTGCACATTGGGAGGATGACAAGTACACACACAGTAAAGTACAATTTCCCTTAAAAGCACACAGAGATCACAGTCAGTCTGGGGTTGGTTTCTCCCTCTCTCTCCAGATCCCCTAGTAAGACTCCCCACTGGCACAGTTATAGGGTAAAGATCTCAGGTGAGCACTCAAGCCAAAACCTCCAGCACCCTCTCTGTCCAACCAGTGCTTCGTGTCCCTGCCCAAGTAACTGACACATACACTTTGAAATTTGATTTATATACAATCACACATACACACACCTGGGAAAGGCTGGCACAGGTTTACTATCTATGCCCCCTTCTACCCAGAGTAAAAGGTAGTTATCACTGCCAACAACCAGCTCTTTATCAGCTACTATAAGGCCCTTCCCAAAGGGTGTCCAATCCTAGTGTGTGATGTGACTATTATCCAACTGGTAAGTGTGACCAAAGCCAAGGCTATTTAGGAGTGGCCTATACAGTGTCACCAGATACAAATATCTCTAAACAAGCCAGTCACAATTAAAAGGTTTAAATATATTTAATAATAAATAATAAAAGAACAAGACAATATTCAATAACTCAGCACAATGACTACAGAATTCAGAATCACAGGATGTATTTTAAAGCAACATTACAGGACAGTCTCAAATAAATACAGAAACCAATATTACTATGTTCCTATCTATCTCTAAAAGAAATTACTTTTCCCTAGTTACTTACATTAGCAAGGCAGAAGTAATGAAGATGAATGTTTCCAGGTTCAAAGACAAATACAAAATGCACGGTCTCTGACAGAGTTCAAAAATTAATATCAAAACATTACTGCTGGGTCAGCTGGATGGCATCACTATTTGTCACCTGCCTTCAGTTCCCAGGCTAACAGATGTCAAAAGAATTTTCAGCATCTCTGTGTGAGAAGTACATATCTCTCAGAAGTTTTCCTAGAACTGAAAGTTGGAAAACAGTTAAACACTTTTACATTTTATCCAAGGGTGAAGTGAATCCTTGTGTGCAAAGTGGGTATAAAGCCTTAGCGTAAAATTCAGTTCAAATAAAGTCCAGCTTCCCAGGATGAACGATAGAACACCAAAGGATAAGATTCAAACAAGTTGGTGTTTATTAAACTTCAAACAAACAAAATAATAAAAAACAGATGAGCGCTTTCACTAGAGACTAGCTTCTTCAGATCGTTATACAAAGTAATGGAATTTCATCCCTTATATAGTGTAATTGGAACTGACGTGCATAATTAAGTAATCAAACAGAAATTAGTAGTAGAAGCATAATTCTTGAGAGAGTCAGGGCTTATTCAAGTACATCCTTCTGGGTCACTTGTTAATATTTTTTGATATTAAAAAAACTTCTGTGTAATTCATTTTTTGATACACAATATATAAAAAATTTTTTGATACACAATATATAAAAAATTCATTAAAACATATTCCTTTAAAGTGAAACAAACCTAATATGTCTGCTAAATGTTTCCGAACCCAATTCAGACAGAATGTGATACTCTAAAGTGTGTTTCAAGACGCTATCAGCATGAAACATGACATTATCACATTCGTAATATCATATTCATAAATATATAATCTGGTCCATAATTCAAATAAAATGTATATACATCAAATATATGTTTGTTAATAAAGTAAGAGTATATAAAAACATGTAATGTTAAAACATATACAAAATATCATGAATGGTATTTAAAAATATATATATGTACATATGAAGTGTATAAAAATGGATAAAATAAAATAGAATTTGTATATTGACATGAAGGTATGTTTTACACTTATGTATCTGAGTGAGCCATATAGATATCTGTGTATTTAATGCATATGTATCTTAAGTATATATAAATATATGAACAAGTCAGTGAATATGTGTGAAGTGTGAATTAATAAAGAGTATATATCATCATAGATATGAATAAATATAACTATGAATATGAGTATGATAAAATGAGAAATGAATGTGATTGTAAGTATGTATATATTGGTAAATAAATGTGTAAAAAAAAAAATATATGAAATATATATATAATGTATGGAATCAAGGTGAATATATCTGATACATATGAAGCCATGTCACAATAAACTAAAATATATATATGTAAATATATGTAAACCTATATATGCGTGTGTATGGTGAATATATGTCATAATATGTCTCTGTGGCAAATATGAATATTGACACATGCATACATGTGTGTGTGCACACACTTACATATATATATACATATTAAGCTAAATAAGAATGTAAATATAAATATAAGTATAAATATAGATATGAATATAAATATAAATATGAATATGAATATACATATATTGTGAGTAAAAAATGTATGTGAGTAAAAAATATATATATAAGAATATAAATATAAATATGAATGTAAAAATCTGTGTGCAAATCTGACGGAGAGTTACCTTCTACGTAAGCTACATTTATTTTTAACTAACCGTCTCGGAAAGTGGGGCTAAAGCCGTTGGAAATACTTGTTTTCAATACGAGACTGTTTAGTGCTGGACATTTCAAAAGAATAAATACGTAAAACCAAATTTGACTGTTGAGAAGCGCCTGAGCTTAGTATACGATATTGAACTGTTTAACGGCTGTTAACCCAACGCAAACAGGTACGGTTTGCATATTTTAACTATACGCTTGCAGCTAAAAGTATTTTGAATACGTGACTGCTCAATGCTAGATAATTTGGGATAAATACATAAGTAGAATCCACGGCAGATAATTCACTACAAATAAGACTGTTTGTATACGTCAACCGTGCACCATATATGTAGCACTACACGAGATATCAAACGATATGACGGATGTTGAGTTACCATACAGACCGGGAGGTGAATACCACGGCAAGGAGAATAGGATGAATTCGCAGAGGCCCAGAGGTGAATATCGGGGCAGGGATGAAATCACTTCACGATTTACAAAATATTTGAATGGAACATCCATACCGGCTTGGTTCTTTGAGGAAAATGATGCAAACATTAATGGCGAAAATGCGGTCGTTGACATGGATAACTTACATAAACTTCTTGGGGACATTGAAAAGGATTTTTACAAACTCAAGCGTTTACAGACCCAGAGAATACATTTTGAATTTTGCCTACAGCACAACATTATACCAAGGGGACTCAGGGTCTTTTCCATGCCTAGTCAAGGAAAGGATTACCCTGAACTACTAGCTATGTGGCAACGAATCAATATAGAAACTAGCTGTAAGTATTTGAGACTCTTGATTGACTTTTTTATGCCTGTAGAAAAAGCACTGATAGATAGTATAAATGGGAAACAACATGAACTTTTTAATGAGTTTCCAGAAGGGGTTGTTAGCCCTTTGTTTGACAATATTTTAGACTGCGTATCAGCGTTTGAACACAAATTGTTCCAACAGAAAAAGACTAAGGTCTCCAGAGATTTTAGGGACTTTAGATCAGGGAATGTGTTCACTTGGCCCAGGAATACCACCTTTGAAACTGGTAATACTAGAAATACTACACTAACCAGTCATATGAATGAAAGGGGAGCTGTTAATGGGAATAATGTTAACAGCTCTAGACAATATTATCATAGGAACACTAATGAGGCACCTATGAATAGGAATCATTCATATACTGAGAAAACTACCCAGGGAATAGTATTAAATTTGGATGAATTAACATCAAATAAGTTTTCAGCACCAATCATCAAAGACACAGTAACACAAGAAAGGGATATATTGAACCCTCGCACTGTTAATAGCCATCTATCAGTGATATCTGACACTAATATAACAACTGAACAAGATATTGAACCTGTCTGTAATGACTCTGCTGATGTTATACACTTAACACATGATGGTTCCGTTAAGAACCATAATCTTTACCCTAATGTAAGTATCAATAGGACGAACACAACAGATAAAATGATAGCAACACCCATTGTGAAACCTAAAACAAAGGAAAATACCAATACCATAGGACCAAATATTGATTTGACATTCCCTTTAGCCATACGTCAGGAGAAGGGTCAGAGGAGATCCAGATCAATGAGCCGGGGGAGGCAAAAAAGAAAGATATCAGGGGAGCCCCTATACAATACCACGATAAAGAAAATGTGGAACCACAACAACAAGGATTGATTTTTAACTTATCTAGCACCGAATTAACTAATGATGATATCTGTCTCCTAAATAAGGGACTGAATTTTATACCTCATACTAAAAGTGACGTAACAGATACTGTGAAGGATTTGAAAATATTCTGTCGCAATTTAATGCTGAAATATCTCTTTCGATCCACTAATGAGACAGATGCTCCTGACTCACTTCCAAATGATAGAAAGAAATTCAATTTTAAAAATTTGAGTGACTTCATACCGAATAACCATCCCTTAGTTGAAACCTATTTCAAATTAACAGAGGAGGAACTACATAAATACTATATTAATGAAAGGAATATTTCTAGAAGCAAGGGAAGATTTTATAACCTAACTTACAGTGAGAGGGTCAGCTTAGACAAATTAAAAAATGATCACAATATTACCATTAGACCTGCGGATAAAGGATCAGGCATTGTGGTCTTAGATACAAAATATTATACAGATAAAATGAATTTAATGTTACAGGATAGATTTTATGTCAAGGAGAATATGACATCGATTGATAATATGTGTATTTATGTTCATGATGTGTTAACAGACATTTTTAAAAGCGGCCTTATTGACAAAGATTTGTATGAGTATTTATATATACATACACCAACCATCCCTATTATACAGGGTCTACCGAAGATCCACAAAAGTTATAATGACCCACCAATGAGACCAATAGTCTCAGGAAAGGGATGGGTGATGGAGCATGTTTCTGTTTTTATTGAAAAACATTTAAGATGTATTTTGAATGAGAATCAGTATGTACTGCGTGATTCAAAACAATTTTTAACAGACCTATATGACAAAATGAAGGATTGCACAGACATGGAGAATTTAATACTGGTTACATTGGATGTACAATCTTTATTTACAATAATTCCGAATGAATTGGGTCTAAATTATATTACATGCTATCTGAAAAAGCACAGTAATTACTCTGATGTCTTTATAGATTTGATCACACACTTCCTAGAGCTAATCCTTGAAAATAATGTCTTTATGTTCGGTGACAACATGTACAGACAATGTGAAGGCGTAGCTATGGGCACACCTTGTGCCAATAGCTACGCCAACATGTTTTTGGCCAACTGGGAAGAATTAATATTGTTTCAAAATCATCTTTTCAAATCTAATGTAATGTTTTATAGACGTTTTGTTGATGATTTATTTATGTTATGGAATGGAAATATGAATGATTTACGTGATTTTGCACTGGCCATCAATGATTTAACTGAATGTCTTAAATTTACACTACAATATGATATGAAAAGAATTGACTTTCTAGATTTATTCATTGAGAAGTTACCGTGTGGATTGATGAATACAGGAATTTATAGGAAGAAATGTCATCGAAATATGTTATTATTCAGGACTAGCATGCATCCAACATATGTTTTTAAGAACATCATGAAAGGGCAAGCATTAAGGATGTCAAGAATGAATTCTAATGAGGCTGGCCTTACAAATGATCTACATGAATTGAGTAACCAGTTATTAGCAAGGGGGTATAAGATAGATGAAATTGAGAAACATTTGTCTATTACACCTGAAGTAAGGGGTTTAAGAGGTGCACCATATTTCGGACCAATAAATAATGAAATTATAAAAGTTAGTACTAACCCTACCAATGTTAAATTTTCAACTTACTTCACAAGAGACAATAATGACATTAAAACTATTATTGGTAAATATTGGGACATTTTGACAATAGACAATGATATAAAAGGATTAGTTGGTGAGAAACCGATGTTTCTGTACAGAAATAAAAAGAATTTAAAGAGAATCTTATGTTACAAACGACACAATGAGGATGTTAATAGGTTTGGTTTTACCAAACCATGCGGACATTGTAATTTCTGCACATTGATAAGCACTGAATATATCTTTATACATCCAGACTCCAAACAAGAAATTGTTATCAAAGCCAATGCCAATTGCATGACATGCCATGTTGTCTACTTAGCAGTCTGCTCAGTGTGTACATCATTCTATGTAGGCAAAACTAATAGATGCCTACGAGATAGGATTAGGGAACACTGCTATAGCATCAGAAAAGGAAATGTTAATAATGCTCTAGCTAAGCATGTTTTAGATAAGGGGTCTGAACACACATTTACATTCAGGGTTCTTGAGGTTATAGTCCCAAACCCGAGAGGAGGAAATATAAAATGTTATACTGAAGATAGAGAAAGTAATTGGATAATCTCATTAAGAGCGGATAAAGGGCATGGACTAAATGAAAGAGCCTCAATCAAACCACACTTACGACAACGAAGACATATTAAATAGTTTGATTAAGGACATAATGTTTTCCCAATGCAATATGTTTCATCATTTGGCCCCCACAAAATATATATATTCAAATACTATTGTGGCACATACACTCATTTTCTTTTAACACAGGCATATATATACATACGAACACATATACTCCTCACAATAACATATAAAAGCTCCTGACAAAGACTTAGCTCATACATTTGCCCATATAACATACATACATAATACATACATATATTTCTCTATTCGTACATCTATATAGATACTTTTTATGTATATTCATATATATTTTTACATTCATATTTATATTTATATTCTTATATATATATTTTTTACTCACATACATTTTTTACTCACAATATATGTATATTCATATTCATATTTATATTTATATTCATATCTATATTCATACTTATATTTATATGTATATTTACATTCTTATTTAGCTTAATATGTATATATATATGTAAGTGTGTGCACACACACATGTATATACATGTGTGTGTGCACACATGTATGCATGTGTCAATATTCATATTTGCCACAGAGACATATTATGACATATATTCACCATACACATGCATATATAGGTTTACATATATTTACATATATATATTTTAGTTTATCGTGACATGGCTTCATATGTATCAGATATATTCACCTTGATTCCATACATTATATATATATTTCATATATTTTTTTTTTTTACACATTTATTTACCAATATATACATACTTACAATCACATTCATTTCTCATTTTATCATACTCATATTCATAGTTATATTTATTCATATCTATGATGATATATACTCTTTATTAATTCACACTTCACACATATTCACTGACTTGTTCATATATTTATATATACTTAAGATACATATGCATTAAATACACAGATACCTATATGGCTCACTCAGATACATAAGTGTAAAACATACCTTAATGTCAATATACAAATTCTATTTTATTTTATCCATTTTTATACACTTCATATGTACATATATATATTTTTAAATACCATTCATGATATTTTGTATATGTTTTAACATTACATGTTTTTATATACTCTTACTTTATTAACAAACATATATTTGATGTATATACATTTTATTTGAATTATGGACCAGATTATATATTTATGAATATGATATTACGAATGTGATAATGTCATGTTTCATGCTGATAGCGTCTTGAAACACACTTTAGAGTATCACATTCTGTCTGAATTGGGTTCGGAAACATTTAGCAGACATATTAGGTTTGTTTCACTTTAAAGGAATATGTTTTAATGAATTTTTTATATATTGTGTATCAAAAATTTTTTTATATATTGTGTATCAA
The DNA here is from genome assembly GCF_019279795.1 of Protopterus annectens. Taxonomy (NCBI): domain Eukaryota; kingdom Metazoa; phylum Chordata; order Ceratodontiformes; family Protopteridae; genus Protopterus; species Protopterus annectens. The sequence goes on along the minus strand of NC_056747.1, from coordinate 1,141,191,928 downwards.
AAAATGAATTACACAGAAGGTTTTTTAATATCAAAAAATATTAACAAGTGACCCAGAAGGATGTACTTGAATAAGCCCTGACTCTCTCAAGAATTATGCTTCTACTACTAATTTCTGTTTGATTACTTAATTATGCACGTCAGTTCCAATTACACTATATAAGGGATGAAATTCCATTACTTTGTATAACGATCTGAAGAAGCTAGTCTCTAGTGAAAGCGCTCATCTGTTTTTTATTATTTTGTTTGTTTGAAGTTTAATAAACACCAACTTGTTTGAATCTTATCCTTTGGTGTTCTATCGTTCATCCTGGGAAGCTGGACTTTATTTGAACTGAATTTTACGCTAAGGCTTTATACCCATTTCGCACACAAGGATTCACTTCACCCTTGGATTACTTGTTTTTTTGTGAACCAGTGTGCAAATCTGACGGAGAGTTACCTTCTACGTAAGCTACTTTTACATTTTAAACCTAATAATTATTTCTGTTTCAAGACAATAGAAATAAACTCCTAGCTCTAGACATCCTTTCTCCTTGCTGCCTTGAAACTAACTTTTATAGCACATCGTAAAACACATTTAAAATATTTTCTTGAAGATTTGCAAGTTAACTCTGTATGTTCCAATTTCTACCATTAATATAGTTTATATACATTTATGTTATTTTCCAGTAGGGTAAACTGTGGTTACATTCTTGAAGCTCAGTACATAGCATACAGTTCAGCACACACTTCTGCACCAGTAGTTTAATATCCACATAACATATAGTTCTTTTACATTTGTAAGACACGCCTATGGATTATATTAATATCCACAAATGACATATGATTATTTACAAAATTCCAGATAGTTGGGCTGGCAGTGTCACATTTCTGTATAAATTATATTAATATTTTCAAGTGACATATAATTATTTACAAAATTCCAGCTAGCTGGGCTGGTAGCATTTCGGTTTGTCACACTCACAATTTTCACATCTGGTGCATATTCAGTTTATGTCAGCTGCACCAGTTGGTGATTTTAGTTTTATCTGCTACACCAGCTGGTTCTTTTGGTTATAACATTGATTTGTGCAGGGTAATTTCCAGCCAGGTTCATATTATTAATGATGAAGGAAATGCCCCAGAGCCATGCCTTATGACACTGATAAAAAAAACCCACAGAGCATGACAGAGAATGTGTACACATCAAAGAATCAAAACATTGCCAGGTTTGAGTCCGGACTGATGAAGGCCCATCTCCTGGGGCAAACTGCAGTATTCTCCAGAAACATGCAGCAAACTATTTGCTGTGCGCTGTGTTACACAGCGTATTGGTAAGCAAACAAATGGAACAAGGGACTGCCATTGGGAAAGAGCATGTTCTGGAGTCTGCAGCAGAAGAACTTCGTGAGGAGTTTATTGATGACCTGGCAGCAGCGTGGACTGGCCACATAATATACCAGATGCACTACCCTGGCAAAAGAGTATAGAAGACAGGACAGAGTTATCAACATATCAGCTGGAGAAGGCCATAGTGACAGGGGTCAGCAAAGGGGGCTGTGTAGGGGGACTACTGATCTCTGTGTATCATATTATGATGAGTGTGATAAGCCGGGAAGACCATTGGGGGAAGGGGTGTTTTTTCCAGTTGGACGTACTTGGGCACAGATGAGTGGTTGTGATATGTGTGAGGGTGAGAGTGTGTGTGTATGTATGTATGGGCACAGCTCCTGCAGAAGTTGCTGCACTGTACATGCATCTCTGTGACAAGTCCAAGGCACCCTCCAGAGACATGTGCACCAATCATGTATGTTTCTGTCTGCAGCCGTGGCTCCTGTAAGGAATGTCAATGGCATAATCTACAGCTGACAGAGGATGGCATGCTCCATGAATGTGAATGGAAGAACATTTTACTGGTAGGCTCAGTCAATACTCCTCCATCTGTTTCTTTGTCCAGAGTGTGTGGCAGTGCCTTCAAAACTGTTAGTAGGCATGGAGGCTGTGGTGTTACATGACATGGACTGTCTCTTTAACATACTCGAGTGGGCTTTCCAACCAAAAGTGGAATAGGATCAGCCATGAGAATGGTGATGCCCACAGTGTGTAGATGCATGTGCACACCTTGAGGATGCAGACTCTCCAAGGAGGCTTTTAAAATGTGGTACAAATGGGAAAACCTCTATTTGACGCCATCAAGTTGACCATATATTACACCAGTCAGTTAGTGGCATCAGCCTGTGCCTGTATGTTGGCCTTGTGCATCTGCCGTGTGGTGACTATGGAGACACTCAACACATTTGTGGCTAGAAACAAGGACACTGATGACCACAAGATATGCTGGCCACTAGTTTCCTTCCCATGCTCACAGAGGCTGCCAGTATCCATGGATGTCTGGGTTGTAGGGGAAGAGGGTGGCTGCACCCTAGGCTGATGTATTGGCCAACTCTTGTCCTTTCACAGTATTCTAAGACTGAGGGGTATGGAACAGCATTTGCCAATGGAAGAGTGATATGCCTTCCATGTTACCTATGCCTGACAGTGTCACCATGGCCAGAGACTGCACTAGGCTGTGACAGCCATCATTGTCAGGCTCAGATATTTCCCTGACATCAGGCTTACCAACATCCATTATGGAGGACCCACACACTGAAGCACCTATAAAAACTACAGCACACCCAAATGCATGACTGCTACATTATGACACTGGCACTACCAGATCCCAATGAGGCTACAGCTATAAAACAGTGTGGCATGCAAAAACTATAGGCCACAACATACCTTATCCATGCTGACAGTGCTGCTGACGCTCTGACATGCCTGTGTGAAAATAATCACCATACTGACTTTGGGTCTGGTTCTGTATCCAGCATGTTATGTTCCATTGTATATATGTAAGGGAATATCTATCTGGGGCTTTTCCCACCAACAACAGTGGTACTTGGTTCAGTTCTTAGCTAATGTCAAATTCTCCAACATGTATGCAGAAGCAACCATTCCTTCACACAGAGATGCCAGGATGTCTTTCATGATGGTTAGGGATGACTGTGTAGGCAAACTCACACCTATGACCCTCTACTCCTCTGCAAGTTGCAGTCATGGTAGATCGTGTCAGTGGTCCTATGTAGTAGTCAGTCTTGTAACCAGTTTAGGGAACCAACATTGCTCACCTGCACAACAAAGTCTTGCCAGACATGCTGGCAGACGTCACAGTTTCTATTGACCATAAAGAGGCCTTGCTGGCCTTATTTAAATAGGGCAGGCTACAAGATGTCCTTCTCTGCCTGGAAGAATGTCTCCATCCTCTTCCTCTCCTTTGGTACCATCCTGCTGTGTAAATTTGAGGCTAGACAAATGTTAAGCAGTTGGTCTGTGATATCCCTTGTACATGCTTCATAGTAGCCCCACTACACTGTCCTTAGGTACCACAAACTGTGCAACACCTGACCCACACAGAGGCACAGACCAGCAGTCCATTACTATGTGGTACGGGATACCTATCCTACAGGACATTTTGCATTTTAGTAGTGATAGTTCTCAAAGATAATCTCTCTGGATATCTGTTTTATTTATCTGTTTATGTTTGTTAGCTATGGTAGAAAACTGCTCAATGCAAACCTATTTCAGATTCAGCCTGGAAAGAGTAAAGTAAACATTTAAACATAGAAGGCATATATCAGGGATAAAAATATTAAAAATATATTCAGGTGGATATCAATGTTAGCAAGTTTCTATGTATTTATTTAAAAAGGATGTAAAAATGCAATTTTGTTTTGCTATGGAGTAAATTCAGTATGGCACATATTTTCAAGCTATCTTGAGCAAACTTTCTGCTGCTGAGAAATAAATTAGTAAATTTCAGTTTATGTCACATTTTTGTGAGGGAGTAGCCTGAATTACTTTTTCTGTCTAAAAATTTAGCAACTTTCTATTATTTTTTTCTAGAATCACAAATATTGCTGAAGTACTGTGACCTTTGGAAGGTCCTTGTAGAGATACAATTGCGTCATATGTGGGACGGTTTCTAAGGGAGCTGTGTGGACATGTGAATATACATGAACTGGATCTCTGAACCGACATAACAGTACTGGTTCATGTCTGTTTCCATTTCAGACCATAAAAACTGAGATGTCAGTTTCTTATATGTTCTTAATTGTCCCTCACATCCTCCCAGTCATATATGGTCCTGTTCAACATGTAACAAATCACCTATTAAGAGCTAAGATACTACAAGGGAGAATGATTCTTCACATGTTAAGGACAATACATAACATCTATATCTATATAATAGCCTTTCTTGGAACAAATAGAGTACATAATCATTATCAGGTAAAGAGAAAAATTGATACAACTTCTTCTTAGTTTTTTCTAACATCTAGTATCTTGCTTTTAACAATATAAGTACTTATCTACTCTCACTTTGTTTAGGACGTTCTTTTTATCATTTCACAAAACTATTACTGGTCAGTTCTTATTATAAAATTGCACGGAAAATTATGGTCTAATTGAATCCCTAACATTCATGTATTCTCCCTGAATTTTACCTGTCATTAAAATCATAATATGACAGTTATGTAGGGTTTGAATCACACCTAAATATATGACAAAAAGGTGGTCACTGCCACCAAAATGGAACAACAATAGCATGCATTGGCACCAAAATATGAAGAAAGGGTCCTATCCAGCACCAGAGTGATTGTCTCCAGAGTCATACCATAAGTACCTAGCAGGTTAAAATGTAAGCAATTCACAAAATGCAACCTGGTTCCCAAGAACACAAAGAGAATATGTACTGCTGTCCTTGGTATGAGCTTTCAACATCTACCCCCGTGTTAGACTGTATACAGGCCACCTTGAGAGCTCAGTCTTTGAACTATCACCCACGGCCCCATTATCACCAATTTCTGTGTGAACCACAATGTCTTCCAGTACCCCTTATCCACAGTAACTGCCTTTCATACAAATTATCATTTACACTAACACACACACACACACACACACACACACACACACACACACACACACACACACACACACACACAAAATTCTGGTTCTCAATAAAAATCTGCTTTAGCCTGGCCAGTCTCCCACACCACCCCAGCAATCACAAACAATGTAGATGGTACAGCAATGAAATTTAACACATACTTTACTAATTCTATCCTATCACATACCAAAGACAAAGGCCACGCTCCTTTAATTATTCAGAATCCATTCAATGAAATCAGGATACTTTTTCTTTAAAACCCATCCAAACCTACCCCATTAAAAACTGCTCAGCAAACTAAAACCTACAAATCTAGCAGCTGATAACTTACCAACAGAATACCTTAAGCTAGGAGCAGGCACTATTTCCTACCCCATTTCAATTCTTATTAACCGCTCTATCATAGAATATTACATTCCCAAAATTTGGAAAATATCTTACATCATCCCACTACACAAAGGTGGCATCTCTACTGAACTCTGAAACTACTGACTAATAGCAATCCTATCTCCCCTATTCAAAATAGTAGAAAAGTATATTCACACCCAAATCATGAACTACCTCGCTTCTAACAACCTCCTAACAAATAAAGACTATGGTTTCCGCCCCAGTCACAGTACAACTACTGCCCTTCTAAGTTTTACAAATACAATCAACCAATTCAGAAATGAAGAAAAACTAGTGTCCTCCTTCTTCTTAGACCTAGCCAAAGCATTTGACACTATCTTCCATCAGAAACTCCTTACTGCACTCTCCTCCCTCAGGCTTTCATCACTCTCTTGGTTCCATAAATGCCAAACTGATTGGTAACAAACAGATTTTTCACTGCTCTTACCAGTCACCATGGGAGTCTCTCAGGGCTCAGTTCTAGGACCACTATTGTTCATTACCTTTACCAATACACTTCACACTACACCCCACTTTGCCTCAGTAGTTCAGTATGCAGATGACTGCACACTCATCTACTCTACGCCTACCCTGCCACAGCTTCAAGAAATGACACCACTGTCTTTGTCAGCTGCAGAATCCTAGCTAAAAAAACTCACAACTGATCCTTAATCCAAATGAAACTAAAGTAATGTTCTTTGGGCAAAAAAATTGCATAGATTCTACATCCTCATTACACATCTGTTCCTCCAAAATGCCATAATAACAACAGTATCTCAAACAAAACTGCTCAGCGTTCCAATTAACAAAAAGATTAAGTTTGACCAACATCTTTCGCAGATTATCAAAGGACACACATGAAACTATGATCTCTATATAGAATCAAACCATATCTTACCAATGCTACCAGACAGTCAATTGCCAGAACTCATCTACTCTCTCATCTGTTATATGGCTCCCCAATTCTAACCAACTTAAAGAAAAAAGAAATAGCAAAACTAGAAGGTGCTTCAACAAAATAGCGAAATTTGTAACAAATTCCCCACACAGATCCCATTACTGCACTGCACTACAACAACTAAACTGGTGAGAATTACGAGTCTACTTCAGATTGTAAAACTGCTGGAACATCGAACCACATATGGCAGAGACCATATGCATAAAACCTCTGAACATCGAAATCGATATAAAAAAACACTTTTATTTGCTGCAGTACACTCCTCACACCCCCTGCTACTTAAATATACTAACTCCGAGATTGCCCTTACATTGAAGTGAATGGGAATTTTTCCTTATGGCAATCTCCATGCAAATGGTTTGATATTCTAAAAAAACTGTTTTCATCTCAGTGATCTGTGGTTCGATGTTCTGGCTGTTCGAGAATCTGAAGAGGATTCAGAATTACCCCACTACTTAACCTATATCCAGTTTATCAGTGCCCACCTTATATACCAGCCAGATAAATGCCTTGCTGTCCAACATTTACTGCAACCTCACACCAATAGACAGGACCTTCATTCCTCAAACAAATCTTTCCTACAAGTCACCAAATCCAATGACAGTTCTGGTAACTCTCTCTACTCCCTCTACATTTCCAAAATCTGGAATTCTATCCCTCAACCTATCATAGCAGCAGTTAATCCCTCACATTTCAAAAAAACAACTCAAAAAAACACCTGAACAACACCTGCCTATGTTCATTCTCTAGTTCTGGATAAATCCCAAACTTTTTATAACCTCACCCACTCACACTCACCATCATAAATAATTCCATTCAACACTAAACAGTCCTAACACCCTGTTTCTGTCTCTCCTAACAAACTTGCAATCCACTCTTTTCTCTTTAACCCCTATCTTCCATTCTACTTGTTATGCACCCAACTCAGTTCTGTCCTGACACTCATTCTTACACTACAATGTAATACATCTCACCCATCACACTCTTCATAACTATTTCTCTCTCTCAACGTATGTCCTTATCCTAGCTTAAAAGTGAACATACTTTACTTAAACAATAAGACAACAGTGCAGTTATAAGTTAAATACACACAGGAAAATGAAAGCATACACAGAAAAATTAACAGTTAAATACACAGAAATATTTAAAGAAATCCTCTAGCTATGCTAGCTACATACATCTTAGTGTTTATAACTCAGTGTACTGAACCTTTGTCTGTTATGAGTTCCTAGATGACAACAGGCGGTATTGCAGATGTAAAACTTACAGCTAAGAGCTCATCTCAGTATTTTCCAAGCAAAAACAAAAGACAGAGCAAAGATCTAGCCCACATTTTATGCATTTCACTTCCTCAGTTGTGCTGTAAGGGTTTGTTATGCCATTTCTTCTAAAAGGAAGCTTTCTTTAGTTGTTTTGTTTTCCTACAGGAAAAGTAAACCAGTTCTGCCACCTGTAAAGGATGAGGGCTTCAAATAAAAACAATTCAATTTAACAGAGAATCTCAGTAAGGAAAAATTACATGCACAGAACACATAAACCACCATTTTAAGACAAAAGGCCATGGTCAAGAAGCTCTCACCTTCTTAAATATATCTTCTACCAACTCCTCAACCAAATAGATGCAGATAATATGTTTACAGAATTGAACATTACATACAGTGACTGATTGAAAAATGTAGCACAGAAGTAAATGAAGAAGCAAGACAAGATGTGCAGCCAACCAACAGCAGTAAGTAAGCAACATTTCTTGCCACAAAATTGAAGCAATTATAACAGATACGAACCAGTATGGAATACAATGCTACTTCCCTACACCCGTGAATAGAGAATACATGCCAACATACAAAAAAGAGGTCAAAATACACTTCCATCCCAGAAAAGCAAATCTTGCATAAGGATACACGCAACAGACCTCTGAGATATCATTATTACAGATGAAGGCTCTCACTAGTTTTGTATTGTTTTATGGCTTTATTAAACTAAACCTTTTGCTACCTTGTGTTTTACTTCCATTTTGTTAGTGTACTCAGAGGGGTGCCATTGGTGATTTTTTGCTTAAGTGTGTAAAGGTAAGTTTAATCAAAAGCTTATACGCAACATTCAAGAAAAACAAAAATCACTGACTGCAGTACAATGCAAACATTTTTAAAGGCCTTTCAGTTAACAAATAGCTTTAAAAACATTTTACTAACTATCAAAAGGGTTCATAGGTGAGTACTAGGTTAATGAGCACTAGGCCCTTTAAAAGTCTAGCAGTGCATCCCAAATGTGCCCCACAAGTTATATGTTTTTGACATTTATATATTGGGGGTGATTGCTGGTTATGACATTATTTATTAGCTGCCTCTGTCCATCAAGGACATACGTGCCTGATTAGGTTTGAATTTTTGATTTTCTATCCAATGGTCCAAGTTGTGCTTAAATAAGGTTAGGATGGGACTTTGTCTCACATGGATGGGGAGCCTATTCCAGAGAATGGAAATTTTCTGAGATATGTATTTACCACTCCAACATGTGCCATTTATGTCACAAGCAAAATTTATGTCTTTAGACTGCTTGTTTTGCAGATATGCAAACGGTTAATCAGAGCAAGGTCCACTCATGTTTTGTATAATGGGCATAGATCATCTTTCAGTAGTCTGCAGGAGACCTCCAAAAATGTGTTTATGGCCTGTATTCTTTTTGTAAGGGACCTTTGTGGATGTTCCAGTTGCTGCATGTGTCATGTCAGGTATATACTGAAGGGTCTGATGAGGGCCTTGACTGGTTGTTGTAAATGTTGCATAATATGAATGGACATGTTTTCCTTATTTATACTTCATTATTTAGTATATTTTGATACAATAATGCTTACAAATGCTTCACAGATTGTTGGTTTTGTGTAATTTATACAAAGTACACTCTCTCTCTCTGTATATATATATATATATATATATATATATATATATATATATATATATATATATATGTGCGTGTGTGTATCTCTCTCTGTCTCTCTCTCTCTCTCTCTATATATCGTCTTCTAAATACAGTAATTCTACAATATCGAAACAAGAATCACGAAACTGAAAATCCAGAACCACATAAGTATTCCCAAGGCAAGTAAACACTTGCCAAATGCAATATTAAAACACAACATGCTATCTCCTAGGTGGGAGCTATGCTCCCTACCGCACCAGCTATATATATATATATATATATATATATATATATATATATATATATATATATATAAAATACCAACTCTGGGATCGCACTACAGTGGAGAAAGAGCATAATTCCCCACGTTGGGCAGTCATTTACTTGCCCTAGGAATACTTATGCAGTTTGGGATTTCAGTTTCAGTTTCATGATTCTTGCCTCAATATTCTGGTCATCAGTATTGTGGAATTACAGTGTGTAGAAGTATATACTTTACGTGTTGTTAGTTTTGTTTAATTTATGCTAAGTGTACAATATTTTTAGAGAAGTATGTTTATATTACTGCTTGTCATTTATGTTTGAAAAAATAAACAATTAAATAAAAAGAAGTAATTCTAATGTGTAAACGTAGATATACAGATACACACACAGACTAAAATTATGATAACCAACAAAACCATACTGCTCCACTTAGACAAGTGCTCATAGTCACTTTGTTAAAAACAAAATGCGCTCGGCAGTGTGGATCCAAGTCAGGGTAAGATCGGCCCTTCCAACCAAACTAAATACCTCCAAACGGCTTTGTCCTGAATGAATGGCTGAGAGATATGCCAACAGGTTCTCAGGGAACTTACTGTGAATGTTGATTGGATTACTCATTTCAGCTCTTCCAAAGTAGAAGGCAATAAAACTACAGATCAATTCAAACATGGAATGACTGCATTTGAAAATAGGTGCACAAACAATGCATAAACAGGTACTGCACCCCGTTTCACTTGCATACTTTTGGGAAAAAATTTCCTTGAGTTGTATACGTTCAAGAGATAAGCATAAATTTATCTAACACAGACTGTAACGAATTGCAACGTGCACTATCCCTGTACATGCACAAACAGCTGAAAATGCATGCTACAGACAAAGACAACAGCAAGCCATACCTATGGCAATGCAACAAATGGCAGTGTCCTGTTCCATTCTTCAAAAACCTGTGTTTAAGAAGTTATATTCCCATTGAGCAGATATAGACAAAGCCACATTACCAGCCTGTAAAGAATGGCACCATTGCCATTTGGCCTTTGAGTAGGGAGAAAATTCCTATGTGGTTGTTTTCTCTCAATGGTGATAGAAGCCCCTAACATAGTACTGAAAATAGAGCCATCGAGACAAAGTCCAAAACTGTAAAATAAAGCAACCTATTAACTGGCTTCAGCATAAAAGACCACTATGGCCAACTTTGAGTCCCCAGACCCCTTCCATTTCCAGTAATTGTGACCCCAACAAAGTAATAATGAACCACAAAGCACCTTGACCTATTGTTGCCAGAAAGAGGAAAGTCTGTCACATTCATATCATGTACTGCCAAAGGCATCTGAACAAAAAAATATAGTTAATTCAAGTGCTGGCATTGCTTCAGATGTAAGTGATACCTTAAATCAAGTGTTTCCTAGTAGACACATTCTATAATTAAGGTGCAGATAGAGATGGTAGACAAACCAAACATCTATTGAAACCTTAAAGATCCTTCTTCACTTGATATCAGAAGACCTTGAACTATTTGCATTACTTGTACAAACAATCCACTTGATTCTGGCAGCTGTTGACCAGTTAAGACAGTTTCTTTTCTTGTCCAGCAACTCCCAAGGATGCCCATAATTTAATTTATACTATTGGCCAACAAAATGAGCTGTAATTTTCCATATTACTTATTTCTTCAGTGTAGATACTGAGGTGAGAGAGAACCCAAAATGGTTGGAAGTGGCAACATCTAACTGTTCCTTCAGCCACATGAGATGTCACAAATGATAAGGCAATTGAAACGACTCAGTGGCATGCTCCACAAGCACCTTCACTTTAACAGTGGTCATAGACACTGAGGCAATGTAGAGAGAGTAGGACAATGACATCAGCAATGGAAAAAAAGAGTCTGGTCCAATGAAATAGACTCAGGGCAACAAATCCATATTTTAAAGTTTCCACATTACAGGCATTTTACAATAATGCAGTTAGCATTAGGATGCCCCACATCAACACATCAATAGCAGCATTTATGATGGCCAGAGTGAAAAAAAAATAAAAAGTAAGTCCATGGCAAAATAGACAGCATTTGTGAGGTGCTGTAGCCCAACTTCAGATGAAGGTAAACAGACTTCGACCTTCCAGGCAAGAGCCCAAAGTCCTAAATCATAGGAAATCCTCTCAGAACCCTGAAGTAATATATCTAAGGCAGGCAACCAATGCAACAAGTCTTTATCTGTAATAGCATTAGTACAAAAAAATGGGTATTCGGTAAACACTGATTTGGCTTTATAAAAGTCCCTACATACCATAGTAGCCTTATACCTTTTTAGCCGCAACCTGGATAACTGGATAGGGAACAGAAAATACACCCCCTTGGATTCCACCTGTGTCCCTGCTTGACAGTGGTATAGGGTGCTGACTTGTTGGAACATGGGCTAAATTCTTGATTAGGCTTGTAAGGGCCTCAGGGCCAATAGCCTAGTAACTTCCTATGAAAAATATAAGGACCACAGATATGAGGAAATATAATGATCAATATTGTTCTAAAAAGTCATCGTTTTCAAAGTTTGCCTTAAAAGATGGTTATCCTAAAATATGGATCAAAGCTTTAATTTGTTATGGAGAAAACCCTATTTATCCAAATAGAAGCTGTTGGCAACAAAGTATCCAGTTGGCAATGCTTCTAAACTGGCAGCATAAAGATTACAAAATACATTGTATCTTCTAGGCTTTGTTGCAGTAGAATACTGGATCCTGTGAAAATAAACTTTTTTTTACAGACTCGTGTACAACAGAACAGCAGAGGCAGCTTGGAGACCCAGGATCCAGTTTCTACCTGCAGATTTCACCTGGTCAGCCACTTGTAAGAAACAAACAGAAAGCAGGTCATTATCACCTGCAACTACCAGAGACAAGAAAGTCACAAGAGATTCAAGGATAGAATCCATGTACTTCATAAGGCCAGGCTCCTCAGCTGAAACTTGATGCGTTGAGAGATCAGAAGGCCCAGAGTTAAGCTCTGGCTTGCCACAGTCCAAAGGCATACGTACTTCCTCCATGACTTGCACAGGAAAGGAAATAGGGAGACTTCCAAACTGTCCTCGCCACACTACCCCTAAGTCAGTATGACTAATAAAATAAAGAATAAAGGGCCACAGCTCCAAAGGCAAACCAAAACTTTAATGTGTGAGCACTTTCGTTCACTCTAATCAAATGAACTCCTTCAGACAAACTGAAACAGTAAAACCACTTCTTATATAATCATGAAATCACATGGCCAATAAAATGCATTGCATCACAAGTTTAAAACTGATTGTTAAAATGCATATACATGTTTATAAAAGCATTTACATATACTTTAAAAGAATTCTTAAGTACAAAGTAGAGCATTATTAATATAGAAATACAATCAAAAAGGTGCAGCCATACAAATCTATAAGTAAATACAATATTGAGCTATAAGAACATTCTATACTGAATTTCATAAATTCATTCAACGTAATAAACATTTAAGCTTAAGTAAACACATAACAGAACACTGCTCATTAAGGCCTTGATAACTATGTGCATTTAAAGTAAGTTGCCACCATAATGCTTGTCTTTCGAGTAAAAGAGATGTATGCCGACCTCCAAGGCTCTCCATCACCTGTCCCAAATGTGGTTGTCCAAGGCATTATTTTCTCTGTTTCCATTTATACTATAAATGTGTTCATAGCTCCTTTCTTTGAATCTATGATCAGTTTTGTCAATATAAAATGCCAGACAGAGTTGACAACTTGCCAAATATACCACACTTTTAGAGTTGCAGTCATATCCAGCAGTGAGTGAAAAATGCCTATTAGCAATTGTATAATCCCGCTACACAGCCGCTACAACAAACGGAGATAATAGCAAACTGGGAAGCAGAGTTTGAAGAAAATGAGCATGGGACTGTTATTTTTGGTGAGGAAAACAACCACGGTGAAGCAGCTGTTCATTTTGGTGAGGAATAAAAAATACAACCACAGCGAAGCAGCTGGACATCCTGTTATTCAAACTAACAAGCAAGGTGGCTTTAAGATATTTAATTTTACTACTGTGACTATACAACCTAATCTAATTGAACTTTTAGCAAGGGGATTGACACTTATACCAACTCAGAAAGCAAATATAGGCACTGTAGTGATGGACTTTAAACTTTACATTCGTAAGTTAAATTTACAGCTTTTATTTCATGGTTGTGAAATGAATAATGTGAATGAAACCAGGGCTCCTAGTACTTTTAACCCACCCTTGCATCCCACACTAGTACTATTCAAAACATATGTGAAACTGATTTTAGAAATATATTAAAGCGCTTTTATGCTCATGGGGGATTGCAAAAGAATATGAGTAATGAAAATGTACTGGAACTAAATGCTGTGAGGCTTTTATAACTGTAGAATAGAGGAAATGCTGAAACAGGACAGTTACGAAATGGTGTCTTTAAATGAACTTAATGTAGCATACAGGAAAATAAGAGGTTACATTAATGATTTATTTATTTGTGGTCAAATAGACTTGGATATGTTTAACTATTTAACAACATCAGCACCTATCACACCCATTATTTTTGGCACTCCAAAGATTCATAAGAATCTTGCTAACCCCCCTCTATGCCCCATAATTGATGGGAGAAATTCAGCCAAATATGCTTGTGCTAAGGTGGTTGATGGTATCTTGAAAGAATACGTAGCAATGGAACACCAAATTTGTAAAGACTCCTGGTCATTTTTAAGGGACATGAACAATCAGGAATGTCGAGAAGAGCTCAACGTTTTAACTGTGGATGTAAAAGACCTTTACACAGTCATCCCCCACAATTCAGGAATTGAATGGGTGGTAGATGTGTTAGTAGAAAGAGATGCCCCAGCAAATGAAACTGGATTAGTTGAAGAACTACTATACATCATTTTGCAGAATAATGTTTTCATATTTAATGGTACATACTATCTACAGAAAAGGGGAGTAGCTATGGGGTCACCATGTGGTGGTAGTTTCGCCAACCTAGTTATAGCCTTCTGGGAGCACCAGTTTGTGTTTACCAGAAGTAAGATGAAAGATAAAATTGTGTATTATAAGCGATTTTTGGATGATATATTGATGATCATAAATGGACATGAAACTACAGCTAAGGAAATAGTGGATGAGATGAATGCCAGCACATCCTTCTTGAAATTCACATCCACTTTTGACAGGGTAAAGATTGCTTATTTGGATGTGGAATTAACTAAGGACATTGTAAGAGGATGCTACTTTTCTAAAATTCATAGAAAAAAAAACTATTCAAACTCATTTTTACATTACACAAGCTGCCATCCACAATACCAGAAAAAAATCTATAGTCAAAGGTCAGCTGGTTAGGGCAGCATGGATGATCACCTTGGATATAGAATCCATGCAGGAATGCAATAATTTAAAACAAATGCTTGAAAGAAGGGGCTATCCAGAAGTGTTACTGCAGGGACTCATAAAAGAGGTCCAAATAAAAAGAAGGGAGGGACACTTCTCTCCCATTCTGGGACACCAGCCTTATTAGCTCGTACGCTTAGCCCTGCCACCTCTGAGGGTAATAGTGCTGACATAAATATGTCAATGCACAGTAATAACAATAGTGATAAGAATAGATATATTGTCAGCTTAATTACTACATGTACACCTTATGGTGAGTCGTGGTGGTGCTGCGGTAGTGTTGTCGCCTCATAGCAAGACGCTGTCCCATTCGATTCTCAGCTAGAGCATCTTCTGTGTGGAGACATACATGAATGGGGCGTGCCTTCGTTGAAGGTTGTGCATCAGGGCTGGTACGTAAAAATCCACTACCAATCATTAGCGGACCGGAGTTCCACTGTGGCGACCCCTAACCGGGAAAAGCTGAAAGTCACAAACAAGCACCTTATGGTGAGTCCATAAAGGGCACCCTGTTAAAAACTGGTGTATCCTTATGGAAGACACTGATATTAGATCTAAATTGGGCTCCCTGCCAACAGTTGTGTATAGAAAAGGCACTAACTTAAAAAATATATTGGAGAAAGAGCATAAATTATACAACAGGAACCCAGGAATGGATAATGTGAAGCATGTGCCTATTACAGGTACATAGATATAGGTAGGGACTATACAATTGCTAACAGGCATTTTTCGCTCACTGATAGATATAACTGTAACTCCAAAAGTGTGGCATATTTGGCAAGATGTCAACTCTGCCCGCCGTTTTATGTCAGCAAAACCAATCATAGGTTCAAAGAAAGGATCTATGAACACATTTATAGTATAAATAGAAACAGAGAAAATATTGCCTTGGCCAACCACATTAGGGACAACCACTTTAAATGTAAGGTGATCGACCAGGGGATGGAGAGCCCTAGAGGTGGCATACATCCCTGTTACTCGAAAGACAAGAGTTATGGTGGCAACTTACTTTAAATGCACATAGTTGTCCAGGTCTTAATGAGCAGTGTTCTGTTATGTTTTTACTTAAGCTTAAAAGTTTATTATGCTGAATGAATTTATGAAATTCAGTACAGAATGTTCTTACAAGTAAATATTTTATGTACTTATAGGTTTGTATGGATGCACCTTTTTGATTGTTTTTCTATATTAATAATGCTCCACTTTGTGCTTAAAAATTCTTTTAAAGTATATGTAAATATTTTTATAAATATGTATATGCCTTTTAGCAAACAGTTTTAAACTTTTGATGCAATGCATTTTATTGGTCATGTGATTTCATGGTTATATAAGGAGGGATTTTACTGTCTGAATTTGTCTGAAGAAGTTCATTTGAACAGAGTGAAGGAAAGCACTCACACATTAACGTTTTGGTTTGCCTTTGGAGCTGTGGCTCTTTGTTCTTTATTTTATTAGTGATTTATTTGTTGTTTTTTCGCAAGTCAGTATGACTGCCACCTTAGGTCAACAATGAAAACTCATGCATGCTTAGACTTGCATTTTGTAGTCAATGCACATGTTTTTTCCTGCATAGACTAAAGTAAAAAAAAAAATATATATATATATATATATATATATATATATATATATATACACATGGGTTCCCTTCAGAATGTCGAATTTCCAAAACTTCGAATTTCATATGGTCAAGACCATATGATCAAAGTTTTGAAATCTCAAAATTCTGAATGGAGATCAGCATACAGCGCAAAATGGGAGATTTCCCTTTTTTCTCGCTGTTGTGTGATCTCGGAGTTGGTATATTTAAGTAACGGGGGTGTGGGGGCTGCAGGGAGGCTTGCCCCCCTGCAAAAACATTGAGAAACATGGTTTTCTATTTTTTTGGATTCATTTCAGAGTTTCGAGATTTCAAAACTTTGATCATATGGTCTCGACCATATGAAATTCAAAGTTTTGGAAATTCAACATCATGACGTGACGTGTCTGTGTGTGTGTGTGTGTGCATATTATGCAAGCTTCTTCTACAAAATGCTACTAGCTGAAAGCATATTTAGATTATTTCATCATTACAACCTGATCATAGCAAATTTAGCAGTCCTGATAAACTCTTGGCAGCATTTGCCACAAAAAATACTATAGACACGGGAAAACACAGAAAGAAGATTTTAAGAAGCTAAAAACACTTTTACAACTCACTTATGTGCTTGTTCTTTATTCATCTAAAGAAGCAAGGGATTTTCAGCTTGTTTAATTTGTTTGTGGTAGCATTGCACTTGTATGGCTCTTCTACTGTGTTTTTATATTGGGAGGACTAAGTTTATTCATCTTGTGGCAGAAAGTGTTTGCCTGGTCTATTTGAGTTGGGAAATGCACAAAAGGGCTCATAGTGTTTGTACTGGCCAGGGGGCTTATTAGTTAGTTTTCTGTTTTTTCTGGGCTGCTAAAAATTTGGCATGCTTGCACAGATGTTGTCACAATGCAGCAGTAGTTAGCAGTGCCCTCTACAATAACAAACACCTAGAAGGCACATTTTCCTTTTAAGGGAGGGTGGCCTAATGGTTAAGGTGTTTGCCTTACAAACACAATGTGCAGGGTTTGAGTCTCACAAGGGATAATTGGCTAGGCTTGCAAGGGCAGTTAGCTTAGTACTAACCTATGAACCTAAAGCAGTCCATAAAACTATCCTTTGTAAAGCAATAAATACAGAGCAAATATCTTGTGCACCAACAAGCTCAGAATGTCTTGTTGGGCATCGAGTGGCAATCCCTATAGATTTAGTAGAATTCAGTATTGTGTAAAAAATAAAGTTAGCGGAATTTAGTACTATTTAGCATAATCTGCCCCAATAAAACACCCTTATTAGTCTGCACCAACAAAGCACCCTCAGGAGCCTTCTAACTACAATACACCACTCCCTTTTAGTTCACCGGTCAAAAGACTGGACAGCAGGGATATGCAATTTCCTAACTTTTCTGTAGCCAGCTTGGTGGATATGGGCATCTTGGAACAATACAGAAATTGTCTCATGTTTACTAACAACCATTTTATCCCTAAATAAGCAGACACAGTATGGAAGAGGTGTACTTATACAATGACACTGGAGGCTAAACTGTTGCATACAGGAGCACATCAGCTTATTCAAACCATGCACACAATACCCACCTCACATAGTACACAACATGCACATAGACTAATGTATTCTTTGGTACTTAAAAGAATCTTCCTAAAGAACAAAGATCACCTACACTACCCATTGGCAAAGTTATGCCTCAGCAATCCCAAAGGCACTCAGACAAAAACAAAAACTGACACCACACATGCAGTCACTGTCAATGGACCCCAAAATATTAAGCCACTAAGGCAAGCAAATACACTTCCTAGGACTCTCGTCATTGGGGACACCATTGTAAGATACTCTGATGCCCATCTAACCAGGCTGAACAAGGAGAAGGTAATGGTTAGTTGCTTATCTGGAGCCAGGATCCACCAAGTTGCACACACACTCAAGTCATTACACCACAGGTACCAGTATGGTCCCATCATGGTCCATGTAGGAATAAATGACCTGAGATGTACATCACTGGACTATATGAAGACAGACATTATGGAGCTCACAGACTATGTGCCTCAGGCTGGTATGAGCCTAACATTGAGCAGTATATTACTGTCATCAAGGATGATGCCATAATATGAGCAAAAAATGATTGATTTCAACAACTGGTTGTCTTTCTGGTGTGAGTCAAAAGGATCCAATATTTGTCAGCTTGAAAGGACATTTTTAACAGACCATGATGCTTTGCTTTGCCAGGGATAGTCTGCACCTACACTTTCAAATACTGACTAAAACTTCATCCCTCCCTCTCAAGAATGTCTCATCCTTCCTGGTAAGGTCCGACCATAAAGCTGTCTCCTTTTAAATCAAAGTCCTAGTAAAACCAGCAACAGTTAGGAACTATTCCAAGGCAAATTACCTTTTATTAACTGATGGTTAGTCAAAATTCAATGCCCCTCCAAACCCCAAGAAAACAATAACCTACTCCAAATTGCTGTCAGAACGTCTGTACAACCATGTCAGTAGCTGCATAAAGGCTTACTAGAAGTAAGCCCAGAACTACTCCCAAATTCAAACTGCCCTGGTGGCATCCCAAACTAAAAAGGATATAAAACAACAGAGAAAAAATTATGACAAAACTCAGGAAGGGTAATTCCCATAAAGATAAAAACCCTCTCATCAAACTAAATAGGCAACTAAGTGAGTTAATTAGGTCAAACAAAGCCTCCTAGGTGAAATACAGCCATAAGGCCTACTTCAGCTATGTCAGAAACCTCAAAGGCAACACACAGCAATGTGCTGAACTGGTGGTTAATGGTGTCACATTTTCTGACCCTGGCAATATAGCAAACCTGTTAGCGGACCAACTCTTTTCCAACTTTAACCTCCTCTCACCCCAGACCACATCCCAAGAAATACCCTCAAACATAACCCCTTCAACTATACCTAGGGAGCATGTACTGGCTGCATTTGCTAAAGCCAAGAACACAGCCTCAATGACCCCAATAACATCCCCAGATGCTTCCTAAACAGTCTAAAATACAACTTATCAGCACCCCTGGTGTTACTATTTAACTATAGTTTTAAAAAAGTCTTTGTGCCACCAGAACTGAGGACTGCAACGGTCATCCCCTCCATAAGGGAGGACCTTCAACAGATCCTGGAAACTACATACCTATTAGTCTGACTTGTCTTACTTGTAAAGCCAGTGAAAGAATTATCATGGCAACTGGCAACAAGGACATAGGAGACCTACAGACACTGGATCCATTCCAGCTTGTCTCTGTCAAAGGAAGGTCATGCTTACTGAATCTGGTGGACTTTCTTGAAAAGGTCAGTACGGCAGTATAACATCCTCACTGATGAGGTCAGACCACAAAGCAGTGTCCTTTAAAATAAAAATCAATTTTGTAAACCCAGCAAACCCTGTAACAGGAATAATTCCAAAAGCAAACTATATCCTATTTAGGAATAGTTTGTTAAAATTCAGTGCCTGTCCTAACTCCCTGTTCACAGCAACCTACGCAGAATTGTTCACAGAGACCCTGTACAATCATGTAAATGGATGTATAGAGGCTGCTTTACCTACTAGAAGGAAGCCCAAAATAAACTCTAAAAACAAAGCACACTGGTGGAATCCTAACCTTAATAGGGTATATAACAAAATGAAAAAAAGTCCTGGCTAACTCTCATAATGATAGGGGCTCTCTAATTAAACTAAACAGGAAACTAAGAGGACTAACTAAGTCCAAGATCAATTCCAAGGTCAAGATAGCCTCACAGGCCAAAGACAGCCACAAGGCCTTCTACAGCTATGTTTAAATGGGTCCCTATTATTACATCAAATGATCACATCAAATGGCATTTTGAATGGGATTTCATCGAACATCCACTTCAAAAAAGGAGGCCAGCACCCGAGGAGTAAGAAAACCATATATTTATTGTGGCAACACCAAAAATACACACACAGTTAGACCGGTTTCGGCAAACCTGCCTTCTTCAATGATGAACACACAATCTTTAGTGGTATAATATATACCCCAATCAATTAAGCATTTAAAGCAACATCACCATAAGGCTAAGAACCCAACCACTGATTACAAATGATCATTGAGACCCGGGAAAAACAATCCACCCAGCCTAATTATCCAACTTTTTTTCTTTTTTATTGAGTAGGGCATGCCACACTACCTTGTTTGACCTGTCCCCCTGAATTTTGTCAATAATCATGAAATTAAACCTGGCTGTAGTGTGGGTCATTACATGTTTGTACAAGGCACCGGATGCCCGTTTGTTCCGAATGAAGAGCATGAGCATGTGGCTAAATAAATCAGCCAATCGGTCCCACAAATGGCAAAAAATCGAATGTCATAATCTTTGCTAGTAATAAAATATTCCAATTATTATTAATGATGTCCTTGATTATATTGATGTTCCTTCCAAAGGTGGTCACAAACCTAATGGCATTGTCCTTGGTTTGGGACTTATCCTGGTACTCCAAGAGTTTAGTCCTGTCCTGGCCCAAGTACTGGCAGACATAATGTGGTTGTATTGGTATCCCCTAACCTGAAATCTATGAATGAGATCCCTCCAATAATAATCATAACTATCCTCCATGGAACAAAGGCATTTAATACGTTAAAATTGTGATTTTGGTATATTTTTAATAATATGATGTGGATAAAGGCTAGTAGCTGATAATAAATTATTATGCTGTGGATGTTTATGAAACACTTGTGAACTTAATGTATTGTCAGTATTCCTGATGATCATAACATCCAAAAAGTTAATTTGTTGTAAATTCATGTTGACAGTAAATTCAATGCCCCATTTATTATCATTCAGGTATTAAATAAATTCTGATAAATATATTTGATCTGACCGCCATATCATCCAACAATCATCCAGATATCTTCTCCAGATATCAGTTTCCAACAAGAAGATGTTATGTGAACTATCATGGATCAGTTGATCCTCAAGGAATCCCATGAACAAATCAGCATAAATGGGAGCAAAGGATGCTCCCATAGCCATGCCATGCACCTGCCAGTAGCAATTACCCTGAAAAAAGAAAACTTTTTTGTTAGGACATGTTCGGCCATACATATCAACAAAGTGTTGAATCCCGGAGGATACAAATCCACTTTATCTACCCAATATTTCAGTGCTTCCAGACCCGTTCAATGGGGTATGTTGGTATATAAAGCCAAGACATCCAATGTATGTATTTATCGAACATGCCATTTCTCGAACTGTACTAACTGGGATTGCATTATGGTAAGGTTCAGGAAATTTGCCCTTTCCCCACCATAGGGTGATCTCGGAGTTGGTATATAAAATTAATGGAGGGTGTGTGAGGTACAGCCTCCACATAAGGGGGGGTTCAATGAACAGCATTTAAGATGAAATGCCATTCAACAATGTGATCCTTCGATGATTTAATACAGACCCGTTTGAAACCTTAAAGGCAGCACACAATAGTGTCCCAAACTGTTGGCCAATGGTGCCATTTTCACTGAGCAGATCAACACAGTGAATTTGCTGACTGACAAATTCAGCTCAAACATCACCCTCCACTCCCACCTCCTCTTCCCATGAAATATCTATTAGCATAACCCCCCAGCTATTAACAGGGAGCAGGTCATAGTAGTGCTTACTAAGGCCAAAGACACAGTCTTGATGAGCCCATACAATGTCCTCAGATGCCTCCTAAATAGCTTGAAACATGGCCTATCAGGACCACCACTTGAATCACCTTTCAACTATAGCCTCAAAATAGGCTTTGACTTATGAGAATGGAGGACTGCAATGGTTGTCCAACTTCATAAAGATGGGCAGTCTACCGACCCCAGAAACTACAGACCAGTTAGTCTGATTAGTAAAATATGCAAAGTCATGGAATGAATTACCATGGAAATGATCACCAATAACATAAGGAATCTTCAGACACTGGACCAATCCCAGTTTGGCTTTGTCAGGAAGAGGTCATGCATACTAAAACTGGCTTCTTTGAGAAGGTTATCAAGGCAACAGATGAGAGGAAAATAGTGCATACCTCCTACCTGGACCTGGCTTAGGTGTTCGATACAGTACCCCACTTGGGTATAGTTGACAAACTCACTGAACTGGGCATAAACCCCTGTATGACTGACTGGATTGCCAGCTAGCTCACAGACAGGACCCAGGAAGTCAGGATTGCTATTACCATCACCACTAAGAGACTAGTCAGCAGTGGGGTACCTCAGGGCCCTGTATTGGGACCTCTCCTATTTGGTGTGTACATCTCAGAGGTAAAGACTAATGTCAAGGGTCTTTGGCTGACCAAGTTTGCAGATGACTACAAATTGGGAGCTATCATAGATTCACCCCATGACACAAACATTTTATAAGATGGTCTAACACAGACAAATGACTGGTGTCAAAGTCATGGACTAAAACTCATTGCCAGCAAATGCATTATAATGCCTTTTGGGAAAACTGTCACCCAGACTAATTACTCCATCAATATGACACCTCTAAGAGTTGACCTGGTAGGCAGGGATCTGGAAACATATGCAGACAGTAATCTGGCCTTTGACCAACATGTGGCTGAGGTAGGAAGAAAATCATTCTATGTCACCCAACTTATAAATAAAGGCATGGCATCCAGGTCCAGAAAAGTCATGGTACCACTTTATTTCACCCATATCAGACCTATTATTGAGTATAATCCCTCCTTTGGCATGTACCTGACCAGGCATATGCAACAGTTGGAATGTCCACAAAGGTTCCTTACCAGGAGAATCCAGGGTATGAACTATTTGTCCTATACAGATTATCTTAAAGCCCTGTCTCTATAATCTGTTTCCTACAGGTTACTGAGAGGTAGTCTATGCCTGGCATAGAAGGCATCCTTGGCTCCAGCTCTGATGGACCTTTTGCAAGTTCAGAAAATGAACAGCATCAGAACCACTAGATACAAGAATTAAAATGTTGTTTCTGACATAAATAAGACATGATGGTGAGACAGATATGTGTCTCAGAGGATCCCTATGCTCTGGAACAGGCTCCCCATCTATGTGAAGCAGAATCCTTGCTTAACCCTATTTAATTATAATCTTAACCAATGTATGGGAAATTGGAAAGCCCCTATGTCTCTGATAGATAGAGACAGACAATAATGCCCCAACTAATATACCTCCCCATAACCTCTAGAAACTTCCTAATATATCCCACCTTAACAAACATTCATGATACAGAGGGACACAACTGGGTTAGATTGCACCACTAGGTTTGTAAAGGCCCTGGTGGTTGTTAGCCTAATATATACCTATGAACCTATGGAAAATGGTGCATACTGCATACCTAGATCTAGTTAAAACACTTGATACAATACTCCACTCGGACATTGTCAAGAAACTTACAAAACTCGGCATAAAGCCCTTTATAACATGCTGGATAGCTAACTGGCTCATGGATAGGACCCAAGAGGATAGGATAGGTGAGGACACCTCCACAAAGAGGGTGGTCACAAGTGGTGTCTCCAGGGCTCTGTTCTGGGCCCATTCTTCTTTGGCATCTTCTTCTTGGATGTCAAAGCCAATGTCAAAGGCCTCTGGCTCATCAAGTTCACAGATGATTGCAAACTGGCAGTAATCACTGAATTTCCTTAAGATGAGAACACCCTTCAGGAAGTTTTAACACAGATAAACACTTGGTGCCAAAGCCATGCCTAAAAACTCAATACTAAGAAATGCATTATAGTACCTTTTGATCAGTCAGCCACCCCAAGTAACTACATCATTAATAAAACACCTCTAAATGTTGATTCACTTGTCAGTGATCTGAGAACTCATGTAGATAGTAACCTAGCCTTTGACTAACGTGTCCAAGGTAGTAAGAAAATCCTTCTATGTTGGTCAGCTTATAAGTAAGGGCATGACATCTAGGTCCAGAGAGGTCATCATACCATTGTACTTGGCCCTCATCAGACAAATCATAGAGTATAATGCCCCCTTCAGTATGTATCTGATCAGACACATGCAGCAAATGGAACATCCACAAAGGTTGCTTACAAAAAGCAAATGGAACATCCACAAAGGTTGCTTACAAAAAGCAAATGGAACATCCACAAAGGTTGCTTACAAAAATAATACAGGGAGTATAGACAATGTTCTACACTGATCATCTGAAAGCCTTGTCTCTTTATTCAGTACCATACAATCTTCTGACAGGTGATCAGCGATCTTTGGACCATGGTTTGATGATCCTTTTGTATATACCCAAAACAAACAGCATCAGAACTACTAAATTAAAAGACCTACATTTTGCTTGTGAAATAAATAGGACATGTTGGAGAGACAGATATGTTTCTCAGAGAGTTCCCACTTTCTGGAACAGGCTTCCCATCCATGTGAAGAAGAGCTCCTCCCTATCCCTATTTAAGCTCAACTTGGAACAATGAATGGGTAATCAGAAATTCACCCCTGATCTGGTATGTATATCTCTGGTGGACAGGGGCGGTCAGTAATTCACCCCTATATACTCAGATTTGTGGGTCAGATTTGGGTTGCATGGCTAGGCTTATAAGGGCCCCAGTGGTCATTACCCTAGTGTGCTCTTATGAACCCAAGTGTTGATCCTTTCCTGTAAAGCTTTATCTTTTGGCTTAGGAGCTGTACCTTCTCACATTGAATGAATGATGGCTCTGGGAAAGCACTTGGTTTTACATGTCATAAACTGAAGACTACAGGGAAAAATATTCAAAACTAGCCAAGAAAGGATTAGCCATAATTTCTAGAATAACTCCTGCATGTGTTTGGATGGTTGTGTTTGTATACACTGATCTCAAACTACATGAACCATTTCTGAACTGATGCTTTAGGGATAGCACTCTCAGTATTGTTATATATTTTAAAATGTACGTGATCAGAAGCAGAACTACGTTATGCACTTTATAGTAATAAACAGGACACTTGAACTGACAAACTGTAATGTGTGGCTGTAAACTACTTATCCTTTTAGTGCTCATATTCACAGGTAAAGACACACATAGTACTGATTTCATATCATATATTTGGAATGGGGAAATTCAAGCAATGGAGAACACAGAGAAACCACAGTCCTTAGCAACCATACTGCCATAACCCTCCTACTAAGCCTTGAAGGACCACTTTAATCAATGCAGAACACAGAGGAACCAGACAGTACTTAGCAACCATCCTGCCGCAACCCTCTTACTAAACCTTGAAGGACCACTTTAATCAATGGAGAACACAGAGGAACCAGTCAGTCCTTAGCAACCATCCTGCCACAACCCTCCTACTAAACCTTGAAGGACCACTTTAATCAATGGAGAACACAAAGGAACCAGTCAGTCCTTAGCAACCAGACTGCCATAACCCTCCTACTAAGCCTTAATGGACCTCTTTAATCAGTGGAGAACACAGAGAAACCAAATAGTGTTTAGCAACCAGACTGCCATAACCCTCCTACTAAGCCTTGATGGACCTCTTTAATCAATGGAGAACACAGAGAAACCAGACAGTGCTTAGCAACCAGACTGCCATAACCCTCCTACTAAGCCTTGATGGACCTCCTTAATGTTCATAGACTAGTACTACTAGTTGCAAAGTCAGTTGGGATGTTGCATTTTCTACTAGTAACCAATTATACATCACCTATGCTTCACTGCTTACTGAGATGAAGCTATTGTGAACATAACATTACACCACTTTTCAAAATTATTTTGTCAGCTGTAATTTTCAAATACATAGCCATGTGAGGCCGAAGCACAGTTGATTGTTTACTTGTTTTACTCTACTGAAGACATATTTTGTATTTTGCCTTTAACATTGATGCTGCATAAACCCTGCAGTCTTTGAGACAACCAAGATCTCATTAGTGGCTGGTAGTTTAAAGATCATATATCAGCATATTTATCATTTATTTTTGCTGTGCTTTTATAAAATAGGCTTGTTGATTCTAAAATATGTAGAACTATATTTATTAGCTTTAATAAGTTTGTGTTTATTTTTACTGTTTGGAGATCAGTTGCCTAACTACTTCCTGAATACAAGTCATCTGTTCCTGCCTTTTGGGGTGTATCAGCCATAGTAAGTAAGCATATGTAAGGGCTAGGGCCTTTTTGGATGAGTATCGACATGGTAGCTAAGAGGCGATGCTTCTGTATGACTATTTCTGGAAATTGTACTTTTTCCCTTTCAATGTTTTTGCATTTCTTATATTTTAAAGTCATTCCTGTGTGAACTCTACTTTTGTTTGAAAAGAAATAGGTGTTATTATACACAATTTTTTAAAATAAATATGTAGTCTTTATTAGCATTTTTTAGAAAGAGGCATATGATATAATGTATTTTAGAATATGCCATGTAGTAAGTGGTCTGACAGCAAATCCTAAACTCCACAGAATGCAAGGTATTTTGCACTTTTATGTACTCCATGATAAACAAGCAAGTTCACACAGTTACAATATAATAATGTATTTCATAGGCCAAGATCCTGAGATATGATCTTTGTAGGGCTTGCTCCAATCAGCCCAGGTACGGTCTGCCATATATAGGAACCAAAAACCACACACTTTAAAACTTAAAACATTTTGTTCCTGCCTAAATTAAAGAGTAGTTTATTCCACCAACACCTCACTTTGATGTGAAAAATAATGTGCTCCTAGTTTTGAATTTACTACATGTAGCTTAAACAAATTAGAGTTATAGGTTCATAGGTTCATAGGTTCATACTAGGCTATCTGTCCTGGGGCAATTATAAGCCTACCCCGATTCTGTATGGCTTACACCACCCCTTGATTTGAGTATACTGTGCCCTTTTTAAGGTTTAGTTTACTGTGCCTCTGTCTAATAGTGACACGGGAGTAATCCCTGGGACAAACCTACGATCCCCCATCCACCTATCGACATTCTT
Source organism: Protopterus annectens (assembly GCF_019279795.1). Lineage (NCBI taxonomy): Eukaryota > Metazoa > Chordata > Ceratodontiformes > Protopteridae > Protopterus > Protopterus annectens. Next base: position 1,141,164,557 of record NC_056747.1, on the reverse strand, counting down.
CTTGAAGAGATTCAGTGAGGTGCTCTGCCTCACATGAACTGGAATTCTATTCCAGAGCGAAGGGAGCCTCGGGGTTATGAACCTGTCCCTCCAGCAAGTTCTATTTATTTCTGTGCTGAGGTTCAAGTCCCTCGAGCGTGTGGCTCTAAGGGATTTAGATTTACTGAGGTGGAGCATGTCCATTAATTCTGGATTTGACATAGCTTTGTATGTCAGGCATAGATCGCCTCGAAGTAGGCGGTATGCAACTGAGTAGAGCTGGAGTTTTTTTAACCGAGCAGTATATGGCATCTGTTTGAGACCCTTGATCCTCTTGGTGAGATACTTTTGGGGTCTTTCTAATTGCTGCAGGTGTCAGGTATTTTTCTGTGTTATTCCTAGTTATTCCTAGTAACTTTCCCATGTATAACAACAATGAGCCCCAAAGTACTACACCTGTTCTCACTGTTTAAACATTTATATACATATATCGGATCACATCTATATATCCTGTAAAACACAGATTATATTTATTCTTTTTCAATATCTCCTCATAACTGGTGTTCCACATGCCATGGATTCTCCTGGTGAAAAATTGTCATACCTGTTCTAAGTTACTTATCTGTAATTTATAATATATACAAAACCTACTCCCATACTCTTTTATAGGTCTTATTGTGGCTTGGTACATTATCAGTATCTTCTCCTCCCTAATGGTCATCACCTTAGTAAAAGTAGAACATGATTTCAAGACTTATTTATATGATCAGAAAAATGCAATTTGTTGTCAATCAAAAATCCAAGGTCCTCATATCACTCACAAACTGCCAAAGTCTCCCTGTACATTCCACATGGATATCTAATATTTGTTCTACCGAAACGTATAATAACAGTTTTAGCAAAGTTAATCATTTGCTGTTTTGAAAGCTCTGGAGAAATCCTGTAGATTTTGATGGATATCTGCATATAAAATATTCTGGATTCCCCTCCCCTTACGATGCTGAATGTAAATGGCTTTAAACAAAGTCTCCATCTTTCAGGCTTAGCTGTAAATTTCTTTTCTCTCCATTTTACTTTTATTTTCTATAGGATTATTCTCCCTGTAGAGTTTGATATTCAGAACGATTAGTATTCAGACAAACATATCTGATTTATTGCCCCAGGACCATACAGTGCTGAAAAAAACAAATCACATCTTACCATTCCTTATTATGATGTCTGGTGGGGGATGGACTGATTGCAACATTGCATGTTTCTTTTGGGGATGTACCAGGTTGGTATTACCTTAAGACCATGGCAAGGTCTTGTGGCGCACCACTGGCATAATCTTTCTGATGGTAAATACCACTCTATCAATCCCATAGGCATGCCTGAGATGAAGACAGCGAAGCATACACCACAGACATACATTTGTCTTCATTTTGTGTATAATCTGTTTCCTGCAATACTATTTTAGCACTGGCATGTGGGATTGTCACCTGTTATCAGGTTTACACAAGGGTATTTGTCTGCATTCACAGGTGCAACAGTGATAGGGTCAGCCTCATTGGAACACGTCATGCCTGAGATCAGTGCAGCATCGGAGCCTGGTGATGATGACCTACTCTTGTCACAGTAAGACAGCACAATACCACTCTCTGCAAGAGTTATGGTAGAGTGCATGTTACCACTCACATTCATCGACACATCTGTATTGCCTGTGGAACCAGTGCCTACCTCTATAGTGGGTATGAAGGAATAGGTTATACATGACAGTCTAACAAAAAGAGTACAGTCATCACCAGCTCATGCATCAGTAGCAGGCAGTAGCAGTAACATGGGGTGTGACAACAGTACTACATAGTGCTGTGCCAGTGGACATCAACACCATAGTTCCTGCTCAATGTCTGCACTAGGTGTGGGTATTAGGCATAAATTCATGGATGTGCAGGAGAGTGATCTAGGCACAGACAAATGCTACCATTCTCATGGCAGAGCTGATTAGCATACTGCATGGCATGCATGGCGACATACCAAGTGCTGGCAGCAGATGGATTAGAGGGGAAGGGAGCACATTCACCTGCTCAGGTAGTTGGACAGCTACTTGGCAGCCAATGCAGATTCCATGGGGGTCTCCTGCCTCTTTATACCCATACAAATTATTTGTCTTTGCAGACTATGGGCATGACCTTAAAGAGAGGCACATTCAGGTCACTTAGTGCCGTTTTCTTGTCACCACTTACTGGTGAGGAGCCTGTTGTGGTACGACAGAGATATCATCACAAATGTAGTTTCCTTCATGGTCCTCCACATTGCACATCCAGGCATCAGTGGTTACAGAATTCCACATCATTCTTGCCAGTGGATTTTGCTGGCAGTATCACTAAACAAAGGAGTTGCTTCCACGGTCAAAGCCATTCACATTTATGCATCCACACCTGTGGACCCACAAACCCTGTAACATCCATGCCTAAGTAGCACTTTGCCATCTGTACCATTTGTGTCCCCTAACACCAGTAGTGTGTAAATGCCTGGAAGATCTGGACAGCTGACTCCTCAAGATGCTCAGCCAGTTACCCCCACTCACCCATCCATGTAACACAATCTCTTCCACTTCCCTAGCCTCTACCTATTTCCACCTATGTAGCGACTGCTGATCCTTGTTACAGTGCCCCACATACCACCTGTGTAAATGATTACACCTGTGTCCTGCCAAGAGTCTTGTCATACATGGGTTAGCTAATATGTGACGCATGGCATGGACAGTTACTGCATAGCCTGGGTGTCATATTGCATGCATAAGTTTTAATCTTTGTTGCCTTACTTCTGACCCATAGCTGTAAACCAGATATCTACTATTTGCAACTTCCACAGCATATTGCATCTACCCCAACCACACATGGGGTTCCCCTGCAGACAGGTCACCTGATACCTCTTCATCTGGTAACTCCTCTGCAGTTGTTTCCAGACCATCTGGCTCTCTGATGATGATCTCCTACTGTAGCTGTTTGTGTACCACCTTGTTGTGTAGCATTGCACAGGCAACAGATATCTTGTTGCAGGTTTCCATTGCATACTGCAGAATACCATCAGCGGAATCTAGGTAATAGAAGTAGGCCCTAAAACAACCTGAACACATACTCAACAGTGTTGTGGGTCTGCAACAGTGTGGAGTTGTATGACATGTCAGTCATGCTATATGAATTGCATAATTATGTCATGAGCCATGGCTCCAAGAGCATATCTGGCGTCTTGAATAAGATGCCCTTGTGGGAAATCACCCTGCAGAAATCACTGGTACAGGCCCAGTGCATGCTAGATGTGGGAACTGTCGAAACTGCCAGACATATTGTATATAATATCTTGTGCATTGCACAACAGCTAGTGGTAATGTAGTGGAAACCTTTCCAGTTAATATACTGCTGGACCTTAATGGCAGTGTGGGTGAAGTCAATGGGTCCCAGAACCTCAGGGAAATGGGCTATGCCACAGCATGCCTCCATAGAGATGTTTCTGTCCTTTGCAGTTTGTAGGAACCACATATGTCCCCATACATTCTGCAGTGTGACATTAAGGAAGTGGTGTGGCATTCATAAGGTAAAACACCTACTATGTCCCCTGATGGTCACTGGAAGATCCCATAGAAAGGATGATCATTGCTACACATATATTAGTGCCAAAAGGAATTGATATTCAACACTGTGATGACCCACCAGTGGACCAGTAATCAAGAAGCCTCAATCCTCACCACTGGCAACAGTGGGGGACATTGACTGACAGGATGGCAAGGTACACACACGGTATTTCCAGATGCAGCTCTCTGCATCAAGTGCAATTTCCCTTAAGAGCACACAAAGACCACAGTCAGTGGGGGAAGGTTTCTCCCTCTTTCTCCAGATCCCCAGTAAGACTCACCACTGGCACAGCTATAGAGTTGAGATCTCAGCTGAGTGGCCAAGCCAAGACCTCCAGCACCCTCTCTGTTCAACCAGTGCCCTTGCCCAAATAGCTGACACACACACACTTTTTGAGGTTTGATTTACACACACACACACACACACACACACACACACACACACACACACACACACACACACACACACACACACACACACTTGGGAAAGGCTGCAGAGGTTTACTAGCTATGCCCCTTTTTTTCAGACTATAAGGTAGTTATCACTGCCACCAGCCAACTCCTTATCAGTTACTTTAAGGCCCTTAACAAAGGGTGACCAGTCTTACTGTGTAATATTAATATTAATACAAATGGTAGTTTGATCAAGAGCAAAGCTATTAGGAGCGGCCCCACAGTGTCACCAAATAAATATGCAAGTACTCTCAAAACTTAAATATGTCTCACAAAGATCGGCCACAATGAAAGGTTTAAATATATTTAATAATACATAAAATAACAAGAAAATACTCAGTATATATTCATAATGACATCAGAGTTCAAAACACAGGAAATATTTAAAACAACATTGTAGGACAGTCTTAAATAAATAAAGAAAAACATCTAAATTATGCTTCACTGTATTCCTGACTAAATCTAAAAGAATTACTATACCCTAGTTAACTTACTTAAGAGCAAGGTAGATGTGATGAATGGATCTTCTAGTTGTTGTCAGGTCCAAGACAGAATATAGAAAGCTGTGTCTCTCTAAGAGACATCTCAAATCAATATCTCAAATATTACTGCTGGGATAGCTTGAGGAATGACATCATTTCTTCTCATCTGACTCTATCCCAGGTGAAACCCCCACTGCTGGAAGCTAGCAGTATTTAGCATCTACCTGTGAAAATACATAGACCTCAGATCTCTGACAGATGCTGAAACAATTATATCACTTCACATTTCAAGACTTAATAATTATTTCACCTTAGAGACAATACAGAAAGCCCCTAGTTTTAGACATTGTGTCTCCTTGCTGCATTGAAACTGACATATATCATATTTTATTTTGTAGCCATAAAGTAATTTAATTTCATCTTTTTTTCCGAAGTTAACCTGTATTCCAGTTTCTACTGTTAAAATATATGAATTTAAACTGTTATAATAGTGCATGTACATTTCTGTTCTTTTCCATTAGGGCACGCTATGGTTGCATTTTAACACAAGCACTTTATAAAATATCTTTTCAGCACACATGTCTGTACAAACCTAGTTTGATATACACATAGGTTCATAGGTTCATAGGTTCATAGGTTTATACTAGGCTATCTGCCCTAAGGCATTTATAAGCCTAGCCCAAATTATTGTGGCTTACGCCACCCCTTATATGAAAAAATACTGTGCCCATTAGTTTGTTGTGCCTCTGTCCAGCAGTGACACAGAGATGATTCCCGGGGTAAACCTACGATCTCCCATCCACAGGTCTAGATTTCTCTTGAACAGAGTCAGCGAGGTGCTCTGCCTCACATGGACCGGGATTTTATTCCACAGCATAGGGAGTCTCTGAGTGATAAATCTATCCCTCCAGCACGTCCTATTTATATCCGTGCTAAGGTTTAAGTCGCTTGCTCTAGTGGTTTTGGTGGATTTGGATTTTTTGAGGTGGAGCATGTCCATTAATTCCGGGTTGGACATGGCCTTGTATGTCAGGCACATGTCACCTCTGAGCAGACGGTATGCGACTGAATAGAGCTGGAGTTTCTTCAATCTGGCAGCATATGACAGATTTTGGAGTCCCTTTATCCTTTTGGTGAGGAACTTTTGGGGTCTCTCCAATTGCTGCAGATGTCGGGTGAGATACATCCCGAATGGGGCATTGTACTCGATCATTGGTCTGATAAGTGAAGAGTACAGGGGAACAATGACCTCACTAGATCTGGATGTGAATCCCTTCATGATCAGGTGGGCAATGTAGAAGGTCTTTCTAACCACTTTAGCAATGTGAGTGTTAAAAGAAAGGCCACTGTCAACCTGGGTCCCCAGGTCCCTGATAACCTCTTCTGTGCTTAGTGGATTGCCACCTATATGGTAGCTTGGGGTTACCTTGTTTTTCCCGAAGGGTATGACTATACATTTTTGGCGTTTAACTTCAGGCCATGGCTCTGGCACCAGCTATCTGTTTCCGTGAGTCCCTTCTGAAGGATATCCGTGTCCGATGCACTTTCCACTATGGCGCCCAGTTTGCAGTCGTCTGCAAACTTTGTCAGCCAAAGTCCTCCCATGTTGGCCTGTACTTCTGAGAAGTAGATGCCAAACAATAGGGGCCAAGGACCGAGCCCTGTGGGACACCACTTGTGACCGGCTTGGAGTCTGACACAGCGCCAGCAACTCTAACCCTGTGGGTTCTGTCCTTAAGCCAGTTTGCAACCCATCTTGTGACATATGGGTTTACATTTAAGCTGGTAAGTTTTTCTACAATACCCGAGTGGGGTATTGTGTCGAAAGCCTTTGCAAGGTCAAGGTAGGCTGTATGGACTGCCTTTCCCTCATCAATGGCCTTGGTGACTGTTTCAAGAAGTCAACCAAGTTCAAAAGGCATGATCTTCCCTTGACAAAGCCAAACTGGGTCGGGTCCAATGTCTGCAAGTCCCCTATATCTTTGTTTATGAGCTCCATTATGATCCTCTCCATAGCTTTGCAGACTAGACTTGTTAAGCTTATGGGGCGGTAATTACCAGGGTCCGTAGAGGCACCGCCTTTGTGGAGTGGGACCACAGTTGCCGTACGCCACTCCTTGGGCATGTATCCTGTGGTAAGGCTGAGATTAAACAGCCGCCTTATGTGCGGGTTTAATTCCTCATTTAGCTCGTGTAGCACACAGCCGGGGACACCATCCGGTCCCATTGATGCTGTGTTTTTAGCTTTAGAGAGAGCAGCTTTCACCTGCGCATTTGAGATGTCCGGGAGGCTGCACTCGGCTGGGATAGTTATCTCTCCTTTAGGGGGGGAGAGGGGGGTGAAGTTTGCACTGAACCTGTCTGCCAGTATGTTGGCAATGTCTGTGGGTTCAGTGATTTTGTATCATTTTGGACTAATTCTGAGCATATCTGGGAGTTTCCACCCAGGTTCCTAACATAGCTGAAAAAGGCCTTATGATTGTCCTTTGAATCCATGACAATTTTTCTCTCAAAATTGGCCTTAGTTGATTTTATGAGTGCTCATATTTTTTTACTAATAATGATCAGGGGTGACTTCCCTTTTATGGATTTTGTTCTATCATGTAATAACTTTCTCCTCTTATTGTAAAGTTTGTTAATGGCTGGGGTCCACCAGACTGGACGTTTGCCCTTTGTGGAAAGAGTCTTGGTTTTATTTGGGATTGCCTGATCCATGCAGTCCTGGAGGTGTTCATAGAAGGCATTTGTAAGGGCTTCCGCAGCTTGGGTTGTGGTTTCCTCTGGCTCAGGGGCCTTGAAGGATACCACACCAGTCTTGAGTAGTGTGAAGTTTGCTTTAGAGAAGTTCTTCACTATGGTCTTTTGCTTGGGGTGGGGGCGGGATGTGGATTTCCAGTGAGATTAGTTTATGATCAGATCTCACCAATGAGGGATATACTTCGGTGTGGAGCATTTTGTCCCCATGTTTGTGACAATGAGATCTAGTATATTTTCTCCTCTCGTGGGAACAGTGACTAGCTGTTCCATGGCATTTGAATTTATGAACTCCAGGAACCATTGGGCTAGAAAGTTAGGGCTTGAGTAATGTTCCCAGTCTATATTCAGGTAGTTGAAGTCACCCAATATGATGGTGTTTGGAGATACATTTATACCCTCCAGTGTCTTCAGGAAGGCTGTGTGGGGTTCCTGAGTTTGAGAGGGTGGCCTGTAGCATGCTACAATTTGTAGAGCAGTTTTGCCTATGGTTAGTTGCACCTGGATGGTTTCGGAAGCTTCGTGCGTTGCCACCAACCTGGAGGTGTGAGTATCCTTTATGAATATGGATACACCCCCTCCTTTTGTGGTGTGGTCTGGGTTTTGGGGCCGGAACGCATGATATGAGGTAAAACCTAATAGTGTCGGGGTGCTCTCAGGAGCCTTGAACCAGGTTTCAGTTACAGCACAGACATCGATGTTCTCCATACTGATAAGGGCCTCGAGTGCGTGCATTTTGAGATTTAGACTTCTGGCATTGAGCAGCATTACCCTCAGTTTCTTCCCATTTTTGTTTTCTAGGGTGGTAGGTTTAGAATTTGAGCCTTGCCTAAAAAAGGCACTATGGGGGTGGCAAGAGCCTTAGCCAATATCCGAATCCCAGGGTGACAGGTGCAAGCCGTCCCTTGCGAAGCAGCGTGGCTTGTCAAGCATGTCATCCCAGGCAGACAGACACTGGATCCCCTTTGAATGACACCAGACACTAAGCCAATTGTTAAAGCTGATCATCTTGTCTCTATATTGTGGCATCATTCTTGGTGAAGGAAGGATACTGCTCAGGGTTAGGGTCATACCTGCCTGGGCTACATAATCGAGAGCTCCTCTATGTCTCTTTTCATGTAGTCCAGGGAGGTACGTCTCAGGTCGTTCACACCAGCATGGACAATGACTGTGTCATATTTGTACTTGCCATGGAGTGACCCGAGTGCTTGTGTTATGTGGTGGATTCTAGCGCCCGATAGGCAGCTTACTGTGACCCTCTCCTTGTTCAGCCTGGTGAGTGGGACATCAGTGTGTCTGACTATGGAGTCACCTATGACAAGTATGTTTGGTGTTGTATTTGGCCTTAAGGGCTGTGACTGCTTTGCACACTGCTTTTGTGGTTTATGTGTTGCTTGTGGGGTGTCTTGAGGTAGCAGTTGTTTGGGTGTCTGCTTTGGAGGCCTCTGCTGTTTAGGTAAATTTTTACTCAGAGCCTCCGAGTATGTCTTTGTGTGTTTATGTGTTTGATTCAGTGGAGTGGTAGCATTATGTGAGGCTGGTTTTGTGGTGTGTGTAGTTGCCTTCTCCTCCTGTCTGGTCTTGCCAGTCCTGAGTTGAGAGAGCTCAGCCTCCAGTTTAGCTAAATAGCTGCATCTCTCGCAAGTATTTGTGTTATGTGGGAGGAGGAGAGGGTTGTCTGTGTACATGAGGCAGTTATAACATTGCCTCAAGATTCCCAGATTCACCAGCTGGACCGGAGAGGAGATTGACAACTGACCTTTGGACATGCTAGAATAATATTGGGAAATCCTTAATTGAAAACAAGGGCCAGTGGGGAGTGAGGGTGTAGTGCTTTTAATTTTTAGTGCTGACTTATATAATTGCTTTAGTGAGCAAGTGCCAGGTAACTTGAGTGCAATGTGTTACAAGTAACTAAATGCAAAACGACAAACAGTAACTTTCTTTCAAGTGAAACAAGGAAATAAGTACAGTAAGCAATGCAGATATCACTAGTGATCCACAGAAGCGCTGAGAAGTTGCGTATTAGGTGGAATTAGCTTCCAGGGAAATAACAAGCAAACAAACAACAAGCATATAAACAAAGCTAGATTCAGTAGGCCTGGATCTAGTCTATGCTAGAGCAAACAAGGTGAACCAATTTCAGTAAGATACCGTTCAAATATTCAGGCACTATAAACCTTTAACCAGAAAATTCCCAGCTCAGAAGGGCAGAGTCCAGCCCACAAGAGTGCAGACCACGAACCTTCTTAATGTAAAATAACTGGCCTGAAGCCCAAGTGCCTAAACCAGAACTAATACACTTGGACACTGGGCTCTCAATCAGCAGTTCCCAACTTAGAAGGATGAAAGCTACCTGTCCTGCCACCACAGTGCTTGCCACAAACCTTCCTAATGTAAAACAACTGTTCTGAAGCCCAAGTGCTTAATCCAAAAGACTTGAATGATAGCTACACTTTAATCAAGTTACAACCAAGCAGTAATAAATACCATTGAATACTTTAGAGAATGTCTGGATTAGTGCTCAAGTTACACAAACAAAGCTAGATCCAGCAGGCCCGAATCCAGTCTATGCCACAGCAAACAAGGCACCAACTTCAGTAAGGAACAGTTCAGATATGCATGCACTATAAGCCTTTAACCAGAAATTCCCAGCTCAGAAGGGCAGAGTCCAGCCTCTCCTCCCACAAGAGTGCAGACCACAAACCCTCTTAATGTAAAATAACTGGCTTGAAAGCCCAAGTGCTTAAACCAGAATTAATACACTTTTAGAATAACAGACACTGAGCCCTCAATCAGCAGTTCTCAACCTAGAAGGATGTAAGCTACCTGTTCTGCCACAACAGTGCAGACCACAAACCCTCTCAGTGCAAAACAACTAACTGGTCCGAAGCCCAAGTGTTTAAACCAAAAGGCTTAGAATGAGTTACACCAAGCAGTAATAAATACAATTGAGTATTTTAAGATGATGCAAAAGTAAAAAGAAGTAGGTAAAAACACAAGTACAGTAAAAGCAGATGAATTTTTTTTTTTTTTTTTTTTTTTTCTGAACAAGTGCTGAGATCAAAGAAACAGATTTGAGTGCTGAAACTAGAAAACTGGCTAGTTATAAGAAATAAACAAGCTAGGAGGCTTCCCTCAAACACAGAAGGGCTTGGGGGCTCAGAAGCCTACAAATAGTCTGTACCACTTAACAAGAAAGGCAGGAAATAAGCTTAATTTTTTTTTTTCTATTTCCCAGATGCTCTCTTTGTACACAGTAGGAGTGCCTGAAATCAGAATATGATCTCACTGCACTCAGTTGAGTGAGCAAATGAGATGGGCCCAGAGGCAGGCTGAGGGGCGGGCAGTTTCAATGCCACTAAGATTAACACCAAAACAAAAACAGGGCGGGTGGGTGGGTGGGAATAACTGAAGAGCAGAATAACTTCAGATAAAAATTCCTTCAACACTCCTTCATACACAGTTTAAATCAATTTAAATACTGTATTTTTTAAAAAAAAAGTGCAGAAAAAGGTACTTAAATTCTCTTATACGTCCAGTTGAATATAACCAAGTTTTTAGCTGGCCAAGCTGAAGTTTTAAAGCAGGAATTATTTCACATGCACCAGTTTAAATATGCAAGGACAGGAAATCAAAGAATGTGGCTACCCCCACACCTGTAATTACTAGCAAATAACAAAATTCAGCCAACACTAGCTTTAGTTCAAGTTACTGAAGAGCAGAATAACTTCAGATAAAAATTCTTTCAACACTCCTTCATACACAGTTTAAATCAATTTAAATACTGTATTTTTAAAAAAAAAGTGCAGAAAAAGGTACTTAAATTCTCTTATACGTCCATTTGAATATAACCAAGTTTTTAGCTGGCCAAGCTGAAGTTTTAAAGCAGGAATTATTTCACATGCACCAGTTTAAATATGCAAGGACAGGAAATCAAAGAATGTGGCTACCCCCACACCTGTAATCACTAGCAAATAACAAAATTCAGCCAACACTAGCTTTAGTTCAAGTTACTGAAGAGCAGAATAACTTCAGATAAAAATTCCTTCAACACTCCTTCATACACAGTTTAAATCAATTTAAATACTGTATTTTTAAAAAAAAGTGCAGAAAAAGGTACTTAAATTCTCTTATACGTCCAGTTGAATATAACCAAGTTTTTAGCTGGCCAAGCTGAAGTTTTAAAGCAGGAATTATTTCACATGCACCAGTTTAAATATGCAAGGACAGGAAATCAAAGAATGTGGCTACCCCACACCTGTAATTACTAGCAAATAACAAAATTCAGCCAACACTAGCTTTAGTTCAAGTTACTGAAGAGCAGAATAACTTCAGATAAAAATTCCTTCAACACTCCTTCATACACAGTTTAAATCAATTTAAATACTGTATTTTTTAAAAAAAGTGCAGAAAAAGGTACTTAAATTCTCTTATACGTCCAGTTGAATATAACCAAGTTTTTAGCTGGCCAAGCTGAAGTTTTAAAGCAGGAATTATTTCACATGCACCAGTTTAAATATGCAAGGACAGGAAATCAAAGAATGTGGCTACCCCCACACCTGTAATTACTAGCAAATAACAAAATTCAGCCAACACTAGCTTTAGTTCAAGTTACTGAAGAGCAGAATAACTTCAGATAAAAATTCCTTCAACACTCCTTCATACACAGTTTAAATCAATTTAAATACTGTATTTTTAAAAAAAGTGCAGAAAAAGGTACTTAAATTCTCTTATACGTCCAGTTGAATATAACCAAGTTTTTAGCTGGCCAAGCTGAAGTTTTAAAGCAGGAATTATTTCACATGCACCAGTTTAAATATGCAAGGACAGGAAATCAAAGAATGTGGCTACCCCCACACCTGTAATTACTAGCAAATAACAAAATTCATCCAACACTAGCTTTAGTTCAAGTTACTGAAGAGCAGAATAACTTCAGATAAAAATTCCTTCAACACTCCTTCATACACAGTTTAAATCAATTTAAATACTGTATTTTTTAAAAAAGTGCAGAAAAAGGTACTTAAATTCTCTTATACGTCCAGTTGAATATAACCAAGTTTTTAGCTGGCCAAGCTGAAGTTTTAAAGCAGGAATTATTTCACATGCACCAGTTTAAATATGCAAGGACAGGAAATCAAAGAATGTGGCTACCCCACACCTGTAATTACTAGCAAATAACAAAATTCAGCCAACACTAGCTTTAGTTCAAGTTACTAAAGAGCAGAATAACTTCAGATAAAAATTCCTTCAACACTCCTTCATACACAGTTTAAATCAATTTAAATACTGTATTTTTTAAAAAAAAAGTGCAGAAAAAGGTACTTAAATTCTCTTATACGTCCAGTTGAATATAACCAAGTTTTTAGCTGGCCAAGCTGAAGTTTTAAAGCAGGAATTATTTCACATGCACCAGTTTAAATATGCAAGGACAGGAAATCAAAGAATGTGGCTACCCCACACCTGTAATTACTAGCAAATAACAAAATTCAGCCAACACTAGCTTTAGTTCAAGTTACTGAAGAGCAGAATAACTTCAGATAAAAATTCCTTCAACACTCCTTCATACACAGTTTAAATCAATTTAAATACTGTATTTTTTAAAAAAAGTGCAGAAAAAGGTACTTAAATTCTCTTATACGTCCAGTTGAATATAACCAAGTTTTTAGCTGGCCAAGCTGAAGTTTTAAAGCAGGAATTATTTCACATGCACCAGTTTAAATATGCAAGGACAGGAAATCAAAGAATGTGGCTACCCCCACACCTGTAATTACTAGCAAATAACAAAATTCAGCCAACACTAGCTTTAGTTCAAGTTACTGAAGAGCAGAATAACTTCAGATAAAAATTCCTTCAACACTCCTTCATACACAGTTTAAATCAATTTAAATACTGTATTTTTTAAAAAAAAAGTGCAGAAAAAGGTACTTAAATTCTCTTATACGTCCAGTTGAATATAACCAAGTTTTTAGCTGGCCAAGCTGAAGTTTTAAAGCAGGAATTATTTCACATGCACCAGTTTAAATATGCAAGGACAGGAAATCAAAGAATGTGGCATACATGGCATACAGTTGTAATACAGTTGTAACACAAGCATCTTATATGAATCATGTTGATATTTACAAATGACATATAATTATTTACAAAATTCCAGATAGCTGAGCTGGCAGTATCTCCCTTTGTCACAAACATATGCCACAGAATTCCATGTGAGGACTGCATATGTCTACAAGCTCCCATATAGCATCTCTCTTCACATAATAGCTTTCAACTATGTTTCTGTCATGGAGACGATAATAGGTTAGGCATGGTGATGGTGTGCACCGTCATAATACTGGCTACAAGAACAGCCCATAGCAAATTCTGTCCAGCTAATGCAGATGCTACTTTCAGCATCTTAATGTGGTGTCTGTTTCAGTTGAATAAGATACTAAAATTGAAAAAGGACAGCCAGAACTTTTAAGTTGGTATATATGGCTAGGCATATTGTGGTCCCTGTGATAGCTTAGCTTGTATGTTCCTATGTTCCATTGTGTATAAACATATTGCCTGATGCTTTTCACCACACTGTTTTTATGTTTATGAATTTTGCTGCCATGTTGTTACCCTCATTTGCATTTACAGCTGGCCTTATTTTCATAATGTCACTCTTTTGCATATCATTATATGATCATTTACACATGATATTGTCAATGCTATTATTCTAGGTAGTGTGATCATGGTATGTATGTCTCTGAATTAGTCCCATCTTGAGGGTCACCATTCACCATGCTGTTTCACATAACACAATGTGCTACTTCTCTATGAATCCAGATAATAGGTTAGAAGCTTTCTGCATATTAAGGCAAAGCATCCCATTATTCTATAATTTCAACAAGACACATTTGCATACACATTTGCACGGGTGCACACACACACACACACACACACACACACACACACACACACACACACACACACACACACACACACACACACACACACCTACACCCACAAACATACACACCAAACCCAACCACACATGTATGAATGCACAAATTAGCACACACATATTCACACACAGGCTTTAAGGTTCATTTCTTAATGAAAACCATGACCTTATCTGAACTGATTGACTATGTACCTGCTTTTCAATAAATCAAAGGAAGTGTATTTAAATCCACTGCACAATTCAGACAACTAATGGATTTAAAGACAGCGTAGTCAGGAGATTTCACATTTGGCTCTAGAAAAAAATACAAGTGGGAACTTTATTTGGTTCAGGACAACTGATAGGAAGTAGACGTTGTACAAATTAAAAGAAAACCAAGTAAACAACTCTTTCACACACTAGTTAAAGATTAATAATTAAAACTGGAAAAGTCACAGTCAGGCTTCTGTTCAGCTCAAGTTTTAAATATTGTATGCCCTGACAATTTCTGCTAGCAGCCTGAATAGAAGTCAGGTTAAGCAAGTTATGATAAATAGGCAAAAACCCAGATGGAAGGTAGCTGGAATCCAATCACCACAGCAGTTGAACAAAATGAAATTAGGCAGCAGCAGTAAAAATCCACTAGTTTAATGAAAAAGTGTAAGCACTTTTGCAATGGTCAACATTGCTTCATCAGACAAAAAACTAATCAACATTAAATGCTTATATTCACTTGACAAATTCAAACTAGCCAATCCTGACACTTGTAAAATTGATTATCCTAATTACTACATATACTTTTAAAGCAACAACATCCTATTTTATACATATAAAGCTGTAGCGTATATCATAAATACATCATTAAAAACTGTTTCTAATACATAAAGGTACATAAGGATGTTGGATGCATGTAATATATATATATATATATATATATATATATATATATATATATATGTATATATATATATATATATATATATATATATATATATATATATATAATATAAAGTACCATTTCTACCAGTATACCAGAATTACTTTAGGTTCCTAGATTTTAGAGCTGGTTTAAGAGGGACAGAGTTATTAACACCTAGCCCTCTATGGGCTCCCAGTCTCAAAATACAATGGACTTCCATGTTTTCTGTAAAGTTTACTATGTCCCCCATCCTAACACGTATACTTTGTACATGTAGCACTTGAAAAAGGAATGTATGTTCTACACCTTTGGAGAGGGTATGTTTTGCTAAAGCACTATATTCCTGTCCTCTCCTAGTACAATATATATATGATCCCTAATACATTCCTTGAGATAGCGATTAGTTTTACCTACATAGAATTGAAAACAAATTTTGCAGTGAGCCACATACACTACATTACTTGTGTTACAATCTGCTGTCGTTCTAAGTTCCCAAAGGTATCCTGTCCCTGGATGTTTGAAAAATCTAGATTCATCAATATACTGACAGTATGCACAGTTTCCACATTTATGAGTACCCATATTTAGGCTGTCCAATGTCCTAGTTATTCTTGGGTAACACAGCTGTTGTTTTAAATTTTTTCTATTTTTAAAAATAAAATGTGGTCGTGTACCCACTACCCTGGTAGTATCATCGTCTGCTAGCATTATATGCCAGTTCTGATGACTGATGTCTTTAAACTTTTTAACATCCATTGTATAGGGCAACACCAGAGATGTTTGAGAAGGCCCCTTATTATTATCTCTCCTATCAGGGCCTACACCCATTACTCAATCAGAATAATAAGGTTTTGCTTTGCCTTTTCTTTCCTCATATACTTTATAGTATGCTTTGTCTATCTCTTACTTGGGATAACGTCTACTCAGAAATCCTTTTTTCAGGTTGGAAAGTTCTTTATTATATATTTCATCTTGACAGCAAAGCCGTGATATCCTCATTGCCTATCCTTTAACTATGTTTGAAAAAGTGTGCTTATTATGCATATTAGTCCAATGTAAAAATGTTGGACGATAACATTGTTTTCTATGAAGTTTAGTAGACCATCCCTTCTCAACTTTATAAATGGTGACATCCAAAAAAATCTATATTGTGTGTTGAATAATTCATTGTGAACTGCAAATAAATCACTGGTGTTATTAAGCTGCATATGGAAGACTTCAAGTGTTCTTCACTCCCCTTCCATAGAATAAAAAGATCATCTATGAAACATCTGTAAAAAGCAATCCGGGGGTTAGATATCAAATACTTTTGTTCCCAAGCCACCATGACTAGGTTTGCATAAGTATTGGCACAACTAGTGCCTATAGCAACCCCCGACAATTGCCAATAACAGGTTTCTTTGAACATAAAAATATTATGCTCAAGCAAAATCTCAAGTAGCATACATAAAAAAAAAACTATTCTTTGAGGGGATAACTTACCATACCTCTGTACCACTGATTTCACCATATCTATCCCTTTGTCATTGGGTATGCTCGTAAACAGTGATACCACATCCAATGTGGCCACTAAAGCCTTATTCAACATTTCTATTCCTTTTGTAGCTTTATACAGGTCCCCTAGAAAATGTTCAGTATCTCTCAGAACATATGTAAAGTCATTCAGAACTTTTTTCAGTTCACCATCTAAATATACTGAGATGGGTTCTGTCAGCCATCCAGCACCTGCCACTATTGGTCTAAACTTTGGGCAGAAGGGGCCCTTATGAATTTTGGGGAGACCATGTAACTGAGGAATCAAAGGATTTTCTACTAGAAAAAACTAAAGTAATTCTTTGTTCAATAAACCCATGCACATACTTTCATACAAAGTGTTAGAGATGCGATTATTCATATCATACACAATTGCTGTTGAAACCATTTTATAAACTTTAAAGTCAGGTAACATTTCTCCCATTGCTTCATAATAGAAACTAGAATTTAAAACCACAATTGGTCCCCCTTTATCAGAGGGACGTATCACACTACTAGTATTTTGTTGTAAATCATATAAAGCTTGTCGTTCATTTACAGATAAATTATGCCCATTCCCATTTAGTAAAAAATCATTTTCACTGTTACAGATTGCATTTTCGCAAGCTTTTAAGAAAGTATCAATGTTAGGTGGCAATAATGGCACAAAAGTACTATTCTTTTTATATTACATACTTCTAACTTCATTTACATCTTTAAATTGCATTTTTAATGATACATTGCGTGTAAACATCTGCAAACACAAAAGCATTTCACTAATGTCCATTTTACATGATGGTATAAAATTCAAACCTTTATTTAATAGAGATGTCTCTGCTGCTGTAAGCTCATGGTTCAATAAATTCCATACTAGGTCTCCTGACCATGTCCCCACATTCTTTTGATGGTTTGTAGCTGCACCGACCCTAGCACTTCTTTCCGTTTCTGCCCTCCTCTGAATGCTTCTTGTTCTATGGATTTCCTCCTTCCTGCACAAAAGGGTAGTGGTAAGATGGGAAAAACCTGCTGTTGTCTTCCTTCCAAGAAAACTTTTCTCCTTACAACTGTTGCCATAGTAGACATACTTTGTGCTTTGTGCTTCTTCATTCATCACTGTATTGGGCAGAATTTCCATTGGTATAGAGTATACCAAGGGAGCCAAATTTGGTGAGGGAATACTCCCTCCTTGCTGTTGATTGATAGCATATCCTTCCTCATTATAGCCATTGGTCACATCCATATGTTGTATTTGGTGTTCCTCCCTCACTCTTTCTCGTCGCTCATTTGAAGGGATGCGCCTTCTCCTTTGTTGATTGGCTATATGTAGATTTCCCGATAGCCCATTGGATGTGCTCATGGTTCGTTGATGTTTATTTGTTGTAGAGTGTTCTACTTGGTTCACAGACCTCGGCCATGTGAATATGTGCTGGTTAGAGAAGTCTGTCAGATCTCTAGCCAATTTCTTTTTCTTTTGCTCTATAAATTTCACTTCATAACAAAGTATTTTTTCGATCAGTTCATTCATGTATAGGTCAGTGGCATCTTCCCCATACAGCAAAGCCATGTTCCTGTTGCTGTTCACATATTTTCACATTAAGTTCATGTTCCATTGATTTAAAAAAATTCTAATAGTAGCTGTATATATGCCCGACTAGTGTCTAGATTTATTTTTTGCCACTGTGCTAACAAATTAGGATACGTGTTACCGTAGGTGGGCATATTGGGGACTCTTAAGTCCTCTTGGCACAACATTCATGTTTAGGTATGCTTCAAAGTGAAATCTTTGACACTGAAGCCGCTTAAATCTAAATAAGTCATTTTCAATATTTCGTTTTAATACATGTACCTCTCCTTCATTACTATTATTAGTTGCCATCTCTTGGTTATTTTCTGACACATCATACGCCAGTAACAGATTATTTTGGTTTGCAGGCAAATCCATAAGTCTTCTATCTGTATTCATACCAACTTGTTCATTCTCTACACTTGTCACAGTACCTTCCGCCATCCTCACCCGAAAAAAAGTAATACAAAGGCAGTATTTCCCAACACAGACAGACAGTCCCAGATAGTGAGGTAATATATTAAACAAGTAAAAACCCAGATGGAAGTTAGCTGGAATCCAATCACCACAGCAGTTGAACAAAATGAGATTAGGCAGCAACAGTAAAAATCCACTAGTTTAATGAAAAAGTGTAAGCGCTTTTGCAATGGTCAACATTGCTTCATCAGACAAAAATCTAATCAACATTAAATGCTTATATTCACTTGACAAATTCAAACTAGCCAATCCTGACACTTGTAAAATTAATTACCCTACATATACTTTTAAAGCAACATCATCCTATTGTATACATATAAAGGTGTATATCATAAATACATCATTAAAAAACTGTTTCTAATACATAAAGGTACATAAGGATGTTGGATGCATGTAATATATATATATATATATATATATATATATATATATATATATATATATATATATATATATAAAATATAAATTACCATTTCTACCAGTATACCAGAATGATTAGGGATCGTATATATTGTACTAGGAGAGGACAGGAATATAGTGCTTTAGCAAAACATACCCTCTACAAAGGTGCAGAACATACATTCCCTTTTCAAGTGCTACATGTACAAAGTGTAAGTGTTAGGATGGGGGACATAGTAAACTTTACAGAAAACATGGAAGTCCATTGGGTTTTGAGACTAGGAGCACATAGAGGGCTAGGTCTTAATGATTGTGTCCCTCTTAAACCAGCTCTAAAATCTAGGAACCTAAAGTAATTTTGGTATACTGGTAGAAATGGTACTTTATATTATATATATATTACATGCATCCAACATCCTTATGTACCTTTATGTATTAGAAACAGTTTTTATTGATGTATTTATGATATGCAGCTTTATATGTATACAATTGGATATTGTTGCTTTAAAAGTATATGTAGTAATTAGGGTAATTCATTTTACAAGTCTCAGGATTGGCTAGTTTGAATATAAGCATTTAATGCTGATTAGTTTTTTGACTGATGAAGCAATGTTGACCATTGCGAAAGTGCTTACACTTTTTCATTAAACTAGTGGATTTTTACTGCTGCTGCCTAATTTAATTTTGTTCAACTGCTGTGGTGATTGGATTCCAGCTGCCTTCCATCTGGGTTTTTGCCTGTTTAATATATTGCCTCACTATCTGGGACTGTCTGTGTTTGTTGGGAAATATTGCCTAAGTTATGATAAATGTAAATATTATTAACCATAACAACATTTGTGCAGTATCAAAAATCTGTGACAGCTGTATAAAATATAATCCTTAGTCACTGGCCTGATGATGTTTTGTCTTCTAGGTTCATGTCAGGTACCTTCTTTTGCTCTGGTTTGATTGCAGAACAAAAATTCGTAGCTTGTCTTTTCCATCTTTAAAATTCTGTTAGAAGCATGAGGATGTGTTTTGCTAGGTACCCCTGCTGTTCGTAGGCAGATATATGGATTGTGTTACAGTGTATTCCACTTTGTATTAGCAGTTCCCATTAGTGACATTTTATACTAATATAATTTATTTATGTGTCTGCGGGTCTTATAGAAAAGGAAGCGCTTTGTTTATACAGGCAATGAGAAATTCTGGTCTGGATTATGGAAGTCAAAAAACACTGTACTAGATTAGACCTGCATGATATGTCAACATATCTCTGTAGGGAGTAATAAGGAGCCATTGTGATGTTAGAGAGAAGTAAGGCTGGAAGCCATTTCTCTGAGCTAGTTACACTACAGAAAGAGACCACCAGGGGCAGCAGTAATCTGCAAGGTTTCAATTGCGGTTTTGGGGACTACCATGTCACTTTTTTTACCAAAAGGAAAAGATTAGTGTGCTCCCCTTAACATAAGAACCCCCCTCAGAGATGTATACATTCTGAGAACAATGTCAGCTCCAAGGGGTAGAAGAATTAAAACCCTGACTGTGACCCAGGTGACCTGAAACTGCCTTCTGATCCAAAAACTAAAGGAGCTGACAGGGGGAGGATGTACAGCATGGTCGTTGTCAACTCACTCCTCTAAGGGGAAGAAGGTAACTCTGTCTGTTGTTTTACTGACCCTAAGCAGATGATATGGAAAACACAGTAGTAAGAAGGACCAAGACGGATACAATGACACACCAAGCAGCGCACCAGCACTGTAACCAGGATCAGATGCATGCAAAGCAGCATATACATTACTGGGCTGCACTGCAGCTCTGCTTTGGTGGTAGGCTTGTCAAGGCCATGAGGATGGGGAGGTAGGAGGCAGACACTGTAAATCCCCTTCATGGCTTCCTTCTGATGACTTCCCTATGACTGACTCTCACACCTCCAATGTAGAAGAACAAAGGGGCAATCAGTAGCAGAGGAACTAAGATGATCAGCAAGCATAATGGGAGAAACAGATAAATATATTTTTTCAAAAATATTAAAGTTTTTCTATGCAGTCCTGAAACCTCACCTGCAACATTTCTGTCTGTCAAATCAGAAACACTGCCACTTATTTCTAGGTGTACCTGTGTTTGTCACCCTTTTATTTATCAAGTAAGGACTGTTGCGCTTGGCAAATCAACCTCAGCTATTAGGTAGACAGCTCACTAGGAAAATATAATGAATAAGGCCTTTTTAATCATTTAGTGTAGGTCAGTATAAACTGGACCATCCGGGAGTGAGTCCTAAGCTAAAAGAGTGGATAAAAATCTGTCTAAGTCATGGGATGCCACAATTATCTTTAACTCTGGGATACAATGAGATTCACTACCAAAGCAATCTTTACTGGTGTTGTTAATAAAACTATTCATTTTTGCAAATAAGCCATAAAGATGTGCAAAGATCCATCACTTCAGATGTGATGGTAATAAAGAGGAAAGACATGAAAAGGCAGGATGAAAGCATGCTAGAGCGTGAACAATAAGAGTTCTCATGAGGTTGCATAAACCGCAGTAGCTGGGGCACAGAATTCAAAGGTAGTGCATAGTTAGAAAGTAACAGGACGCAGATGTAATCAAAGATGAAAACCTTCAAGTGGCTAAGCAGTATTGGAAGGAAACAGGACAAAACTAGTTACACACCTGAGTGTATAATACAGAACATTATCACCTGGAAAGATAATACTTTACTAGCACTGTATAATCTTCTTGATTAAACATGCACTCAGCACACAGCGCATTTATTCATGCATATATGTATGCAAAAGATATAGCCATATGTAATACTGACGTTCAAGGATTTGAAGCATGGCTGCCCAAGACCACAGCTGGAAAACTTGGAAATCTGATGGCAAAGCACAAGTACAGCTTAGGAAAAAAAATCCTGTACTTTAGGCTGTTTATACAAGGGACCTTATAGCTACATCCCACACCTCCCATAGCTACACTCCACACACCCTATTTAATTATTCTAAATTCAAGGTTGCATTGCCTGTTAAGCCTTCTGAGACCAGATCCCTTCCACTTGACATAATCAGCTATGAACTTCTAAACATCTCTGGGAAAGAACAGCAATTTGGATTTTGATGTGGTCCCAGACTAAGTACTCAAGCAGTTGAAACTGTTGAGTTATACAACCATCTTTATATCACATGAAAAGTAATCTAAACAAAAAATGAAACCTGGATCAAGTGGCACCAGTTCAGGTGAAAGAAGAGGAGCTCAGAGTTTTCCAGAGGAACAGGACCCAAACAACAAAGTTAAAAGTAAAATAAATCAATAGATAAACAGATAAAGAGATAACGCTGCTAAATAAATATATCCTTTCTAACTTATCCAAGCACTATCTTTGTTTTGCATCATCATCATCATACAAATACTTGTGTCTGGAGAATTTCTCCCCGGGCCACTGCTGAAAATTGGCTTCATTCCAAGTCGCACCTTCCCGGTAAACAAATGTTAAATAAAAATAAAAAATCATGATCTTCATCTTCATCACTGTCTTATCAGGTAGGATATTCATCTTTGGTGCTGGAAGGTCAGAAGACTCAGGGTTCTATTCCCATCCCAGATAACTGGATTAACTTTTCACTGCTGACACTGCGTTGTAGGTACTTCACTCCTGAATGTGCCATCCTTCAAATGAGACATTAAACCAAGGTACCATCTGCCTGCAGTAGTGAGAACTCAGGGGGATGTAAAAGATCCCATGACACTTAGCAAAACGAGCAAAGGAATTCCCCAGTACCCTGGCCAGAGGTCCACTAGTCAGTATGAATACCACCTTGGTTCTCCCCTGAGAAGAAGCTACTACCATAGTAGGACTAACCCAGTCAACAAAGCATAATAAATAATTGTAAATAAATAAATAATCATCATCATCAATAAAATAACAATTACTTGCTTGCAATCCCTCCAATAAGTCTTGGATGCACATATTGAAATATTCTGGCTCCTGCACAGAATACTGCAAAACTCCACATAGGTTTTATTCAGTCCATACGAAGCTCATCACATCATCACTGCAGGGGTCTTAAGAGACCCTGAATTTAACCATCAAAGGAGCAGTTCTCTAGCTCTCAGATTTTTCGTCTCACTTAGGAACCTTACTTGTGGAATAGTACCAAAGGCATCAGCCATATCAAAGGAGATCAGGCCAGACTAATAGCCTTCATGATTTAGTCATAAAACTAGATCATACTAAACTGATTTTTCTTTTAATAATGCTATTCTAACAGAAGTCTCTAGGGTGTTATACAAAGCTGGTATTAGACAAGTTTAATCCAAGTGATGATTCACAACAGTTTCCCAACAAATAAAATGGAGCTGATCGGAGATTTAAGACACTGTCTACATCCACAGTACAAGTGTGGCATAGTGTGTACTCATTCCTAGAGACATTCAGAACCACATTACGCTTATAGGAGCATTAGACACATTATCTTGTGTGAGCACAGTAGCCACAGTTATGCTGCGGCCAAAACTGTTATATGGTCACATTCAGGTCACAAACACGTCCACCTGAAATCTCCTACCGTAGTCATATCCAGGACTTTTGGAATTCTATTCCAGCTGCCAGAATGCAGCTCCCACCCCCACCCAAGTTTAGCCTTCTCTATCCCAGACAGTGCAGGTATCTGGAGAGGACACCTTTTCAATACTTAAAAAATAAATGTCATCAAGGAATGACAAGCTTAAGCAAGAGAAAATATAGTTAGCTAAGCAGATAGTCTGAAAAAATAATTTAACAAAACATACAATTTAATAAGGCAAACATAGTGAGTATACTAAGGCATTATTAAAATCTGAAATGTGGTGCATTCTATTGTACTATATATATATATATATCTTTTCTTGGTACCCATATGAAATGCTGGAACCCGCTAGAGCAAGTCCTGAAATAAAGACTGAATGGATGAATGATCGAACATAAATATATTAAATTTGAGATGCCATTTCTAAGAATATTCCATTTTCTCTGAGGTACGGTATTCTTGGAGATGGTATATATATATATATATATATATATATATATATATATATATGTATGTGTGTGTATATATATATATATATATATATATATATATATATATATATATATATATATATATGTATGTGTGTATATATATATATATATATATATATATATATATATATATATATATATATATATATATCCCACGGGATGGGGGCTTGAGATTTTTGACATTCGCTCTTCTCCTGTGTTTTTGGTCTTTTTTTCATCTTATTAGCATTCAGCATTTCAAGACCCAACATTTCAATAGGAAGACATCTTTTTCTTTTGATGTATAATCAGTGGCGTATATAGTGTACGCATAGCTACAGCCTTGTCTCCTGCCATAAAACTGCCAGTTGTGCTAAATTACTGTACCTGTTGCTGTATAGTACAAGATATTATTAAGCTGGTTAGAATTTCTAGAAAGATTCCAAAAGTCACAATTTAACTTTGCTCATAAGGTTCTCCAGAAGAATGCTTTTCTCATTCTTTGTCATTAATAGCAGTATGGACGTCTGATAGGACTCTTTCATAGTCTAGTACTCTCATTCTGCAGGTCCTTCAGTAAGAAAAACAAAACAAAATATAATCCTCATATTCTTAGCATTCATTATATTCCTATAATTATTAATGCTCTTTCTTCCTCGATCTTGTTCTTTCCTCATTATATTCTATCAGCCATCCTTACATTCTAATATCTATTCTGCTTTTGCTCTGTTTCCCTGTTTTGTTTTTTTTGTTCTCTGTCTGCACTCTTAACTTGTATAGTGCACTGTTTCTTTTCCAAAAATATACGTAGTTCACTGGTTACAAAATTGTAAAAGACATCCATGCAATATCCAGTTTTCCTCAATGTTTTATAATTACAAACCCTGCAGTGTCAACCTCTGCTTCAGGCATGTTTTACTTTAATCAGTAGGGTCATGGATATAATTGTATGACTTTCCGCTGTGTTCTATTTCTCCTGATCTAATACTGATATGCCTTTTCTTTTATTGTAATTTGCTGTATTTTACTTTCTGCATATAATGGTTGTGTCTAATTGTGTAGAGTATATGTCTTCAGACTGCCACTGAAAATGGGCCTTGCCAAGCTAAACAAAATCTTGGTCAGCACAGAAATATTAAATAAAGTGCCTTTATCTGTAAATATTTTCTGTGCAAAAATCACAAATTTATTTCAGAATTTCATTGCAGAAGATAAAGGACTGTGTAGCAAATCCAAAAATAGTTGTTAGCTCCATGGTGTAGAGGTTGAAGGACCTGAATATGACCCAGATGACCTGGGTTTGACTAAAGGACTGGACAGCTGAGGAGCTCACTGGCAACAAGAAAGAATGAAGGCACTTTACCTACTTATATCTGCGTGGGTGCAAGGAAATGGTTGTGTACTTACAGGGTGCAGATAAGGTTTGAGTTCTGTTAAGGGTGTGAAGCTGTTGCAAAATATACTTGCCTATGAGGGACTTGTCCAAGGTGAGGTCACCATGTATGTTAGAACCACCTCTAACAGGGCACGCATACCCCACTCAATTGGTATGTTTGGAGCATAAAGGAAGCATGTCTATGTAACAGAAATCTCATAGCCAAGCCAAGCAGTATGACAGATCTGGCACACTCACTTCCCATTCAGTTTGGTAACAGTCCATAGGTCCACTGTGCCTATGGTCTTCTCCCATAAGGAGGACCATTCCCAAAAGGGTTGGACTGGTGTATCATCACAGACTGGACAAGAATCTGTGGAGGAAGAAGCAGTATAGATCAGCTGAGAAACCTGAAGTCTGTGGTGGACTGCAATGGAAAAGTGATGAAAAGGCATTTTAAACTGAGATGTGGCCTATAAATGTCAATAACTATCACACATTTTTTAAAGATGGCGGCACCTTGTGTGGCAGTGGCCTCTCTGGCTCCCTATGTGTTGTGTGTGTTTTTGTACTAAATTTTTGTAAGTTGTCGAGCTGTCATCTGTCTGTGGAGTCCTTTTTGACTTAGTCAGATGTGCGGCTGACTGTGGCTGTGGTTCTTGTTCAATCATTGGATCTGCTACATTTTATTTGGAGATATTGTGGTCACTGTAGCTGTTCAGGCCTTTGGCTGGTGAGCTGTGCTGGATGCAGTTGGTGGAGGCCCAATTTCTGTATACTGATTTCTCGGATTGGAAATGGAATTTTTCTTGGTCGGAGGGACCAGACTGGGTATTTGGAGTCATAAGTGGTGATGAAGATGATGTTCGTGAAGAGCGTAGATGGTGAGACTGCAGAAAAGAACATTGAACTGGTATGGCCATTTGGGCCTTCAGGTGGTGGCAGTTATGCTGGATGGTGGGGACTGTGGAGAGAACGTTGAGCTGGTATGGCCACTCAGGCCTTCAGGTGACAGTGGTATTACCGGATACAGGTAGTGGACACCTGACTTTTTTGTATCAATCTGACTAGGTCTGGAGTCTGAGGTTCTGTTGATCTGAGGGAATCCAACTAGGAGTTTTGGATTTTGGCAGTGTTGAAGTTAGAAGCGGTGTGGAGGGATCGATTAATTGTGCATGGAAGAGGGTACCTGTGCCTTCGGTTGTCAGTGTCAGACTCTGCTGTTGTTGTGCTTACATCTTCTTGTTTTTGTGTTTATGTTGTATATGTTTTATATATATATATATATATATATATATATATATATATATATATATATATATATATATATATATATATGGGTCTATCTTAGTACATCGACAATTCACAATACCGAAAACGGATTCACCGACACCATAATATCGAAAGTCACGTTACCGACGCCAGAAGATCGACAAGGCAGAAGACCGACGGAGGAAGACACCGACGCTGAGAAGCTGCGCTGGGGAAAGGATATGTAAGTATGCGGTAGTGACGGACGATAGGGTGCGAGTAAGGTAAGTGTGCGATGCTGGTGTTTAGTAGGGGTGGGATAAGTGAGTTAGGGTTAGGCGGGTTAGGTGAGTGTGCGAGTAAGGTAAGTGTGCGATGTTGGTGTTTTGTAGGGTAGGGGTGGGATAAGTGAGTTAGGTTAGCGCCGGGTTAGGTGAGTGCGAGTAAGGTAAGTGTGCGATGTTGGTGTTTTGTAGGGTAGGGTGGGATAAGTGAGTTAGGGTTAGGGCGCCGGGTTGGGTGAGTGTGCGATAGTGACGGACCTTAGGGTAAGGGTTTGGGTCAGGGTTGTAGATAGTTGTGTATGTATGGGTTAGTGTTTGTTTGTAAGGATTTTGGTGTGCTTGTGTTGTGTGTGTGGGTGTTGGATAGGGGATGTGTTTTGTTTGTTGGTATGATGTGTCGGGTGTATGCGATGTCGTGTTTGTGAACTGTCGATCTTCTGGCGTCGGTTAAATGACTTTCGATGTTTTGGTGTCGGTTAATTCGTTTTCGGTATTTTGAAATGTCGATGTACTAAGATAGACCCATA
This sequence comes from Protopterus annectens, assembly GCF_019279795.1. Lineage (NCBI taxonomy): Eukaryota > Metazoa > Chordata > Ceratodontiformes > Protopteridae > Protopterus > Protopterus annectens. The sequence continues at coordinate 1,141,137,041 of NC_056747.1, read as the reverse complement.
TATATATATATATATATATATATATATTGTATATGAGCTTATTATGTGTATGTGAGATTCGAGAAATGTAATTTTGTTCAGCTGTGCAATTCTTGTGTACAGTCTGAATGACAATAAAATTTACTGTTTACTGCAATACATAAGGAAATATGCAGTGGGGGGGGGGTTCTATTCTTCTGGTCCTACCCACTTACTCCTCACAAAGTTTATATTTCATGCTTTAAGATCTGATTGTAGTCAGAGAAAGGGTATCGATGTATATGTTGGATAACTGCTCAGTGTTTGGAATAAGTGAAACTGTCACTGTTAGATATGGAGTATGAGGTACCTGCTATTCCTTTCTAAATCCTTAGTCTGAATCTGGTAATGCTTTTGAGGCAGTTGGAACTTTTCAGTCAGATATCAGCTTTTACCATTCTATCTTTCAATTTTTTGGTCTTTTTTTGGTTCTTATCCCATAATAATACTTCTTTATGGCCAATTCTTGGGCCCTGGCTTCACAGCTGAAGCTCTTCAAGGCATATTAAACAGGAGGTACAGTACAGCTGTCATACACTTTTGTTTCCTTCTTATTTCTAATAATTTTACTTTCTGTAGATGTGGCCCCTTTAAAGTAGTGCTTAAGTTTTGAAGGTAGAGCACAGAAGGTTAAGTCTATAAACTATCAATTAGTTTGGGGGTTGATTCCCTTGGGTACCACTTACACAATGTGCAAGTGTCAGCAGATCAATTACTCAAATCAGTGCTCATAAAGTATTCTTGAAAAAAGAATACATGCCTGGCTGACTTAACTGATTAACAAATTAATAAAAATAACAAAAGCAAATTTAATTCACATGCTCATCACTCCTGTTAAAGTAAGACATGTTTTTCTAAGTGTAGTATACACACTGACATTAAATTATATAAAAACAAAAATCAGTTCTGAAACAGTGGGCTTACTCAAGATGGGGTTCATGGCACTGTGTCAGGATAGTGGTTGCTGAATGCCAGCAACTACTTGCCAAAAAGCTACAGTTATCAAAACCTTTAATACCGAAAATGTTCTTAAGATAGTGCTTAAGAAACAGTAGGTCAATCAAATAAATTCTGATTTTGTCCCCTCCCCACCCCCATGACCCTACATTACTTATATTCTCATTATGAGATCACAGCTGTTTAATACGGAGTCAGTTGCAGGCCCCATATATACCCGTTTCTCACTGGATGTGTGAACGTGGAGTGAGAACATTAATAAATGAGTGAGCGGTAAGGAGTACTGGTGGCATATCCCATGAAATATGTAGTGTGCGGTGGGGCTTTTACCACTTCAGAATCAGTATTTCTGTGATTTGCCTTTTGTTATTTAAGTGATCTTTCACAGATGCATCAGCATTATGGGATTCAGTATTTGGACTTTTTAGTGAGTAATTGTTAACATTTTGACATTCAACAAGCATTATGTTGATAAAGTATCAAAAATCTCAATGAATGTTTTCATTACAATTGTGCATTTTACAATATCTTGCATTACATGATAGTGTAGTTATAGCATTCTCAGGTGCTAAGTTCCTCGTTCAAATACGGACAAATCACTGGTATTACTCAGATTTAAATAAGGATGACAGCTGTATGGGGAGAGGCACTAGGATTTTTAGGCTGTGTGTTTTACAGTATTTGAGGAACTTTGGAGCAAGACTTTGTTTTCAGCAAGTTGTTTATATTTTAAATTTAGCTGGATATGGGGATTTCAGCATGTATGTGTGGAGTTTAAGGATCACTTCAGGAACCATAGGAAATATTTGAAGTTGGACTCACAAAATTGTGTTCACTGAATCTCTGAAACATAAAGCCCAGAGCAGAAAGTGGATGGGCAACCACACACCCACTCCCACAACTAAATATAACTTATTGTGAGGTCACAATACTCTTGATAGGTTGGAGTTCTGTGAGGGCAGTCTTGGTGCCTTGTGCAATTCCTTAATCTGGTATCCCCCTCAGCTTTAAGTTCATAAGTTCATAGGTAATTCCTAAGCTAATGACCCTCAGTCCTTTTTAAGCCAGGCCATGCATCACAAATACATTTGACCAGTTCTGATATCCCTCATTTTATTGGGTGTATAGCATATGATATGATATAGGATATGAGTGATTGAGCATTTACAAGCTTCTTCTTTCTAATAGAGACATAGTGGTAGACCAGGGAAAAAAAATCATGATTCCCCATCCACTGATTTAAGTTGCACTTGAATACATCAGGGAGGAATTCTGCTTCACATGAATGTGAAACCTGTCCCAGTGAAGGGGTAGTCTCTGAGACACATACCTGTCCATCCAACTAGTCTTATTTATGTTGCAGGCAAGGTTTACTTCCTCATATCAGTTATTCCTAATGCCATTTGTTTTGTAGATGTGCAGCAGGTCCATAAGACCTGGATCAGAGAATGCAATGAAGGCCAGGCTTAGATCACCACTGAGCAGTCTATAACTGACTAAGTACTTAAAGCTTTGAGGCAGTCCACATAGGACATGTGGTCTACACCATGTACTACTTTTGTGAGGGACTTCTATGTACACTCCAGTTGTTGCATATGCCTGATCGGGTACATGCCGAAGAGGGCATTGTACTCAATTATTGGTCTAATGAGGGCTGAGTACAAAGGAACAATGACATCTTTGGACAAAGATACCATACTCTTGATTATAAGTTGTGCAATGTTGAATGATCACCTTATACAGTAGGGACATGATGGCCAAAGGCCAGGTCACAGTCTACGTGTCCCCAAATCTCTGGCCATAAGGTCAGCTCTTAGGGATGTATTACCAGTGCAATAAGTTCCAGGGGTGGTTGTCTTTCCAAAAACTATACTATTATGCATTTGTTGGCATTAAGTTTTAGACTGTGACTCTGGCACCAGTTATTATAGTCAGGTCTATATTATATACTCGAGGGTACTAAATCTCGACTATCCTTTCATCAACGCATATGTGTCGGACATCCACTTCAGAGAATAGGTACATCATTGATTTCTTTCCAAGGGAAAGAAATCGGTAGGCCAAATACACACAACACAATATAACAAACACTATGAAGTGGGGAGCCAATGTGAGGGGCTGTGCCTCCCACACACCCCCTAACTAGATATACTAACTCTGAGATTGCACTACAGTGGGGAAAGGGCAGATTTAAAACAATGGCCAACCGATTTCTTTCCCTTGGAAAGAAATCAATGATGTGGCCGTTCGCTGAAGTGGACATTCAACACATATGTGTCAATGAAAGGGTAGTTGAGATTTAGTAATTTCAAGTATATAATATAGACCCATTATAGTCTGTGTCAGACCTTATTGGAGGATGTTTGCATCTTTAGTGGATTCTATGACTGTGTCTAGTTTGCAATCATCTGAAAACTTGACCATCCTGAGGCATTTGAAGTTGGCCTTAACTTCAGAGAAGTAGATGTCAAAAAGGAGTGGCTCCAGCACTGAGCCTTGGGGGACTGATCCTTTTTGTGGAGATAGACTTCCCTATCCTGACTTCTTGTGTCCTATCTGTGAGATAGTTAGCTATCCAGTGGGTGATGTAGGGGTTTATGTCTAATTCATACTTGAAGACCAAAAGAAGACAAAAAGTTTCTCAAAAAAAATCTTGTATTCCAAAACAAACAAGAAAAAAGAGTTCTTTCTCCTTTTCTTTTAAAACTGCAGCAGTCCAATTGCTACATTTGTCACATCTGTACCAAGTGAATTCCAACAATTTATACCACACAGAAAGTGCTGAAGGACTTCAACCCTGACTGCAAATGCAGCTTTGAATGCTGGTAATGCACTAAAGACCAATTGGCATTTGCCAATTGTGACATGTAATACTTTGTACCCTAGGTGGCTGTCTCCTTTACCCTACGCTAGCTACATCTTTGATATTTGTTGAAACAGATTCCCACAGAACACAGATTTTGGAATATTCCCTTTTCAGGAAAAAGCTAGTATAAAATTCTAAAGACATAGCGTTGTACATGATTTTTTGACAAAGGCTAATCTCTACTTCATTTTTGTCTGACTGTGAAACATTCCCTTGTAACCTCTCTTGTAGACCTCTAGATACACCCTGGGATTCAGAAAGGGCTGCCGCCAGTGAAAAGCCTTAACTCTACTGTTTCCAGCTTGTGGGAGCCTTTCCCGATTCAGAGACAGACCCTTTGTAGTGTTTCTACATGTTTTGTAGAATCACCACGGTGGCTCTCTCCATGGCCAATCTCCATGCTAATGAGACATTCCAATGAAGCAGTCTATGCTAATTAGCTCTGTGCTGTTCCCTGGAAATGCTACCAGTAAGGCTTTTATGCAGCTAACTTATTTACAGACTTGATCAGCTGTGTAAGTTAGCACAGCATGTTGACTTAATAAATTTGGCAAAAAATTCAAATTTATCCATTATTTTTTTGTGTGTGACACTTCATTAGAGGTTAGTGCTGCGAAGTTTAATGGACAGGTAGTGGTGAGATTTAGGAATACATGAACAGATTTGTGTTTGGATGTGTGTGTGTGTGTGTGTGTGTGTGTGTGTGTGTGTGTGTGTGTGTATGTGTGTGTGTGTGTGTGTGTGTGTGTGTGTGTGTGTGTGTGTGTGTGTGTGTGTGTGTTTGTGGCTGCATATGTGAGTGTATGCAGAGGGATGATTAATCGTGTGTGTGTGTGTGTGTGTGTGTGTGTGTGTGTGTGTGTGTGTGTGTGTGTGTGTGTGTGTGTGTGTGTGCATGCGCACGTGCCTCATTTGTGTTGGTAGGGCTGTCATACTTCTAAATCCCTCTAGAATAACAAACTGATCACGCAATATTGGGGAGAACACTAAACACCATGGAAATATAATTATTATTCTGAAGTCACTTAAAAAGTTAATAGAACAACAGTTTTGCTGCATGCAAGATGTATGGAGAAGTAAACATTAGACACCAGGATATTCCTTAAATTTTGCTTCAAATCACTTTAAAAAAACTACTGGGAAAAGGCTTTGAATTCTGTACCCTTTGAAAGGAGAATAGCTTGCTAACAATGGAAAGTTGTAGTCGTCTGGCTAACTCTAGACACAAAGAATACTTTTTAAATATTACCTTAAGTGAGCAATGGAGAAATGGCTTGAAATCTGTTACTCTTAGCAGAAAAAGCTGCTCATTAACAATGCAGATGTTAAGTTCTTTGCCCTAAGACTAGACCCCATTGATATTCTTTAAATATTACCTTAACTCATTCACTCCGGAGCAGCTCAGGAAAGGTTGCCTGCTTAATTCCACCATAGGAATAACAGTGCAGCCTGATCTAATTTTTAGAAAATCCATTTGTAAATCCATACAGAAAACAAATGTTCATAACTCTTTAACTGTAAGAGCTAGACTAAAAATGTAAACGCGAAAGTTTTTCAGCAAACACTGACCTTTTCAACAGTGTAAATGTTGACAGTGTATATCAAAGTCATTATTAAATATTTGGCAAGGAATGCTGATATTGTGCATATTTTTTACCTTTTTGGAAAAACAAAGCACAATATCTTGGTCAATGTCCCATGCAGACCCATACAATTTGAATGTAATTTGCTAATATGAATGTCAGCTTTAAAATGATACCTTAACCATTACTGTGTGATATTCCTTTCTGTAGATATTCACATAAATATGATTAATATATTATTTTTCATATTTGATTAATAAACAAAGCATAATATCTCATCACCTGTAACAGACAGAGCCTACATATCAGTGTAGAAGTTGTGCATCTGAATGTCAGCTTCAAAATGATGTATCATTTGTGTGATCACCATGCTCTCTTGCAAAGATATGGGCATAATAATGAAAAGTATTGCAAATGTACAATTTTCATAATCTTACAAGACTAAACAAACTGTGATATCTGTACATGTGTAGAATGCACAGACATAGTTCTTTTACCATGTTGTAAGGAGTAACACTGTCTTCAAAATAAGATATTATTTGACACACTGACATGCACCCTTGCAAAGTTATTTACCAAAATATGAAAAAAATTCATAATTTCCATAACCTAATTCCAAACAAACTTTGATATCTGCCTATGAGTACAACATACAGGCAAAATTCTTTTACCATATTATAACCAGCAATACTGTCTTCAAAATGAGATATTACTTAGCACATTCAGATGCTCCCTTGCAAAGTTATTTACCAAAATATGAAAAAAAAATCATAATTTCCATAAGCTAAGTCCAAAACAAACTTTGATATCTGCACACGAGTACAACCTACAGGCACCATTCTTTTACCATGTTATAACTATCAATACTGTTTTCAAAATGAGGTATTACTTAGCACATTCAGATGCTCCCTTGCAAAGTTATTGACCAAAATATGAAAAAAAAATCATAATTTTCATAACCTAAGTCCGAAACAAACTTTGATATCTGCACATGTGTCAATCATACAGGCACAATTCTTTTACCATGTTAGAATCAGCAATACTGTCTTCAAAATGAGATATTACTTGGCACAGTCAGATGCTCCCTTGCAAAGTTATTTACCAAAATATGAAAAAAAATCATAATTTTCATAACCTAAGTCCGAAACAAACTTTGATATCTGCACATGTGTCAAACATACAGGCACAATTCTTTTACCATGTTAGAACCAGCAATACTGTCTTCAAAATTAGATATTTCTTGGCACATTCAGATGCTCCCTTGCAAAGTAATTTACCAAAATATGAAAAAAAAATCATAATTTCCATAACCATAAGTCTCAAACTTTGATATCTGCACATGTGTCAAACATACAGGCAAAATTCTTTTACCATATTATAACCATCAATACTGTCTTCAAAATGAGATATTTCTTGGCACATTCAGATGCTCCCTTGCAAAGTAATTTACCAAAATATGAAAAAAAATCATAATTTCCATAACCATAAGTCTCAAACTTTGATATCTGCACATGTGTCAAACATACAGGCAAAATTCTTTTACCATATTATAACCAGCAATACTGTCTTCAAAATGAGATATTTCTTGGCACATTCAGATGCTCCCTTGCAAAGTTATTTACCAAAATATGAAAAAAAAAATCATAATTTCCATAACCGTTATTTGCCAAGATCAGAGAAATTAATTTTACACAACACATTTCATAATAGTGTTTTACTTACTATACTGGTCTGACTTGGTCATGGGTGTTTTCCATTCTTCTCACAATCATGCATGGCTCTCCTCATGCCATTGTGGAGGTTGGTCAAGAAGAACGCAATGCCCTCCTCAGTTAGGTGAATGCCATCCCTTCTGAACCAGTGAACATCTTCCCTTCCAGTGACTCCCAGAACAGCAGGAGACAGTCTTATCTGAAATAAAGCATGGGTAGACACTGACAAGGGTGCCCAGCCATGGCACATGTAAAGAGAAAAAGCAGGGCAAGGACCACCGCTCCACTAATATGCCAAGGACAGGCATGGGGCTCCAGATGTTGGTTATCTGTAGTGTCCCATAGCTGTGCCGGCTGCCCACTCAGACTGCTGATACCACTATGGTCTCATGACCTCCTTCAGTGTCAGCAGTCTGCCTTACCTCTGCCTTTTCTCTTGACATGTGCCCATTCAGCAGTGGACCTAAGGGATGAGGGACTGAAGTAACTCACTAATTTCTGTCCTGACCTTCATACATTTACTACTCTCACCTACATACGCTGACTACACCTCAAGGCAGGGAGACTGAGTGGAGAGCTACATCAAGGCAACATGTCAAAAGACCAAGACTGACCCAGGCTGTGTCTTTTTGCATGTTTTTGCATTACATCACAGTGGCACACCCAAGCCCATGCTTACCAAGGACAGCAGCACTATGGGACTGTGCTGTAGAGTCTCCAGATTCCCAAATGCCATCCCGGTGGATCACAAGATCCATGCTGGCTGGGTATGCCCCTTGTGATGAACCCACCAACCTAAGAGCAGTTGGCAAAACAAAATTGAAGAGGGACCTTCCTGGCATTGGTGCTGAAGGGCTTGGCTGCTAACTGACATGGGGCACAGAAAGAGCACATGTACACTGAAAAAGCAGGTGAGGCACTCTGCTTTACCTCTGCCTTTTCCATTTACATGTGTCCTTTCTGCAATGAGTAGAAGGCAGGAGCTAATGTAAGCCCTGTTGTCCTGACCTACATACACTGACTACACCTGAAGGGAGGGAGACTGAGTGGAGAGCTACATCAAGGCAAAATGTCAAAAGACCAAGACTGACCCAGGCTGTGTCTTTTTGCATGTTTTTGCATTACATCACAGTGGCACACCCAAGCCCATGCTTACCAAGAACAGCAGCACTACGGGACTGTGCTGTATAGTCTCCAGGTTCCCAACTGCCATCCCGGTGGATCACAAGATCCATGCTGGCTGGGTATGCCTCTTGTGATGCAACCAGCAGCACAATATTTGGCGATGGGACAGCATAAGGTTTTTGGCTGCTCCCTTTCCAGTGACTCCCAGAACAGCATTAGACAGTCTTATCTTATCTGAAATAAAGCACGGGTAGACACTGACAAGGAAGTCCAGCCAGGGCACATGTAAAGAGAAAAAGCAGGGTAAGGACCGCCGCTCCACTAATACGCCAAGGACAGGCATGGGGCTCCAGATGTTGGTTATCTGTAGTGTCCCATAGCTGTGCTGGCTGCCCACTCAGACTGCTGATACCACTATGGTCTCATGACCTCCTTCAGTGTCAGCAGTCTGCCTTACCTCTGCCTTTTCTCTTTACAGGTGCCCATCCAGCAATGGACCCAACAGCCTGGTCACAACTTTGATGTATAGTGTGCTCTGCACATCTTACTGCTGTCAGCAGTCTGCTAGACTCTTACGGCCATGGTACTCACCAAAGCATTCCATCCATAGGTTAATCTTGCAGGTCGGGCATCCCCATGATGGTTCAGCACGTTTTCCCTTGATGGCACAGTTTTTGCATCGTGCCTTCCACCATTTCACTGGAAAGTGTGAGCCTTCTTCAAATCGTGTCATGGGCTCTGGGATGGTAATCTCTATGCATCTTTTCCTCTTCTTGTAGGTGGTCAGGAGGTGCATGCCTAGGTGTCTTCTAAACTGTAACTGGCTTGCCGCAATAAAACGGCCAGAACGTGAAAGCTGCCGGTGGCTAGCACTCTCACGAAATAAAATGTAAGCATTCACTATGGCCACATCCCATAGGAACCAGAACAAGTACAGCCACCATTTCCTTGCCTTCGAAAGCAGTTGGATACTGCGTCCTGAGCTGATCAGCTCGGTCCACCCCATTCATATATGTGTTGTACATGTTTACAACTGGTGGACATGGCACTGCAGCTTTTGTTCCATCGTGCTGTCTCCTGCGTATGCTGGAGACTGCCAAGGTTGGGTTACTATTAGTGGACAGCAGAAATACTGGGTTGCTATCCTTCCATTCAGTTGCAAGCAATGGTCCACTCTGCAGCTGCTTGTAGAACCCTCGAGGCGCTTTACCAATGGCTTGTCGGTTGAATGTTACAGGCCATCCAGACCTATTGGTGCGCATGGTTCCACAGCAGTACAGTCCGTCCTGCAGCAGTTGCTGTGCCAGAGGGACAGATGAGAAGAAGTTGTCAAAGTAAATGTGATGCTTCTTTCCAATCAGCCCCCGTGTTAGGTTGACCACAACTCTGTGTGCCAGTCCAACGTCTGTGGTCTGCTCTGCCTTTCCAGTGTATACCTGGAATTCATGCACATAACCATTATGTGAGTCAGCTAGCACCCATACCTTAATGCCATACCTCTCCGGCTTGCCAGGCATAAACTGTCTAAATGTCAGACGTCCACGGAAGCCGACCATGGCGTCATCTACTGCCACATCATGATGCACATTATACTGTGTCCTACATGCATGAAGTACGGCATCCAGTATTGGCCGTACATGATGGAGCTTGTCATGACCCACAGAGCCCTGTGGTCGTCTGAGGTTTTTGTCATTGCAGTGAAAATACTGCTGAATTTTTTCAAACCTCTCCCGGGTCATGTACTCGGCTATTGGGAAATGACCATACAGATGGTGCATTTCCCAGTACTGCCTGTATTTTGGAACATGTACAATAGACATGTATATTCTGACACCTAGAAATGTGCTATGTCTCCAGGACAAACTGGACTCCACCGCTTATCAACCTTGCCTGCTGCAGCCTGCCTCTGTGCAGCATAGCGGTTAGTTTCATCAGCAATAAGCGAATACAGTTCCTCTGGGAACATCAAATTGAGGAAGTCCACCTCTGTGCTGTCCGAGTCCAGGTTGGTAACTGGGCCGACTGGACACACAAAATCATCGATGTGAACTGGTGTTAGGCGTTTCTCCCATGATAAGTTTCGTGGTGGGCATGATCGCCGTGCCTTTTTCATTAGCCTCCCAGAGTTTTGAATGCAAGGTACCCTGTGATCAGTGACATTACCCACTGGTTTGTACTGACTACTGAGTGGAGTACTCGCACAAATTCCATATTGCGGCACACTCAGATCCTTGCTTGACAAGCAGGTACTTCGGCTCAGATCCAGTGGACTTTCTCCATCTGAATAAACCTGCTGTAGACTACGCCTGAACTCATGTATAGTAGGAAGCATATCCGCTTCCTCTTCAGCACTAGGCCTGGCTTGGGACTGCAAAGGTCTGTTACTCGGGCCACGTCCGTGCCGTAACTCAGATAGAGGCAATTCATCCTCTGTGTCAAAATCTGATTCAAGTTGCTGACCACTATTGTGTGTGCCATCATACCTTAGCTGGGCTAGTGGCATGTCATCCTCACTGTCGTGGTCAGTTACATCAAGAGTAGTGAGCTCGGGGTTAGAGGGTAGGGGTCTGTCAGGAATCGCTGGGACAGGGGCATCTTTATCAGCAGTAATAGCCTTCTCGCGCAGACGCAAGCCAGTGGAATATGATCATCGGCATCATAATCGTCATTCTCACTCTGGTTTGGCTTACGCTGTGCATCAAGATCCAATTCCATTTCGGACCCACTGGTATTACTGTCAGAATCAGTATCCTCGCCCACGTAAACGTCGGTTAACTTCTTAACAGATGGCATCTTCACTGAGGGGTGTGATGTCGGGTGAATGCAAAGCTGAAAAACAGAATTGTATACAATATAATGTTACTCACCTGCACAGAGGCAGCTGAAAAGCAACACATGCAGTATGTAGTGATAGTTTAACACATTCAACTGTTTCATTATATGTTGTTCAGTTACATTAATTCACAAAGATATGAACTACATTAATAAAATGGATACTTATATCTGTATGTTATGTGAAAATACAGATATATATATATGTCTGTGTATATATAGATTATATTTACACACACATATATATATATATATATATATATATATATATATATATATATATATATATATATATATATATATATATATACATACATACACACACTATATATATATATATATATATATATATATATATAAATAAATATATATACATATATATATATATATAAATATATATACACACACACACATACACACACACACATATAGATAGATATATATAAAATAAAAAAATAAGGGGTTTCAGAGGCTAGGTAGTTGAAGAATGGAGGGGGTGGCTTGCAATGACTAGAAGCAGAGAAAAAAAACACAATCTGGCTTGTGCATTCATCAATGTGATAACGAGTTGTACTTATATAAATAACAGTGACAGCTCCTGATAGTTTTACCTGAAAAGTGATAATGACTCAGTGCTATATTGTAAATGACTTATTGCTAAGGTGATAATGACCTGCCTTTCATTACTGGAAAGGTATGCATGCTCTGACACAGGTGATAATTGCTGCACATCACCTGTTGAGTAGGTAATCATTATCTCCTTGTGCAGCTGTTATGTAAGACAGTAATTCAGTAAAATAGTATAACACTTAGCCCTTCCTCCCACACAAGTTGCACACATTACTGAAAAAGGCCAGAAAAATTCACAAAATGTAACATAGCTCCATGCAGGTAGTAGTCAGCAAGTAACAACATGGGTAACTTCTAGGCAAAACTAAATCATTCAGAATATCTGGAGCAATTGTTTATTTCTTGTGATGGTAGGAATGGACAGTCCGTTTCAAAACGGATCATTTTCAAATGAGTGTCCAAGACCATTACCTTTTGTTATAATCACAAAAAATCTATTCAAGTCAGGGTGAAGGCCCTCTCTCCAAAATGCATAGAGAAAATCTAGGTTCTGTTACAGGGTTGGATTCTAGAAAGAAAAGTTGTTTTTTTTCTATACACGTCTATGCTGTTTGATAGATAAAGCTTATGAGAGATGCTATGGAAAGCAAATAAACTAGCAAATGAAATAAGATAAATGTAGTACCCAAGACTGCATCACCAATGTACATTTATCTCCCTTCCGCCAATAGCTCTATTATCACCCTTAACAAAAATTATGGAAAAATGCATTCACCAACTATTAAACCATTTATCTCAACATAACATCATAGCAAACTGCCAGCATGGCTTTACGCCATCCCATAGCACCACAACTGCCCTATTATCCTTTACAGAAGCCATCAATAGAAATTGTAATAAAAACAACCTCTCTTCTGCACTCTTTATTGACCTGTCAAAAGTGTTTGACATGGTAAACCATGCCCTTCTTATCAACATTCTTGAATCCCTTTCCTTGACTGTCTGGCAGTTAAATGGCTCAAGTCCTACCTTACCAATAGGCAACAGGAAGTTCTCTGGGAAAATAATATATCATCCCTTCTGCCAGTCACCCTCGGAGTCACTCAGGGCTCTATTCTAGGTCCACTTCTTTTCTCACTGTTTATCAATGACCTCCATGTAGCTATTCCACAAGCCACCTGCATTCAATATGCAGATGATTCTACACTAGTATGCTCAGCAAACTCCCCATCTGATCTACATTCTCTAACACAGAATGTATTTAACATAGTTGAATCATGGTTCACAAAATGTTGCCTCCTTCTCATTGCTAAAAAACTAAGCTCCTTCTCTTTACACCTACCAGTAAGTCCTCCCCCATAGATTTCTCTGTCATCTCCAATAATGGCACAATTATATTCCATGACTCTACCACTAAATTGTTAGGAATTACCATTGACAATAACCTTACATTTGACAGCCACATAAATAACACCATAAAAACTGTCAACAGAAAAATAGGCTCCTTATATAGAATTAAACCTTTCCTAACGCCAATAGCCAGAACTAAGATTGCACACTCCCATTTAATTTCAACTCTTCTGTATGCCTCACCCATATATACTAAAGAAAAATAATCTTATCAAACTAACTAACTCCTATAATAACATCGCCAGATTTGCCACCGGCAATCCCTTTAGAACTCACCACTGTCTGAAACAGAGACATACTTCCACAAATCACCGAGCTCTGCTTGCCTCAACTCAGACCTAGAACGAACAGATGAGAACCCATCCCAGTGGATACCAAGGTATGTGTAGCCTTAAGAATTCTAGCTACAGATACTTTCCAAAGACCTACATGGGGACATTCATGGGGGTCTCACAGGCATCTGCATCCAGGGTACTCCACCAGTTCCTGGATGCCATGCTACCACATGCCGGTGAGCACATTTACTTCAACACCCGTGAGGAGAGGACCAGCAATATGCATCCCTTCCACCGTGTAGCAGAATACCCGGAGGTACTGGGTGCCATAGACTGCACACACATCCACATCAAAGCACCACCCAGTGAACAGGGTAGGGTCTACATAAACTGCAAGTGATACCCTTCCATCAACTGCCAGGTTGTGTGCAATGCCCAGGGCATCATGAATGTGTGTGTTGGCAGTCCTGAAAGTTATCATGACTCCCACATCTGGCATTCATCACAACTGTACCAGACATTTGCCAGTGGGGGTATCCCATATGGCCATCTGGTGGGGGATGCTGGCTATGCACTGGAGCCATGGATGATGACACCCATCAGAAATCCACACACACCCACACAAGAATGCCATAATGAGGTACACGCACAAACCAGGATCATTATAGACCATGTGTTTGGGATGCTCAAGTCATGGTTCAACTGCCTTGACATATCTTGTGGAACCTTGCAGTACTCTCCAGTCACATGTGCACACATGTTCATAGTACATGCCATGCTACACAATATGATCCTGTGGAAACAGCTGCAGCAGGAACAGCACAGGGAAGGGCCACACAGCCCACCACCATTGCCAAGGTCCCCACAGGCACAGAGGGACTCACAGAAGGAGACCCCTGAGCCTTGTCCAGTAGGCAGGTGTAGGCATGCCCAGAATGCTCAGGCCTTGGCAAAGAGGCAATGCATAGCACACACACACTGACACTGTAGGGGCCCCAGGGACTGACACCTCTCTCTTATTCGCACACAGTAAAATGGATGACATACACATCACATTACCTGTAACTTACCATGTATAGGCAGTGTACTGTGTGCATCCAACATAGGCGGCCCTCAAGCACCACCCTCACAACTGCCCCAAACACAAGGTAAGTCAGTCTTCTTAACAATAAATGAATGGATTAGTATGTTTTGCTAGCATATATATGGTAATGCAGCATACATGCAAGGGAATGGGGTGGCCTACTGGGAAAGCAGCACACTACTGACAGCTATGTGGGACACCAGGAAATGTTTGGCCAAAACTGGCCTCCACACACTATGCAGTAGTAGCCAAGGTGGCAAATCCCACTGCAGTATGTGTGTGGGGATTACTAACTGGGGGGTCATAGGTCACAGGCATGGATGTCAGGGTGGGGGTCTTATAACTACCCCTCACACCCACAGAGCAAGTCAGCTGTAGAAAACAACAGAGAAATGTCTGGTAAAGGCACACAAATGGTGGCAATGTTGAATTACCCCACTACACTCACACAGTGATAACACATCAAGACCTGCAGTTGCAGTAAGGCTATAAAGGGTAAGGAGTCTGAAACTCAAATGTATCCCAGTACAATCTGACCTGGGTCCTTTACATATATGCCTCTAGTCCCCAAGACAGGGCACAATAGTATGGTAAATGGAGCCAAAATGTAAAGCAAATATCAGCACAGTCTGTGCAAATGTCTACAGTTGACAGGTGTGCCCCCCATATAGCCACACAAATGCAGTAACATGCATGCTTGCAGGGAAAATAGCAGTATAGCACACATTTGCAAAGCTGTACCTATACACAAAAAAAAAACATGTTGCCTGTCCATAATATGCAGGGGTCAATGAGCTATGTGTATGTGTGGTTAAATCCCCTACACTGCATGTGGCTGCTGAGCATCCCTGGCCTCTATCGTCCTATTCACTCTCTGTTCAAACTACTTTTACCTAATCTTTCTGCTACTGGCCGTGCCCTGCTGGACATCCAAGACCTACCAAACTCACCTACCTTACCCTGTTTGTCTAACTCCCACCTGGAAAACCAAGGTATTCCCTGAACTGAACTCCACGATACAAGAAAGTATGTTAAATGAGGTTCTACCTCCCTCTACATCTATGTGATATTGTTGTATAACTTGCTAGGTCTCTAGTATTAACCAGTCAGAACAGCCAGCAGCCATAACCCCTCTGCTTTGCTTTGCTCTGCTCTACTCTGAACTCCCCCTTACCCATGTTATTATAGCCTTTCTAGTATCTATAACTCCTTCAAGCTTTCACTTCTGAGCTCTTTTTCTTACCTCCAGCCTTCTACTGTGGCTGCCACTTTATGTATTTTCAGGTTTTGACTACTAGATGGTAGTCTTTACCCAGCTCTAATTTCTTCTCTCACTTTTTTACTGCTTACTACACCATAGTATCTCATTCTTCTCTTTTTCATCTCACATATACTAGTCCTTTTCTTCCTAAAGCCTCTCTATTTTCCTTTTCTTACAACATCCACATAACCCTGCCTCTACCACCCTTCCCCTGTACTTACCTTCTACTATACTGATTGCTTTTTCTCACCATCCGGCTGTGTCTTTCCTCCTTCAGGTCTTAACCCCGATACCCTACCTAGACTGTACTAGCTGTATTGTCCCCTCTTTTATTCTTCTTTAATTTCTCTCTCCCTTTTCCCCACTACCTTTTCTCTTCCTGCCTATTAGAACCTTAGAATCTGTTCTTAACCTTTAGCTCTTCTCTGCTTAATCTTCCAGTTAGCTTCTGCTGTCTCCACCTTACTCCTCCCTCCTACCTTACTACATCCACTCCAAACCTATCATAAGGAATTAGTTTCTGGAGGCGCCATCTTTAAATCCCCTGCACTGTGTGTGGCAGCTGAGTGTCCCTGGCCTATATATCATCCTATTCACTCTAAGTGTGCACCCATTTTTCTACTGGTGTTTTATTTCTCACTGTATTACTTATGTTTTAAGTCATGTTTTATTGTCTTTTTCTGTAGTGCAGCTCTAATTTTTAGTACACAAAGCCTATTCTAAATGCTTATTTTGTATATGTCCTTTCTGTCACACCTTGTGGCTTCTGTATGGAATCATTAATAATTTAGGAACCTTGACCAGTGCTACCAAATACCTGGTGTTAGCGGTGCAAGCTTATCTCGCAAATGTAATTTTTGTTAAACTGCATTGCTTTGTGTTTGCTTTCGCTAACCCTGGCACATCTATTGGTCATTTCTTCACAGTCAATGGGCAACATTCTTACACCTCTGCACTATTTATCCTGCATATGTGCTTATCTATACAGTAATTGGCGTAGAATCCTTCCTGCTAACCGCCAACATGTTAGCCTTCTAAACTAGCCACTCTGACGTTTTAAGTTAGCTAAAGTGCTTACAAACTGCAATAGCACATTGTGAACATCTGTGCTGCAACTATTCCTCATTATAGCCGTGGATTAACCTCCTGACTCAAACAAAAGTAACTAAATTACTAGATTTATCGTGTTTGTCCCCTTTGGATCCACCGACACAACACACTACGCAGCGGTCAATCCCCCAATGTCTTTAAGGACTTTGTCCCTCTACTGTCCATAGTCTGACCTAACAAATGCATTTCTAATCTAAAACGTAAGTATGCAATGCAAAACACCTTAATCCTTTACTTGCCAGTTGGAATTGCTCGTGTGTTAGAATTGCCCATGTGTTACTCGGAGTAATGCTGATAATCACATTAGTGGCTCCCATCTAAGCAACAATTTGGCAGTGCGCTCATAACTGCAAAAGCTGATAATCACATTAGTGGCTCCCTTCTAAGCGACATTTTTGGTAGTGCGTTCTTAACTGTAAAAGCTGATAATCACATTAGTGGCTCCCATCTATGCCGACATTTATGGCTGTGCGCACTTAACTGCAAAGGTGGCAGTGTAATCATTCTGTTTCTAGTTGGACCTTCCTAGCACCAGTGAACATTGTACCTTCACTAGATAAGCGGTAACCTGCAGTTTTATTTGACTTTTTAACTGTGGATTCATTTGGTCCAACTAAAGAGGCTACTTGTTTCACTTAGCCTGACTCCATTTCTACATACGCTTTGAAATACTGAGTCTTGTATTCCTTCGCTTCGCCCTAGCTGCAGTAGTTTTAGTCTAGTTGCGATGTTGCTTTATTCTCATTCTTAACAAAAATTGCATGGTAATCCTCTATTAACATATGGCGAAGAATTTATGGCTATGTACATACGCAGAGAAACGGATAATAGACTCATCGACATCAGTTACAATACAACTTAGAAAAGACAAATTGGATCGTCACAGCAGGTGTTCAAATATCAACTATACACATCTACGACGGAACATCATTACAGTTTCTCTCCTCGGACGCTGTTTTAGAATCCAGTTTGAGGTCATCATCTGCCAAAGCCTTCCCAAAAACTATCAACAAAATAAGAAACCCAAAACGCAACACCTGATCAGGAGCCATGGTACTAAGTGCGGGTACCAATACACAATAAGCCCTGGCTTACGAACTCTTCCTACCAACAACAGTTAGCCTTCCCAAAAACAACTTCCTAAAAATAAGTTATTATCCAAAAACAGCGCACGCACACTGAGTGTTCTGCATAGTCTGAGCGCAGCAGAATATACAGGATTTCAAAAACTTAAGTTGCTCAGGAAGAACCTCCACATGCTTAAAAGTTACAAAATGTTAACTTGGGACAAAATGGTTAAAACTGGGGTGGAGTGAGAATATTAATATTATTATTATACTTGCATACAAACTGCAACGCAACTGCTTAGCAACCGCTCCACATTCAAAAACAATAATAAGGCCTGTGCAGCGCCAAAGTACAAGCACCCGCTGTCACCCTTACAAGAAATCGCATATTAATCATACCATTAAATTAATCTAATTTACCCAGCAATGAACATTTTAAAGAGACAGCACCGCAGCAAGTAAAACTTCTGTAGAAGTACGTTCACATAAAAAAATCAGTCCTCATAAAGCAAGAAAACCATGTATGCTGTAGCAGGGCAATATGTTACCTTATCTTACCTTACAGATCAGAGATTAAATGGTCTGTAGAAGAGACTTGTGGTTTGTTTTGAAAATGTACTCAGATCTACGGTGCAGGTCTTTCTTCCCGTAACTGCAGCAAAACTCCCCTGGTTCGTTCAGTTATCAGCAGGATAACTAGAGGGACCCAGCAGTAATTTTTACCATAGCATAGATAAAGAAAGGGAACTTTTAGTGCTGGAACCCTTATTTATTGGGATAGAACAAAGGGTTTTAGGTCAAGGGGTGGGAGGAGTTAAGTGTACTGTGATTGGACATAACGGCTTGCATAGAAAATCGGCTTGCTATGAGAAGAAAGTACAGAGTGACTTGCAAGCCGATTTTCTCCGAGAAGTCAAATATAACCACCACGTAATTGTATACTGAAAATTAAGCTGACAAGGTAACTGACAGAGTTCAGTTACTTTTTCATCTTAATTTTCAACTGTGGAGTTACTATCTGACTACAAAATTAACTGCGCTGGGAGAAGGCACTCGGGGTTAACAGAATGGAATTGCTATCTTCTCATGGCGCACTCGGTGCTAAGCACAGAGGCGCCATGAGAAGGTACTCGGTGTTAATGAGTTAAGTCAATTAAAAATGAAGACAAAGGGAGTGTTTCAAATGCTGCACCCTTCATATAGACTGCAGCGCTTTAACAAAGCTGAGCTTTGCTCCATTACACAGAGGATGTCATGAGCCATCAGGTCTTGCATCCTGATGTATTTCCTAAACAATAACAAGTACGAAGCTCTAACATCTGGAACTACTAACTGACTGTAATGGTCCATATGTTATCAGGGTAGGACAGCTATAAGAGGCAAATTCAGGAGTGTTTTGTAAAATCAGTGACAGCTGAGAAGGACAAGGGTGTGTCTCGTTTAATTTCTCCAAGTCTTTTGCATTTCTAATACCATGATAATTATGGACCCCATTCCTAAGTCAAAGTATGATTAAAGATCATGAAATCAGTATTGTTTCAGTCTATGATGTTAGCCAAAACTGCTCTTAGCAGCACCCACAACATGCCATGAACTGACTCATACAATTCATATGAGTTACATGTATCAGTAACATATCTAAATAAGGCTGTAAATTCCTTTTTATGAGACCTGTTACTCCTACTACTTTTGAAACTGT
This sequence comes from Protopterus annectens, assembly GCF_019279795.1. Lineage (NCBI taxonomy): Eukaryota > Metazoa > Chordata > Ceratodontiformes > Protopteridae > Protopterus > Protopterus annectens. The sequence goes on along the minus strand of NC_056747.1, from coordinate 1,141,117,472 downwards.
TTGGGTATCCTTCTTCCACAGTGCCCTAATTTCTTCCTGTAAATCCTGGTATTTTATGACTTTGTGTCTCTCTCTGTACATAAGACACTGTAATCACTGGATGTAGCAACTTCAGTAATCAATGCTACTTTTGTCTTCTTTTCATAGACTACTATATCTGGTTTTCTTGCGTCTCTTTTTGAACTGTTGGTAATGGGTGATCCTATGTGATATAAACTTCATCATTCTAAATAATGCTTTGCGGTTCATGTTTCCAATGCTTCTCAGTTACTTCAGTATTGTAACATTTGCACAATCCCCAATGCATCAGTCTTGCCACATTATTATACCTTTCAGTATACAGACCCTCTACCATTAGTATATCACACCCAGCAGCAAGATGTGCGACTGCTTCCAGTTCTGTTTTACAGAACCTGCATTTGTCTGTTTCTCCCACATGCTCAATGGGCTTTGTAAACTAATGTGTATGTAGTCCACTTCCTGAGCTGTCAATATTAACCTTTCATCTTTTGGTTTAAATTCACCTCTCCTTAACCATTCCTGTGTCAGATCCGCAGAAGGTTGACAGTGGGTGTGTCTGTGTGTGTGGGCTGATGCATCTATAAACATCCATGCTCAAAACGTCCAGACAAAGCCAGGATGAACACTAGATGGCAACAGAGAGAATTTTTAAATATTACTCAAAGTCTTTTAAAAAGTGAATACAAGTTCATACAGCAAGATTTTAGAATCACAATGCACTTTCTGAACAAGAAGTATAAAACTCTAATGTCTGGCATTATTTATTGCCGTTAGTTTTCACCAAGAACTGTGACTTGAATGTTAAAAATGGCACTTCCAAACAGCCTGACTACTCTTATGGGGACATAATAAAAAAAACATTATTCCTTCCCTAGAACAGTTTGTACTGAATCAGTAGCTTCAAAAGGAAAGGCTCTAACTTTTTATTTTAAATCTTTGAAGGACATGATTTATGTTTTTGAGAAGAGACTTCTCAAATATAAACTCTGCCAAATAGAAATGTGCTATTTAAATGAACGTATAAAGAAAAATGTTGTGCCACAAGGATTAAGAATTTTCAAGTTTCCTTTTGGTATTTATTATAACAAGGAGAATGTGTGTGAATTAACTACTATGTCTGACAAATGAGGGCTTGAATTAATTGTTAAGACTGTTTCATTTTATGAAAAAATGGAAGTTGAGCTGCAAAAGGAAGTAGAAAATTTAAACCAGATGATTTTAACTGATTTACTGTTTGAACAACATAAGAGTTTATATAACAAAATATTAAATAGTGTGGACAGAAAATGTGATGGTGTTTTCAACAAAAAAGCAAAAAAAATTGGCCCGAGATGTAAAACAGTACAAAGGTGGTAAAGTATATCCTACTGAGAGACTTTTTGCTCATAACCAAGGGAATAGTGATTTTTCCATTCCTTTTAGGCCAGTCAGTGAACAGGTTTCCAGTCCTATGGACTTGGAAATAATAGGTGATGAGGAACATTTCATTGAAGGGGAAGAAGAACCATTCTTTGATTATCAGGATTTTCCCTTTACCTCGACGCTCCAAAAGAATAGCGAGTCGCAAACAAGCGAACCTCCCTACTTACAACCAGGTGGTACAGACATACAGGGATGCCCCAAGGCAGTAGTGGAATCTACTTTAAATGAAATTTTTTTCACTAACCCAATACAACATACCTTGAATGGTTTTAACATTTACAATTATACAGACAAAGAAATTGTGCCAAAATACTTTTCTCTTTTTTCAAAAGGTCTTAAATTTGTACCAACCAAAATTCCAGACCTTGCTGATACTTTAGTTGATATTCAACTTTATATGAGGAAGTTAAACCTGAAACTTATACATGCTAAGACTGTGAAAGTTGACATAGATTCTTCAAAAGAAGTATGTAAAAAAAGAAGTACTTTTAACCCCCCTTTACACCCACTCATCAATATGTTTGAGGAGGTTGTAAAGGATGATATATACAAGATTTGGGGTAAACAAAAAAGAACCTTTCACAACCTTAGCAATATAGAAAGAAAACTGTTACAGAATTTAAGAAATGACAAAAGCATACATATAATGGCACCAGACAAAGGGGGTGGTATTGTTTTATTCAATAGTACTGATTATACCAATATTATGCAGGGTATTTTGTTCAATGGTATAAACTACTCTCCCTGTTCAAGAAATCAAATTCATATAGCATACCAGAGAATTGACAGTTTTTTATATGAATATTTGATGGATCAGAGAATTACAGGGGCAGTTTATGATGTTTTATCTAACACCCATCCAAAAATCCCTGGTATATTTGGTATACCTAAGGTACACAAGAGCATAGAGCATCCACCTTTCAGACCAATTGTAGCAGCAGCTGGGTCTAAAACCCATAATCTATCAGTATATGTGGACAGGAAAATCAAGCATGTTATTGATATGTGTCCACATTTAGTCAAGGATTCGTGGGATTTTCTTGGTCAACTTAAGAGCCACTTGTGGAGTGCTGAAGGCTATCTTGTTACTATTGATGTAATAGATTTATTCACCTGTATTCCTAAACAGGAAGGTTTAGGTTATTTTGAGGAGACTTTATACAATTTATGTGAAATGTGAAATGATGGGGCTTATTTTAGACAACAACTACATTTTTTTCGAGGGAGAATACTTTCAACAGGTTAGGGGTGTGGCAATGGGGGCTGCTTGCGCCCCTACCTACGCAAACATTGTATTATTGGGATGGGAGAGAGAGTACGTGTTTGGAAGTGAATATTATGATAGTATATCCTATTACTGTAGGTTTTTGGATGATATTTTTATTTTTTGGAAGGGAACAGCAGACAGTATTCCTTTGTTCATCCAATACCTTAACAGTACTACCGGATTTTTGAAGTTCACTTTTCATTTTGACCCCCATGAAATTAGTTACTTGAATACACTAATTACCAAAGGTAAAGACAAATTCATATCCAAAATACATCATAAGAAAACCTTTTGTAATAATTATTTACATTTTAACAGTCATCATCCCCTTTTCCAAAAGAGGAGCATTGTCAAAGGACAAGCTATCAGGGTAGCTAGAATGACCTCTTCTGTGGAGGACCTTCTACCCGAATTTGAATTTTAAAAAAATATGTTCCTGGAAAGGGGTTATCCTTTGGGTATAGTGGATAAAACTCTTAAGGAAGTTTATGTTGAATATGGAAAAAAATACACCCCATTATTAGGTAAGGGAATCAACAATAATAAAAACCAACATTCTGGGAAGAATGTAGAAAAATTAAACGAAATCAATTTTGAACAGACTTGTATTGTACAATACAGTCCCCTGTACCAACAAGTTAAAAATATTTTATATAGAAATTGGAGTATATTTAAAGTTGATCACGAAACATATCAAGTTTTGGGGGAAAAAACAGTATTTACCACCAAAATTGGGTATAATCTTAAGAGAATTTTGGAAAGTAGACCAAAATGTCCTGTTTCTAGTGAAACAATCAATGGCACTAGACGCTGTGGGAGATGCAATTATTGTTCTTATGTTTTGCAGGAAACAAGGATTTGTTTGAAAAATCAGAACAATAGTGTAGTGTACACAAGAAGAGGAAACTGCCTTTCTAGCAAGTTAGTTTACATAGCTATGTGTAACACCTGCAGTTCTTATTATATTGGGAAGACTGAAAGGTTCTTCAAGACAAGAATATATGAACATCTGTACGACATAAAAAACAGAAAAGACACAAATGCTCTGTACAAACATGTGATAATTATACAGGGTTCAAGTTTGCTATTCTTGATTTGGTTAATTTGGAAGCCAGAGGTGGAGCTTGGCAAAACATACTGCAAAAAAAGGAATTAATGTGGCAACTTAGACTTGCAACAAACTTTCCCCCTGGTTTAAATGAACATTTAAACTTGGCACCTGTTTTAAAAGAAAGGGCAGAATGTATTTAAGAAAGAAAGAAAGAGAGAAAAAAAATATATTTCTATGACATTTACAGTTTTTCCTCCTTTTGCTTTTAAATATAGCACTTTGATTATGGCATTGAGTGTTTTATAAAACAAAAAAAATTTATTCATTTTTGTTTTTATACAAAATGCTTGGCTTTTTTTAATTTGAATTGGGCCTGTTTATTAATGAGAAATTTGAGCCAATCATCAACCAGTTACTTGTATATAAGAAGTTCTTTCATTTATTTTAATTAAATTCTGATGAAGTCAAGTTAAATAGACGAAAGCGCTTAATTTCTGTATTTCAATAAAGAAGATTTTGGACTCGCAACGATAGTGCTTTTCATTTGGTTTAAGAAGTATAAAACTCTAATGTCTGGCATTATTTATTGACAGACGGTAATCATCCATATTTTATGAGGGGCATGGAAAAAATATGAGGCTACATCATGAACATTCTGCAATCTCAGAATCAGGTAAGAAGTATGGTGGTGCACACACGCTCGCACGCACGCGAACGCGTGCTTGTATGTGTGCGTTTGTGTGCATGTGTGAGAATGCACACGAGGGGTGCCTGTCCCAACGTGATGCATGGACAACCAATGGTTATTACTGCAGGAAAGTGCTGATTAGCACTAGTACTAACACCTAAACAATTCAGAACTATGCATTCATCCATCCATCCTCAACCCCTTTTCCCATTTTGCACATGGGGTCAGGGTGTCACTTCAACAGTGACAGTCATCTTGAGCCAAGGATTACACCGCCGACTGACTAGCCCTACCATGGTAGTTCATCCATGCCACTCACTTGCACACACACTCACACTTATTGCCAGTTTAAAGTCCCTAAGCTACCTACTGCATGTGTTTGGAATGTGGGAGGAAACCGGAGTACCAGGGGGAAACCAACATGACCACAGGGAGGACATGCAGACTCCACACAGAAGGCACCCCAGCCGAGAATCAACATCTTAGCCAATAATAATGACTTTCCTCATCACATATAACTTGTCTCTGAATCACACTTCGATGATTACGGGAAGTGCTACTTTTAGCTGGAGCCGTTTCCACAAGCACAAGACAACTTTTATGAATATTGTCCATGGTACCTTTACCTGATTCCCCTCCAAAGGGGAAATTCTCTTTCTGCAAGTATGTGTGACTGCTTCTTACAAAATGTTAACAATGTTATGAATCTATTATTCTGTATAACATGGAAGAACATGTGGGATAATTTATTGTATAACATGGAAGAACCCATGGGTTTACTTACTGTATAACAACTGCTACATGGGTTTACTTACTGTATAACATGGAATAACATGTGGGTTTACTTATTGTATAACATGGAAGAACACTTGGGTTTACTTATTGTATAACAACTGCTGCATGGGTTTACTTATTGTATAACATGGAAGAACACATGAGTTTACTCATTGTATAACAGCTGCTACATGGGTTTACTTATTGTATAACATGGAAGAACACATGGGTTTACTTATTGTATAACAACTGCTATGTAAGTTTACTTATTGTATAACATGGAAGAACACATGATATTTACTTACTGTATAATAATGGCTACATGGGTTTACTTATTTTATAACATGGAAGAACACATGGGTTTATTTATTGTATAACATGGAAGAACATGTGGATTTACTTATTGCATAACAAGTGCTACATGGGTTTACTTATTGTATAACATGGAAGAACACATGGGTTTACTTATCTACGTGGGTTTACTTGTTGTATAACAAAAATGTGTGGATTATGCTGCTTATGTCTTCACAATTCATTTTGTTAAATTATATTTGAGCTTTATGAGTGTTATACAGGCAGTGTGTTCTCTGAATGTTTTCATACATTGCATTGTTCACCTTTTACCTAAAGGAACTGAAAGATGAAGGCAATCCGCTTATGATTTTTGGCTAAAAGAAAGAAAACTTGTATCTTGCTTTTAATCTCCCACTTTTGGTTCATGGACTAAACATTGTGGTTTCTTTTTATTTTGAATGTGCTAGGGACCTTCTTGTATTTGATAGATAACCACAGTTTTGCTGTAGAAGTTTAATCCAAGGTGTTTTGGCAGACAGAATGCCATAGAGGACTGAAATCCCTACAGTCAGATGTTGTCTGCAGCTTTCTGGGGTGTTTACTGGATTTGTTCCTTACAGTGTGATTTTAACTTATTGTAACCCAAAGTACAAATTTCTTATATATTTCTACTTATCTGCTCTGTGGACCTATGAGCCATCAGTGGATTTCCCTTTATACACCCTATCGTACTCTTGTAAATGTACAGATCACCCTAATGGGTGGAAGGGAGTGGAATGGGGGTGGATTAAGGGGTTTGTGCATTATTACCCCAAATTAAGTTACCTCAAGAAGCCCTGTTATCCTTGAATAATGGTGTCTCCAGCTCATCACTGGTCTCCTCAGGATATTTTAGGAGGAGAATGTCTAACATGACTCATGCCCAGAGACCTCCCTCCTGAGAAAGAGATGACCTGGATCAGTCACATTATTCCTGTCCCTCATGACCAACTTCTACAGTGCCTAGACCTCTGACAGAACCCACATCATCTAAGTCATAGCTTCTACAGTGCCTAGACCTCTGACTGAACTCGCATCATCTAAGTCATAGCTTCTACAGTGGCTAGACCTCTGACTGCCTACTTAGAAGTGATCTCTGCCTAACATACAAAGCTATGTCAAACCCAGAGCTGTTGGACATGCTCCACTTAAAGAAATCCCAATCCCTTCGAGCTATACGCTCTAGGGACCTAAACCTTGTCACCACAATAAACAGAACATGCTGGAGGGATAGATTCCTGTCCCAGAGATTTCCCATACTCTGGAACAAACTACCTATCTATATCAAACAAAGCTCCTCTTCAAGAAAAATCTTGATGATTGGATGGGAGATAGGAAATTCACCCTGGGGATCACTTCTGTGGCTGTGCTTGATAGGGGCACAGGAAAATAATTTTCTTGGGTGGCAAAAGCCAGGGTACTGTTTGGCTAGGCTTATATAGGCCCTAGGGCCAATAGCCTAGTACCTACCTATGAACCTATGAACCTATGAACCTATGAACATGGACAAACACATGGGTTTACTTATTGTATAACAACTGCTAAGTGGGTTTACTTATTGTATAACATGGAAAAACATGTGGGTTTACTTATTGTATAACATGGAAGAACACATGGGTTTACTTATTGTATAACAACTGCTAAGAGGTTTACTTATTGTATAACATGGAAGAACATGTGAGTTTAGTTATTGTATAACAACTGCTAAATGGGTTTACTTATTGTATAACATGGAAGAACAAGTTTATAATCCTTTATTTGAAGTGAACTTGGCCAAATCCACTTTGCGCGAAACCCGAAACTTGAATGCTGGCAATGTTGAACTCCGATATTGCCAAAGTAAAAATCTCACCCCTATCTTGACCCATATTAACTCTGGTTCCTAGGTTGAATTTGATATGTATTTAGGCAATACTGGACTTCAGCAATGTGGGTTTTCATGCATGTGAGTCGATGATATAACCATTCGACTGAGTTCACTTCAAATAAATGATAGTAAATCGGAAGAACACATGGATTTACTTATTGTATAAGAACTGCTACATAGGCTTACTTATTGTATAAAGTGGAAGAACATGTGGATTTACTTATTGTATAACAACTGCTTTCTATACCTGAGATTTCTGTACCTGAATTACTCTCATTTCTGTAAATGAATTACCCTCATTGTTGCTGTATCTTTCTAACTGTGCATTTGTATACAGATCATTGCTGAAAACAGTCCTTGGGCCAGTCTACCTACCCAGACAACCAAGTAAAAATAAATAAACACTAACACGCATACATAAAATTTTAATGAAGCCTTCTTTATTGAATTTTTATACAATACACAACTGATGTGCAGAAGTTTCATACTAGTTAAAGGTGGTGACACAATTAAAAAGTCCAGAATTTGTACAAATACCCCTCATCTTTGTGTATAGCACTATTTGTCTCCATTAATACTTGCCCTCAATAGCAGTATATACTTTTGGAGTTTGATTGTTCATTGCAGAAACATTAAGAAAGATTTAAGGAAATGGGACTCAGCAAATCTGTTTCACCAAATCTCTAAAGAAGACGTAAAGAAAACTTTGGGTAGGATGTCAAGGGACCCCCACACCTCTCAAACATTACTGTTAGACCACCTGTTTTCAATTTCCCTTGAATATGTTCATTAAATGCATCCTTATTTTTCTGGGGGACAACATTTGGGGCATTGAGAAATATCTTAAATGAGCCATGATCATAAATGCATTTATAGAGTAATGCTAACACTAAACTTCAGAACAGAATATAGTCAGTACAACTGGGTTACGGTTTTTACATGTGTGGTAGTTAATCGGGTCCCTATTAAATTGTCGAACGTTTCAAAGTTCGAATGTCATATGGTCGATACCATATGATCGAACTTTGAAAAGTTTGAAGGTGAAATGCAACAGCTCCGTACACGCAGAATGGGAAAATTTCCCTTTTCTGCACTGAAGTGTGGTCTTGGAGTTGGTATATTTAAGTAGGGGGGGCGTGGGGGGTGCAGGGGGGTTTGCCCCCTGCTCAGAGCATTAAGGTAATTTTTTTTATTACTTTTTTATTAGATATTCGAGGTTTCAAGTTTCACTCATATGTTGTCGAACACATGAGGTTCGAAACTTTGAAGCTTCGAATATATAATATATACCCAGTTAATCACTTTGTTTATTTACCTTTTTTTCAGTTTGCTAATATTTCTGAAATATATTCCTATGAAGTTAATCACTCACACAGACACAGACATGGAGATGCACACACACACACACACACACACACACACACACACACACACACACACACACACACACACACACACACACACACACACACAC